>NC_071588.1:8667291-8968385 GCF_024509145.1 Vidua macroura | reverse complement strand
GACTTTGCACAAAAGCATAAACCTTCCCAGAGGCAAAGCAAACCTCTGAAAGAGAAAGTGTCTCAAACCACAAAATCTTTGAAGTGTTACCTGTTTTACAGTGAACTATTTATAGAGTTCCTGTGACTCAGGAAATTCCCTGACTCTGCCTCTTTCTACAACCACTTGCACAAACCACGTCATTTGAAAATCTGTGGGTTCAATTTACGTTGGTGCTGTTGGCATTCAGTGGTCCAAGCTGAGCACTGAATCTGCCAATCTGTGGGATTGGCACCACACTGGGAAAACACTTTTCAAAGAAGCAGCCGAGCGTTTACAGGGAAATTTGAAATGAATTTGTTTTGGCTGAAACCCATTCTGGCTCACCCCTTCCTTGGCTATCTCAATTCTATGTAGGCATCTTCACCTCTTGCCTTTCCATATTTTTAAGGTAAATATTAATACAAATAAGTTGCCTGCAGAGACCTTCAGCTATTAGCTCCATTATAGGTGTGGGAGCTGCACTGAAAGAGCCCAGCCAGGACCAAAACTCCACAGGTACATCTGTGCCTACATCTTCATCCTGCTGTACCCATCAGGGCATCTCCATCCCATCACCTGCATCCACTGCATCCACTGGGATATTTCCAGACCATCCTCTCCATCCTCCCCCATCTATGGGGTCCAGTACTGCTCTGCCATGGGGCAGGAGGTTTTTGTATGGACCGGTGTCACGGTGTGGTGTATTCGGGGCCGGGACGATGTTGACCGTGGAAGGTGAGTCGCCAACTTCCCCTCGGCCTTTCCTTTCCCACCACGAAATTTTGACATTTCATCGATTTTTGGTGATTTGGGGTTTTTTCTCGGACTTGGTGCGGGGCTGGGGTCTGCCGCCCGTTTGGGGCCGGGCACAAAGCCTGGCGCTGGGGGCTCTGTCTCGTCCCTGCGGACTCTGACGACTCTGTGCGCACCACAGAGAATTGGGGAATATTTTCTTAATCGAAAAGTCTTAAAATTTGTCCAGGAAACGTGTCTGAGGTCTCAGGGGGAAGGAAACTCAAGTTTAGGTCGCTAAAAGAGGTGATTTTTGTCTTTGTCAAAGAAATTTGTCAGTCTAAATTCTAAGTCCTCAATTCTTAGTCCTGAGGACTAAGTCTGTCACCCCTGGTGAGGGACAGAGGCTCTCCTGCGGGGTCCCATGGCCAGGGGTGCGGGTGCTGTGAAAGGACAGCCTGTCCTCGGCTGTGAGCAGCCCACAGTCATCCTGACTTCATGTTAAAAACGTCCCTGGAATCTTAGACAAAAGATTCCAGGGGTATCTTAAAGAGCCCATTGTCCAGGTAAGACATGTCAAAAATGGAGATTATTGCGCTGAAAATGCTGCTGGAAATGTCATTTGTCTGTCGTTGTCTGTAATTTTTAAAAGAATTTGGTGAAAAATCCCAATTTGAACCAAATTATTTGGGGCTAAGATCAAGAAAAATGTTCTTTGACCACTTCTTCATCAAAAAGTATTTAATGATTGAGTCACCCTGGTTTTCAAATTGAGATAGAGATAGAAATAGAGGTAAAGATAGAAATAGAAACACTGCACATTGGAGGAGGCAGCAGAACCGCAGCAGAACCACACCAGAAAGACCAAACCTCTTGTTTCCATCTTCCTTTGGGTGATTTTTAGTGGTAATTTTTCAGAGACAAGAAAATGTCTGAAAGCAGTACTGGGCAGAAAACAGGATGGTTTGTCTGTGAAATTTTGGGGTTTAAACAAAAAAAGCCTTGTAAAAAAGGAAAGAAATGGCTTTATGGCAAAGAAATTAAGATTTAATTTTTTATATAAATAAATATATATAATGTATATATATAAAAATCTCTCTAAAATAAGTCTTTTTAGATATATATGAGATACAGAAATGTATAAATATTCATGTTAAATGCATTTTATAGAATCATACGTCTATTCATATGATATGGACTACATATGTATGTATATTGTACACTCTATATATATTATGCATATTAGCTGTATATATCTATCATATGTAATACATATGTGCACATATGTGTACATAGAGTGTATATAAAACATATATACTAGCATATATGAGATATATGTGTATGTGTATTGCACACACATATATGTATATATATATATATGTGTATGTATGTATGTATGTATATATATATATATATCCCAAATGCCAAATGTAAATACATTACAGTTCTGAGTGATAAGCTCTGGCTGTGGGGAAAGTGGGGAGTTTCTGGGTAGTGCCAGCAGGGCAGGCAGGGGCTGTGGTGGGGGACAGGGCCCTCTCTGACCCAGCACCACTCTCGTCCCTTGCAGGCCAGCCCCAGGTCGCTCCCACCGTCCACCTCTTCGCGCCATCCACCGAGGAGTTGTCAGAGGGCAAAGCCACCTTGGTGTGCCTGGTGGAGAACTTCTACCCAAAGGATGTGACGGTGGAATGGGTGGCTGACGGCAGCACCATCACCAATGGTGTGGTGACCAGCCCGGCCCAGCAGCAGAGCAACGCCCAGCAGCAGAGCAGCACCCGGTACATTGCCAGCAGTTACCTGTCGTTGACTCCCACCGAATGGCAGAGTCACAATTCTGTCTCGTGCAAGGTCAGACACGTGGCTGGAAACGTGGAGAAGACCCTGAACAGATCCGAGTGCGCCTAACCCACCCTGCCGGCCCTTTGCTGGCTCCCTCTCTCCTCTCCACTCTGGGAACAGCGGCTTCCCCCCGCCGCAGATGTCTCTGCCCATGTCCGCCTGTCCCCTGCTCCTGTCCCTCCACTGTGAGTGTCAAGCAAATAAACACCAACACTGAACTAGCGCTGGCTCAGCATCCCTGTTTCTGTGTCCTTTCAATGTGCCCGCTGCCCACTCACTGCCTGGCATCAGCCCAGTGGCAGCAGTAGGGAGGGTGGGATGGGAACACACATATGTGTACACACACGCTCATATTGCAGAGGCTCTGTGAAGATTCTGCTCAACCCTGGGGACCCCAATGAAACCCCCTGGCACTGCCAAGACCAGGGAATGAGCAGCCTGGGGCACAGCTGGTACTAAGCCCCCATGCACTCATTGAACACGTAGCCCTGGCTGTGCCATCCTCGACCCTTGCCCCTGTGCCTCTGGGTGCCAGCTGCCTTGCAGGCACATGTGGCCTCTGGTGGAGGCACAGCCACCCATGTCCCTTTGCTGCCAGGTCTGGCTCTGTCCCCCTTTCATTGTCACCCCCATACTTCCTGGAATGGGGGTGCCAGTGTAGCTGCCAGTTAAGCACAAACACCAACCTGTCCACACACCCTGTGCCACAACAACTGGGACTCCTGCCACATGCCCTGTCCCCATCCCCAGCACAGCCCTGGGGAAGTTTCCCTGCAGGCCTGCCCATGGAAGGGCTGACAGCCATTGCTATGCTGAAAGCGCCAGTGCTCTGCTGTTGTCACCCCATCAGGGCAGCCAGGAGCCACTCCAGGGACAGGGGCTGGGAGCACCCAGCCACACTGTGTGCAGTTCTGGGCAGGGTGTCCCTCACTAGCCTCTTGGGAAAGGCAGGGATGGCCCCACCACAGCCCTTTCCCCAGGCTGTGCTAGTGGAGTGCCTTGCTCCAGGCTTTGGGTAGCCACATGTCCCTGCAAGTGTCTTCTGGGAACACAGAATCATGGAACCCTAGAATGGGGTTGGGTTGGAAGGGACCTTTAAAAGTCATCCAGTCCAAGCTCCCTGGAATGAACAGGGACATCAATCAGATCAGGTTGCTCAGAGCCCCTTTCAACCTGATCTTGAGTCTTTCCAGGGATGGGACACCCACAGCTTCCCTCAGCTACCTGTTTCAACACCTCCCCACTATCAGAGTAAAATATTTCTTAATTTTACCTAGCCTAAATTGACCCTTCTTTAGTTAAGAAACATTATCTCTTGTCCTATTGCATCAGGGCCTGCTAAAAGTCTGTCTTCACCCTTCCTATAACCCCCCTTCAAGTACTGAAAGGCTGCTATAAGGCCTTCTCCTCTCCAGGCTGAACAGCCCCAATTCTCCTATCTTTTTCTCATAGCAGAGGTGCTCCAGTGCTCTGAGATCTTTGTGGCCTCTTCTAGACTAACTCAAATAGGTCCATGTCCTTTTTATGTTGTGGGATCCAGAGCTGGACACAGCACTGCAGATGGGGCCTCACCAGAGTGGAGTACAGGGGGAGAATCCCCTCCCTCAAACCACTGCCCTCACTGCTTTTGATGCAGCCCATATGTCTGGATTTTTGGGCTGCAGGTGCGCATTGCCAGGTCATTATCCACTGATTGCCTCAAATCCTTTGTAGCAGGACTGTTGTCAATTCCCTCGTGCCCCAGCCTTTATTGCTATGAGAGCACAGTTCCCCTTCCCTCCTGCTTTTTGTCAGGGCATTGGCAGCAGGCTCTGACCCCACCTGAGCTGCCAAAAGACACCTCATGCTCCAAAACAACTTCACTGGCTTTAATCCTGCTTTATCCTCCTCCTCAGCTGGGCAGAGGAGGCCTTGCCATAGAACAGCCCCACGCATAGGGCAAACCCCCCTTTCCATTATCCTGCTCAGGGGGTCAGTCACAATGTCCCTTCCCATGTGCAGAGTGACAAGCTCATGGTTTTCACAGGAAATCCCAAATCCCTTTGCTACAGAGCAAACCCATGTGCAGGCCAGACCCCTGGGCTGCTGCTGGCCTCAAGGAAGGAGCCAGCAGCAGGATGCTCAGCCTCCATCGGGGTCAGGGAAAAGAAGGAAAGGCAGGTGATGGAGAGATCTGTCCCACTGTGTTTCAAGATAAGCTTCTTTAACAGAGTTTCCTGAGCAGAGAGGCCCCACCATGGCAGAGGTGCAGGGCTGGCTCTTGGGGGGCTACTGAGCTATGGCAGGTGGTCCTGAAGGTGAGGGTCCCTGCAGCACGGCCACATCCGTGCATGCATCCATCAATTCCAGCTCACTGCTGGGGAATGTGAGCCCTGAGATGGCAGCAGCTCCTCCACGCTGCCACTGATCCCCTTCCTTGCTCAAGCAAGGTTGTTCCCTGGCAAACCCCTGCCTTTGGCATCTCATTCCCAGCCTTGTGGTGCTGCCAGGAGAGCTGCTGCCTGAGACTTTGCCAGCCAGAAATGACCCAATGACCGAGACCTGCTGCCAGGGAGGATGTTCACTTCTTTTCTGCTGCAAAGATCAAGCCTCAATAATTACCAATTCCAGCAGTTGTTGAATCACCTTAGTAGTGGTTGAGGCTGCAGTGAATGACAGGTAACACAGGGCCCCCATCCCAGCTATGCTGCCAGGTTTTACCCCGAAAAAATGCCACATTTCTGGGGAGGGGCACTGGGGGAAGGTGTAAGGGAATTCTTTCCCCAGGTCCTGAGATTCATCTTGACATTTCCTGAGTAAAGCCCATTCCTTGGTCACAGGACACCAACCCCAGCTTTCATGGGCTCAATTTGGGGCATGAGCTGGGCTCTCACTTCAGCTCAGGTCTGTGTGGGCAAGGCACAGGCACATCTCTGACTCAGGGGGCCTGAAACCTCACTAATTATTGATTAAAAGATTTTGCTAAATCTTTTCCATAAGCAACAACTGTCAAGAAAAAAGCCTGATTAATTATAGATCAGTGGCCCTGGCCCCTCCAGGGCTCCCATCCTCCCCTGCTGCCTGCAACTTGGCAAATTCCCAGCCAGAGTTTTACCCTTAACAAACCTTCTACAGGGCCAGAGAGCCTCGGCTGGGAATCACAGAGGGATGCAGGGCCTGATCCATCCCCTGGCAGGGAGGAAAGCAGTGCCTGGGAAGAGCAATCTGGATCCACTCCCGCACCACCCTCGCTGGGGGTGTGTGGTGAGCAAATGTGCTGAGCAGAACCGAAACCTCCCTCCCCTCCCCAGCTGCAGCTCCCGCTCTCACTCTGCCGGCTCCTGCACTGCAATTTTAACAGTCATTTATTTTCTCATTTTCCCAGCTTGCCAGTAATTTTAAAATGAGGGGGATCTAATTTAGTAAATGAGATGCTTCAGGAAGGCTTTAATTAGCTGCAAAGAGAAGCAGTGGATCCCATGAAGGACTGGGGCTTGGTGAGAGCTGCTTTCTCAGGCTGAGGCGCCCAGGTGAGGGCTTAACAAGGCTTTCAGGGGCCATTTGATAAACCCTGGGGGTTTGGACATCTTGGGCTTGGAGGGGTCCCACAGCTGAGAACAGAGTGAAGGATGCAGGAATGTTGGCAAAGGAATGTGAGACCATAGGAGCTCTTGCAACCCTCCCTCCTAAACCACTGCCACAAACCTCAAGCACAAAGCTCTGCTCTGGTCCCCAAACCCTCCCTGGGTCCTCTCCATGATGACCACCTCTGGCCACATTTGTGCCCCAAAAAACAGCCCTGATATGCTTTTTTTTTTTTTTTTTTTTTTTTTTGTACATCACTGGGTGATTTCCCCAGGCCAGGCAAGCCCCAACGTCTTGTACCAGGAGAAGGTGGGGTCTCTTTTTGTGGGGACGTGGCGCGAGCAGAGAGAGTGCACCTGGAGCTGATGAAACACCTCGCCTGGAGAGGCACGGGCGGCGTGGCAGAGCAGGAGAGGAGGGGATGGGTCCCGCCTGCCCCCAGCGCAGCTGCAGCCACACAAACAGCCGCATTCCTGGAGGCAGCAGGGCTGAAACTCGAAAGCAAAAGCAGGGTCCCAGAATAGCCCCAGCCCAGGCTGGAGGAGTGGGGCAGAGCCAGGCCCACTGGGGCAGCAGTGGGAGGATGGCACAAGTCCCCTCGCTTTGGCACTACAGCTGTGCCAAGCCCGGGTGACACCCATGGCCTCTGCCCTGCCTGAGCCAGGGGGCTGCAGCCCCTGAACACCGGGAGGGTGCTGCTGGTTCCTGCACCCCATCCTGACACACGTTCCACTCACATCACTGTCTTCTCTGAAGGACTTGGGGAAAGGCTGTGCAGAGCCCAGATTGTGCCACGCCAGCACTGGCCCCTGTTTTCCCCCAGCCAGCCCCACCGTGCAGCTGTGCAGCCGTGGGGCATCCCCTGGCTAAATTTACTCCTCACCCACTACAGTCCCCAATCAGAAATTCAAAAGGGCCCCCCAAAAAAGGAAGTGAAACTGTCTCCAGTGGGTGCTGACGTGTGAAGGCAAGTGAGCGCCAAGCGGCCGAGCCTGAGTCGGCTCAGCCCTGAGATGGTGGCCAGCTCTGTGTCCCTGCCTCACCGGGCTCTCACCCTGGGGGTCATCACCTTGTGGGGGACATCGGTCCCTGAGATGGGGGAAAGGTCTTGGGGTGGCATGATGCTGCCCAAAATTGGCAGGGTGGGTGGTGCTGGACAGGGACCCACTGGGGGCAGGTGCCAAGGCTGTGCCAAAACTCTGTACCACAGCAGAGTATGTGTCCCCAGGCCAGGGTCACCCCTCCTGTCCCCTGGAGGTTGTCTGACAGGGGTGACCAGTGAGGTCTTGCCTGACAGGGTAGTCCCTTCCCTGGTGTGGGATGTCCCAGCTGCTGTACACATGCACACACACGTGTGGGCACACACGTTGCACACGTATGTGCAGATATGTGCACACTCCCCCCCTCCGGTGACCCCAGTGCGTCCAGCCCCAGGCTGGGCACCACTGACCCCACACCTGTGGGCTTTGAGGCCAGGAGAGACCCTGACACAGCTCACATTGTGGCCTTGTTTCCCTGTGCCACCACCACAGGGGGACCAGCCTGAACAGCTTCCTGCTGCTACCCTGCTGTCAGGTCACCCTGAATCACTCATTTACTGAATTAAACTAATCAGTCCCTGCCTGCTGCCAAGGCAGCCCTTTCTCTGCAGTCATCCCTCAGTCTGACCTGTTGCAGAGTACAGGGGCAGCCTCCAGGTTCACAAAATATCAGGCAGGTTACTCCAAGTCTGGGAAATAAATTTATAAATTAATAAAATACATGTTATAAATTAATAAAATACAAGATACAAATTATAAAATACAAGTCATTAATGACAAAATACTATCAAACACCCCTGGGCAGCCCTGGGTCGAAGCCCCAGCTGAAGACAGCCAGAGAGCACAAGACCAGGGTTTATTGCCCTGCAACTGGAAGAGAATTAAATGAAATAAATAAATGTTTCAGGCTTGTGTGGTTGAAAACACAACCTGACCATTCAAGTCCATTTGTGAAGATGAGAGCAATAATTTGCATAACTGTGTCAAAACAGCAACTGCCAGGGCACGCAGCTGGGCAGGAAGGTACCCCCTGGCTGGGGGTTATTTAGATGTGTATGAAACCACACCACAGCCTGGGGGAGAGCCCAGTAAACAGCCCCAAAGATAAGTGCCTGGGCTTGTAAGCAGATTGTAAACTAGCTGAACCGACTCAAAAATAAACACCTTTCAGCTGCTTCAAAATATTTATTATTTCAATTTTATTGTGGTAGTAAAATGTAATTCCCAGGAGAGCCTCAGCCTGGTCTGGGGGCTCAGCAAACCCTTGTTTTCTCTCACATTTGAGGTAAACATGTGCTGATCCCCAGTCAGGTGTGCTGATGGAGAAAGATTTGATTGCAGGGCTGGTGCTCCCTGTCTGGAGAAACATGGTCATTGAATTGCAGACGTTGTGACTCCCTGGGTGGGACTTTCTAGTTTAATGTTAAGAAATTTCTAGGTAGGGAATGTTGGTAGCATGGGGACAGCAAGGTGGTGGCAGTGGTGGCTGAGGGGTGTGATGGGGGTGGCTGCCAGGTCCACACCAGGCCCTCAGGGTTAGGCTCACCTGGTTAGGGAGGACTTTTAGCCAAATTTGCCTTTTTCCCTCTCCACAGCCAGGGTGAGCAGAGCAGACAGTGTGATGGGGAGTGGAGGAGAGCATTGGGTGCACCCTGGGGTTGGACCCTGCATCTTGCAGATGTGGTGTTCAGGGACATGGCTGGAGCTGGCAGTGTCAGTATGATCTTAGACAGTTTTTCCATCTGCAAGGGTTCTGGGTTCCTACCCCAGCCAGTGACACCCTCACCAACAGCTCCCCACCCTGGGCACATGCTGCTGGCCCCACTCCAGAGGCACAGCCCTTTCCCCTTCCTCTGCAGCCACTGAGGGGAAAAACCACCAGGTTTAAATATTTCTGCCATGTTTTGGGCACTTTTGGCCGGACCCTGGGCTGGCTGTGGGCAGGGGGTGCTGATGCACATCACAGCCCCCCAGCTGAGCCAGGCACACTCACAGGCAGCTGTTTTGACCGCAGCCCCGCAGCTTGGAAACAGCCCTTGCTAAAATTACAGCCCGCCAAAACCAAGAGCCCGCCAAAACCAAGAGCCCGCTTCGGCCAAACATCAGCTGGGAGCCAGGAATAGCCCCGGCCTCGCCACGCTCCGCTGCCTTGGCACAAACTCTCCCGCACGTGGCACCCGAGCACCGCTGCCTGGCCGTGCCGCGGGCAGGGCAGAAGCGGGAAAAGCTGGGCTTTGGCCTCAATTCAGCAGTGGCTCATGGGAGGGGGGGATTGTTCCTTCCCAGGCAGCCTGGCATTCCCAGCAGAGGCACAGCACACCCCCAGATTTCGGGTCCCAGCAGGGCTGCCCAGTGTGTGCTGAGCCTTCGGGGTGGTTTTGGTGTCCAGCTGTACAGAGGGTCTCTACTGCCAGACCCTGCCTGGTCTGCTGCCCATTACTGTCCTCTGCTGGGGACACCACAGCCAGCCAGGATAGGTCCCACAGGTGATGGGGACCCTGTGGAGTTCCTGCTCCCAGAGCTACTGCCCAACATCTTGGTCTCCAATGCCTTTGGGGGCCACAGCCTGTGCCCTCCATGGTCC
Source organism: Vidua macroura (assembly GCF_024509145.1). Classification (NCBI taxonomy): domain Eukaryota; kingdom Metazoa; phylum Chordata; class Aves; order Passeriformes; family Viduidae; genus Vidua; species Vidua macroura. The sequence goes on along the minus strand of NC_071588.1, from coordinate 8,958,602 downwards.
CCCTGGGCAGGCACCTGGTCCCACTGCCTGGGTACCCCTCACACCCTGGCCTGGTACTGGAGTGAACTGGGGGGCTGCAGCCGCTTGGGGCTCACCACGGCCAACTGGGCCCTCTGTTCTTGCCAGCTGGGGCTGGGCCCACCTTGGGCTGGACCTGGGCAGGGCAGCTGGGAATGGTGGGGCATGGATGGACATGAGGGAACAGGCAGAATGGAGGACATGGGAACATAGAGGGGCAGGGAACACACAGGGGACATGATGGGACATGGGAAGAAGAGAAGGCACAGCAGGGAGGGTAGTAGGGCAGAGGGAGCATAGGAACACTGAGGCTGGGGACATGAAGGCACAGAGCACAATGGCATCTGGACATGGGGAGAGTGGAAAGAGGCCATGGGAGCCAGTGACACAGAGGACAAGAACAGGGAATAGGGGCAGAGGGGAAAATTGAATGAGGACACAAAGGGATAGGGGCACAGGACTCGGGGGACAGGGGCCCAAGGACACAAAGGAAAGGGCTCCAAGGACATGGGGAACAGGGACAGAAGGACACAGGCGGCGATGGCAGGATGCAGGGACACAGGCACATGGACACGTGATGCAGGTGGCAGAGACAGGGATACAAGAACAAGGGAGAAAGGGACATGAGGCACAGGCACACGAAGCAAAGGTGGCGGTGTCGGGGATGGGGACAGAAGCACGCGTGGCACAGGTGGCGGTGTCAGGGATGGGGACAGAAGCACGCGTGGCACAGGTGGCGGTGTCGGGGATGGGGACAGAAGCACGCGTGGCACAGGTGGCGGTGTCGGGGATGGGGACAGAAGCACGCGTGGCACAGGTGGCGGTGTCGGGGATGGGGACAGAAGCACGCGTGGCACAGACGGCGGTGTCGGGGATGGGGACAGAAGCACGCGTGGCACAGGCGGCGGTGTCGGGGATGGGGACAGAAGCACGCGTGGCACAGGCGGCGGTGTCGGGGCCGTGCGGGTGCCCGCGGCCGTGCGGAGGGCGCCCCCTGGCGGCCGCCAAGCCGCCGCGGGCACCTCTCCGTGCGCGTGCCCGCGGCGCCCCCGCGTGTCCGGCGTGTCCCCGTGTCCCGCGGCTCCAGCCCTGAGCTCCAGGGCGATCACAGAGCCACATGTCCCCGGAGTGGGCATCGAGGATCTGCGACGTGGCCCCTCCGCCCAGGAAGAGCCTCTTGCAGCGAGGGCCTCCCCCAGGAGCCTCCCGCGGGGGGGTGCTCAGGACCCACGGGTGATGCGGCCACCGCTGGAACCCGGTACTGGCAGTGGATCCCTCCAGAAATGATGAAAAACCTCAGCCTGCCCCCTCTTCTCCCAGATAACAGCCTGTGCTCTTCACCCATAATTCAGGAGAAGATGGGAACATGCCTGGAGCTCCAGCACATTAATTAATGAACCACCCCACTCACACAGCCCTGCCCCGGCAGCTGCAGTTATTCCTGCCAGCACAAAATGAGCTCCGTGGAAAGATCCCTGTGTCCTGCACAAGGGCACTGTAGGTGCCGTGTTCCCAGTGACTCCCCCATCCCTCCAACAGCCAGCCCCAGCCCTGGGGAGAGCGACAGGGCAGCGTCTGCAGCACAGGGACTGCATGCATCCCGAGCCACGGCCGGCATTTGGCTCTTTCCTGCCTGCCTGCACCGCCACGCAGGGGATATCCCTGAATACCACCCAGACACCACCCCTAGATCCCCCCCACCGACCCCACAGTGCCATGCCAAGCACCTGCCCCAGATGGCAAAGGGACACAGAGCCAGCAAAAAAAGAGGCAGCAACCCACTGACAGGACCTTGGCTTTATTCCAGTCAATACAACATCCCCCTCCCAGCAGCTCCCACTGCCCATCCACAGGGCATCCCAGGGCAGCTCCAGGCTTGCAGAGATTCACCTCTGCAGAGATGCAGGTTCACAAAATCTTCACCCAGCCAAGGTTTCAACGTGCTTTTTTTTCCTTGTTTCCCATTTCCCATGAACAGGACGCATCGCCTCCATCTCCACTGCAGCAGGGCCAGACCTATGGGGCTGGCGAGAAGAGACTGAGCAGGGCCAGGAGGAGCAGGGGTGAGAGGAGCTGGTGGTGGCCCCGGTGCAGGGACCCACCGCTGGCTGTGGCCCCGCGGGAGGCAAAGATCTTGCGGCCGTGGAGGGGCTGCGGCGGGCGGAAGTTGTTGATCATTTTTAGGAGCGTGGATCCCTCGAGTGGGAAGTGGAGGGTGTTGACGAATGCCTTCAGCTGTGCAGGGAGAGAGGGAGGGTGGGCAGCTGCATTGCCAGGCACCCCAGGCCCCTGCCCGCTGCCAGCCCACCTCATACTGCCCCACTGCTAATGGCACAGGACCCATGGCATGGCCCCACAGCAGTGGGTGTCCTCCCACCACCCCTCACTGCTCTGCTGAAGCCAGACCCATAGGTAAGCACAGAGGCAGATCCTTACAAGGATCAGGTCTTGAGTTTTAAAGGAGCTAATTGTGTTTTGGTGCCAACAGTGAGCACTTAGAAAGCGGCTGGCCCATGACTCCCTCAAGAAAAGGCATCTACTAAGATGCTTGAGCAGCAGAGGAGAACTCCTTCCTTCCTTCCATGCATCCATCCATGCATCCATCCATGCATCCATCCATCTCCTTGGAGCCTCTACTGAGCTTCAGTGGATTCACTCCCATTTCTCTTTCTGAATGACAGGGCTGGGCAGGAGTGCAGTATGGATGGGATTTCTCTCCACTGGCAGGTGGCCACATCTCCATTACTTAACCTTCATAAAATTAATTAATTGCCAAGTTGCCAGGAGCATTATTATAGAGATGACTTTCCCTGTGCTCTTGCTCAGGGGTCAGGAAGGACAAGGAGAGAGGTCACCCTGGGCATCCAGCCTTTTGGGTGCTGGCACGTGGAGCCGTACATGCCAGTACCTGCTCCCGGCCAATCTCCACTGGCTCCTCAAAAACAGTCCAGACGACGGCCTCGCTGCAGTCAGGGGTGGTCAGGGAGCCCTGGTAGCGGTAGTAGCCGGAGAGCCGGGTGGAATGCGGCAGCAGCGTGCTCAGGCGGAACGTGGAGGCCAAATCCACAGAGTCCCCTGTGGGGGCAAGACTGGGGCACTCAGCCTGTCCCCTGCCAGGGATGTGGTGGGGACGGCAGGGCCACCCCCAATAATTTCCCCTCAGCAGATGAACCCAGAGACCAGCAGGTTCCCCATCCAACCCACTGGGGTGCATCCCTGCCCTCCCACAGCAGGGTCCCCCCTTTCCTACCCTGCTCTGATGAGGAGGTGACTCACCAGCGTGGGAGACATTCCTCAGCCCCGCCACGATGGTGTTGTAGTTGGTGTTACTGGTTTCAGAGACCTGTGTACGGGGAGAATAAGTGGTTGAAGTCAGGCACAGCTTGAGCAGGGCAGAGCTGGGTCATCCTGTCCTGTCAAGCAACCACAGGCAGAACCAGCCTCCCCTGTTGCAGAGCAGTGGGGAAGGTTCCCAGCCAGCCCTCTCTTGTAGTCACCGGGTTCCCCAGCCTCTCCTGGCCTTGACCCAGCCTCCCTGCCCCTTCCCACTCCTTCAGGACACCCGTGCAATGCTCACCCAGATGCACCACCAGCACCCAGTTTCTAGGGGACCCCTGCAGACCCACCTGGAAGAAGAAGCCGAGGACAGCCAGCCCACTGGGATGCCCCTTGGCCTCTGCCAGTGTCTGGTACTTGGCGTTCATGTGGACGATGTGCATCTGAGGAAAGCACGAGGAGTCAGGCGTGCACAACTGCCCCCAGCCAACACCCTGGCAGCAGGGCATTCTGCTATGGATCCTTCCAGCCAGCATGGGATGGCCAGACTCTGAGTCAACCTCAGTAAAGCCCTTCTGGTCCTATTGGCATTTCTGTGGGGTGGGTGCTTGGAGGATCAAAGCACCCCAATGAAGCAAGCATCCTTTGAAGGGTGTGCAAAAGAGGGCCAGCAGTCCCGAGGTGCTCTCCAGACACAGAACATAAATTCTACTTTCCTCTGGCAGATAATGAATATTTTAGAGGCGCAGAGCCTCTTTCATCCAGAAGGATCCCAATGTGCTTGGCACAGCACGCTCCTGCTTGCTCTCAGTTGCATTCACTAGCTCAGTGTGTGGTCCCAGCAGGGCACAGAGCCCCCCAAACCCCAATGAGTGCCTTGGACGAAGCAGCCTGGCCCATGCATGGTAAAGAAACACCTCAAGTCTCACATCAGCTGCTTTTTGACCACCCAGGTGCCTGTGCAGGAGCACGGTTGAAGCCACCAGTGCAGAGTTGCAGAGCCCAGTCACCAGCTGCACGACAGCCTTGGGGTGCCCCAGCATCACCCCTTCCCATCGCACCAAGGGCTTGGGCACCCCAGAACACGATGGGGGCTTTTTCTCACGTACCTCCATGGGGAGCTGGCGCCCATCGAGGGTGTGCTCGGAACCATTCCCAGCCAGGCTGCCCCAGTGGAAGTGGAGCTGGACTGCGCGGTACCTGCCGGGGAGGCCCCCGCCACTGATGGTGATGTGCTCAGAGGCCGACTCACTCGCCAGGCTCAGCATCACTGCAAGGGCAGCAGGACAGTGTGAGGGGAGACTTAGGATGGGGAACAGCCCTGGCACAGCTCCTTCTCCCCCAGCTTCATCCCAGCACTAACATTCATCTGCATGGGATCCTGCAGCAGCCAGGAGTGGCACCAGAGCCAAGCCCCAATCAGGATGGTGACTAGGGAACTGGGGCAGGAGAAGGTGCCCAGCACGCACCTGTGTGCCCGTTGTTTGTCAGCCTCCACTTGCCAGGGGGAGCCTGGTCGTAACCCTCGAAGAGGATGTCCCCGAGGCCACCATCCCGCTGCAGCCGGCGCCTGTCGATGTTCACAGGGGACTGCTTGTCGCCACCACATGTGGCTTTCAGCTCCTTCCAGTGGCTGGGCCCTGCAGAGGAGGAGCAGGGGCACCACGGGCAGCCACCAAACCACCCAAAGGGGGACACAAGGCCAGCGGTGGCTGTGTTCCCAACCAGCCCTCCTGTCCCTGCCAGCCCGGCCGTGGTCTCTTGCATCCCATGGGAACTGCTTTCCTGCCTGGCTAAGTTTCCTTCCTATTGATGAGCAGGAGTTTATTGCAGCCTCATCCATAATTCAGCAGGATTTCCTCGAGGGGCCAGGGGCTATATTTAGCCTGGCAGCAGCGTCCACATTGACACTGGTGAAGGGCAGACTTTTCTCCCTGCCCCTTCTGCCTGTGGCCAGGTTTTAGCATGTTCAACCTACTCACACTGGTTCTGTCCAGCTGTGACAGGTGACAGTGCAACCTGGCCACACAACTCATCCTGGAACAAATCCTACACAGGTTCCAGAGTGACCACACAATGCCCATCAGCAGCTCCTGGGGTGGGGGGGTCACTATGGTAGGAGCTGGATGAGGACACAGCAGTGCTGGCGGCCGACTGCACCCACTGCAAACCCACAGTGCTGCCTGGGGGCTGTGAGCAGTGTCCCCATGGCTGCCACCATGGCCAGACCACACAACCAACCCATATATGTGGCTTGTCCCCATTGCCTCAGCATCATCTCTTCTCGCAAACCTTGTGGCAGCCCACAGCTGTAGGATGTAGCCAGCCAGCCACCCTGCCGTTCACTGCTCCAGTGTGGCTGCCACGGCACCCCGCTCCTCCTCCTGGTGCAGCCCAGGATAGAGGTGTCAGCACTGGGCACCACCAGTATCTGGTCTCAGTCCCAGCTGGTGAACAGGAGTTCCCTCAGTGTTTCCAGCCCTGTCCTCGCAGGGCATCTCCTTTCCCAGGGGAGCTCAGCACATCCCAGCAGGTAGTGTTGGCTCTTCTCACACACACACATCATGGCTGGGCCACCTTTGCCTACAGCCAGGGTTTGGGGAACTGTTCCCCCAGCAGTGCCCCATGTTCAGCTCTGACGTTTACCTTCCTCTTGGGCAGGCAAAACCACAGACACTTGTGGGCTGTATCCCACCTCCAGCCCCTGGGCTCAGCCCTTACCCTTTATGTTCTCCTCTCGTTACTTCAGGCTACTTTTTGCCTGGAAGCCCTGGGAGCTGCAGCCTGGCCATGCCACCATCCCACCAGGTTCCTGGCACGGTGTAACTGGGTGGCCCCACAGATTACCAGGTGCCTTCAATAAAGAGAGGGGCATTCCACATGGCTCTGCTGCGGGCACACAGCCGGCCCCATGTTGCTCCAGCCGCTTCCCACCGGTCCCTCTGTCCTGCCAAAACCTGCCCTCGCTGCCAGCCCAGCAATGTTAAACCGGGTAAGACCGAGCCTCGCTCCGACAGGGATGAGCGGAGCCCAGCAATCCACGCTCACAAGCCACAGGGCGTGTAAACCCAACAGCTATAAAACAGTTGGGCTGTAACGGCTGATTAAATGCTTGATGATCTTTAATTAACCTTTTACAAGCTATTTGTAATTTGTATTTGTGTGTTTTGAGACAAAGTGCCCCCAGCCATGCTTCCCTCCCCATCCAGGCAGGGCTGCTGCCTGCTCAAAGGGAGCTGTCCCTCCTCAGTCGGTCCCCTGGACCCCCAAGCCCCCTTGCTGCCTACACTGCACAGGGTTTCTAATAGAGTATCTTAAAACCTGGACTTAATTTGTTTTAGGTGGAAGGGGGAAAGCTGGTGCTGCCCCAGGAGCACCCGAACCTGGCTGAGGTGAGGGGTTGGGGCTGAGTTCCTCCAAACAGCTCAGGTGTTTCTCAAGTCTCCACAGCAACACCCCTGAAAGTGAAGCTCCTTTAACCATTCCCATGAGGGGATTTACCCTTTTCCATGCCACACTCCCCACTGGGCCTTGCTGATGCTGCCCAGGGTGCTCTCAGCTGGGCACTGTGGGGAGACACGAGGATCTGAGCCCTGCACAGCTCAACACACCCACGCTTGGCACCACTCACCGCATCGGGGGTCCTGTGAGTCGTAACACCACTGCCCTGCAGGAGAAAGGAGAGCTCAGGGCAGGTGATGGAGACAGGCACCCCTTCCCAAACCCACCTATGGCCGTGCCCAAACCCCTGACAATGAGGACATCCCCCAGTGCATCCCGGGGTCCCGCCAACACTTGTGTTCATCACGGTTATTTTTGGCACTAGTGTTTTCACACCCTCCCTGCCTCCCCCACACGCTTCACAGGGAAACCTCCCTCAGTATCGCTGCTCCGAGGCAGCCAAACCTCCCTGCTCGCTGTGCTCCTTCCCCAACTCTCATGGGGCCATCCCCCCTTTTCCATGCCCCTCACCCCACAGCAGCGGCCCCCGGCAGCCAGGGGCGAGCGGGAGCCGAGCGGAGCAGCCGCAGCCGTGCCCGGTGTCCCCGCGGCTCCCGCGGGTGCGCTGGCAGCGGCAGCAGGCGGCTGCTGGGGGCTGCAGCAGGTGGCGGTGGGCAGGCCCGGGCCCACGCTGTGGGGATGGTGGCCGGTCCCATCGCTCAGGGCCACCTCAGCCAGAGCTGCCGAGCTCCCACCAGTGCTCTGGTGGCTCTGGGTACCACGGGCTTGATGACAAGCGCTGGCGCAGCAGGTGCAGGGACACTGAGGGGATGCCGAGAAAGCTGGCGGCCTGCTCCTGCTCTGCTGGCTGCACACCCACCCAGGGCCATCAGCTCTGCAGAGGGAGCTGGGCAGTGCACCCCTTCCCTCCTCAGCTCCCCGTTCTGCTCCTGGCAGGAGGCACAGAACAACCCGGTGCTGCCCGGGCCCAGCCCACTGAAGGGTCCCCACTGATGGCCGAGGGGCCATGGCAGCGGGCCGGCTGCAGGCGAGCCGAGCCGCGCTCTCGTGCCAGCCACAGCCGCTCGGAGCAGCAGGACAAAGGCAGCCCTGCCAGCCTCCACCTGTGCTGCTCAAGGCCCCAGCCTGCGGCACTGCATCCACAGTCTCACTACAGTGGTACAGGAGACACCAGCCCCAGAGGAGAACTGGGAGTGGGACAGAGCAGGCAGGGCTCCGACGGTCCCCAGAGCAGGGATCTTGGGGTCCAGAGGCAAGCAGAACTCCTGGGAAATCCTCAGACCTGCACGCAGCAGCCCTCGAGCATCCTCCGGCAGGAGCCAAGGTACCGCTGGGCGCCCCCAGCCTGGCCCGGATGCAGGTGAGCCTCCAGCGCCCCGGCCCGGGACGGCAGCACCCGTTCGCTCAGAGATTTCGTCCTCATTGGTGTTTCCCGGTGGTGCAGGTTTGTGGGGTGCATGGGCTGAAGCCCAAGATCCCACTGTCCCAAGGGGGCCCTGGTCCCACCACCTCGAGACCCCCCGTGCCCGGCAGCACTCAGGGCCATCCAGCAGCGGGGAGGGGGTGGTGGGAGGGCAGAGGAGGGCTCCTGGGACAGACTAGGTCCCCCAGTCCCTGTTGCCAACCTCTCAGCCCGCATCACTCCTCGACACATGGGAAGGGAATGGAAAAAGCGGCGCCCCCGAAGCCCCCCCAACACCGCGCCCCCGTCCTCTCCACCCGCGGGACCCCGGCCCCGCCGCCCCGGGCGCAGCTCACCTCCCGCGGCCGCTCGCACGACGAGGGGCAGTGTCAGGAAAGTTATGCCGAGCCCGGTGGGGCCCATAGCGGCGCGGGGCAGCGGGGGGACCCCCGCACCTCCCCGTCCCGTCCCGTCCCTCCGCTGTGCGCCCGGTGCTGGGCTGGGGCGAGCGGCAGCGCTGGCAGCGCCCGCAGCCCGGGAGATGCTCAGCTCCAGCCTGGGCTCTGCTCTTACATATTCATCACCCGGGCTGAGTTTTTAACTCCTCGGCTGCTAGGAGGGAGCGGGGAGAGCCCGGCCCCCGGCCAGCCCCTCGCGCCCGGCGGGTCCCTGCCCGCGGTGACAGGGACAGGCGGGGAGCGGGGGCTGGCGGAGCCCACGGGCGCTGCGCCCCCCGCCCCGCTCCCCGCCCGGTACCATCCCGCTCTCCATCCCCAAGCTGGAGGTCGGCAGCATCCCCGCTGTGCCCCAGCCCGCCCCCGCACAGTGTGTGGGACTACAGATGGACTTCAGGGGCCTGCCGGGAGGCAGAACGGGCTGGGGACAGCAGCTTTGGCCCATCCCCTCCCCATTCTTTGCAGACACCGGCAGTGGGACATACCCTCCCCCCAGCTTTGGGAACTCCCCAGCCAGCAGCGGGTCCTGCATCTCCCATGTCCGAGCGTGGTGGTTCCCACCTGATGAGGGGCAGGTGGTGCCATGGGGACCCGCAGACCAAACCCAACTCATGCCTGCAAGCACAGGCCCCTCTCTGGACAAAGCCCAGCGAGCACCTCCTGGAAGCCCCATCCTCGGGGCCCAGGTGGCCTTGACAGCCACGCTATAGGTGACCCTCAGTCCCGGCAGTCACCAAGGAGCTGCACAGTGCTGGGGCAGGGTCCAGCCCTTTCCTCTCCTGAGGGCACAAGGCTGTAGTGGCTCACGCTCTCACAGCCATGGGGCATTGGCTGGCCAGTGCAGGGGGCAGTGCTGGGGCACAAGCCCTGCTCACCCATCCGAGCAGCACCAGAGCACAGTGCAGGCATCCCGTGCTGGTGGAGGCAACTGCTCAGCTCCTTAGCACAGAGGGAGCATATGCCATCCCATTGAACCTGTCCAGGCAGGTCCCACAGGAGCCAGGATCTCAGCAGGTAGGTAGGTAGGTAGGAAGGGGGTGTGAACACAAGAGCGTGGTGTTAGCACATTCTCCTTAAATATCTGTGTCATCCTCACTCAGCAGAGGAAAGGAGGCCAAGGGGCCCAGCCCGCAGCTCCCCTCGCCGGCGCTTGGCCCTGGCCGGGAGCTCTGGCAAGTCACTGCCAGGATGAACAAACCCGGCAGCAGCGCCCGGCCAGCGGGAAGCAGCCCCTGCTGCCGGCTTGGCCAGGGATGGGCTCTGGCTCAGCAGAGCTGCTTGGCTGCCAATGCTACAATGGGCTCATCCTCAGCAGGGATTCTTTGGGGCACCTTGCCCCCCCAGGCAGCACCAGCCCTGAGCCACGTTTGGGCCCCGGTGCAGGGCGCAGAGGAGGGCGGCAGCACAGGTGTCCCCTGGGCTGGGCTGGATCTGTGCCGTGCCTGACACTTGGCCCCTGCTCCAGGGATGAGATAGTCTGCAGAGGGCTGCGGTCATCCTTCCGGAGAGAGCCGCAAGGGGCGGGCAGGTGCTGCAGAGGGTCAAACCAGCTCTGCAGCCCGCTGCCGATTGCTGCCAGGAAAGAGAGGAGCTGCTCTGGCACTCATGGTATCAAGACCGCCCTTGGAAACATGAGCCCACCAAGTGATCCCTCTTCCTACACGCCCACAGCAGGACAGCCCATATTGCCAGGAGTGGGGGAGAAGCCCAAGACTCCTGGGGCCAGAAGATGACACTCATTGCCCCATGGGACTCTTTTTTAGGTGTTCAGGCTTCTCTAGTGGTGATTTTTAGTGAGAGGGGCAAGAGCAGGGTGTGGGGCTCAGCAAAGCCCCCACAAGAAGCGAGAGCAGAGTGAGGAAGCAGTGGGATCTACAAGACATGTGGAAAGGCAATGGTGGCACCGCAGCACTGTGCCATATCCTGCTCCCACCCATCCCCATTGCACTGCTGCCTAGGGTGCATGGCTGGCTGCACTCATGGTAGGCAGGAACAACCTCCAGTTTCAACAGGAACCAGATCAAGCCTTGAAACTGACGGCCTTGCTGACGTGGTGGTGGTGGTGAGCTCACAGCTGATCCTGCAGTTTTGTGTCCTCCTCAGAGGGCAACACCATGTCCATCAGCCTGCTGCCACCGAGTCAGGAGGTGGTGAGGTCCCTGCAGACACATGTAGTCACAGCACCAAGGGCAAGAGCCACGATAAGGAGAAAAATACCACTGAAAGATAAAAACAGTTACTTAAGCTGCAACCATTGATCAATTGGTCATGGGCACAGTGCCACCCTGATGGGAACCCCCACCACGTGCACCATCAGCAAGCCCTGTGCCAGCACACAGCAGAGGTGCCAGCAGCTTCTGGAGGTAAATCCTTCACTGCCACCCAGAAGCCTGGCCAGGGACCCTGACAGACAGGGACAGTGACAAGATCAAGACTTGAGCCTCCAGAGTGTGGTTCACATCACACAGGGATGGGTGCACGAAGAGAGGCGGGCATCCAGAGAGGCAAAGGTCACAGGCAGTAAATACTCTGATCTTTGATCCTCACAGTAAGCTGTTGCTAGCCCAGGAAGAAAGCCGGGAGCGGGGCAGGGAGCGCAGCAGGGGCCGGCTCCGGCGCCGGCACAAAGGAGGCACTGTAGCCGGCAGATGCGCTCTGGCCACACGCCGCTGCACAGCCCCTTCATTCATGCCACGCTCCCACCGCCGCCGGGGTCAGCGACATCGGCCCCCCCACGGCCTGGCACGCCCGGGTCGCTGCCAGCGCACGGCCCCGCGCGTGTCTGACACGCTCCCCCGCCCAGGCGCCCTTCCAGGGGCTGAGCGCCCCGGACACGCCGTGCTGAGCACAGCTGCTCATCACTCGCTCAGAAAAACGCATTTTAAGCTGCTGAGAGCTTACAGCAGGAGGCTGCCCAGCAATGCCCTGCCACGGCACCCGAGGGTCAGCACAGACAGCTGCCTCTGGACACGTGTGTCCCCAGGTCAGGGCGGGGTGCCCCGAGAGCCGTGGCCGTGCTTCGGACAATGCATGCTGCTCCCTACAGCAGCTGTCCTGGCCGCAGGCAAGGGGCAGGAGGCCAGGGCAAGTTGTATCTGCACGGGATGTCCCAGCACCAGCAGAGCCCCACGGGGTTCCAGGCCAGACTGAGCCCCTCCAAGAGCTCGGGACATCCGGCAGCTGCTGCGGAGAGATGCGTGTGCCCCCAAGAGCAGCAGCGGGGGAAGGGCCCCAGCTGAGCCAGCACCGCCCGGCCGGAGCCGACACGGAGCTCTCTGGAGCTGTGCTGTTCAGGTCCACCGAGCGGCTGCGGTGGCAGCTGCCCTCTGCAGGCACAGGGACGGGGAGCGGAGCCCTCCCTGGCTGCACAGCGACAGCACCCACTGCAAACACTGTGAGCCCGGCGGCCCGTGGGAAAACAGGGAGCTGGGAGCCTGGACCAACCTCTCCATTCTGCAGAACCCCCTGCCCCTGGACTCAGCAGCTTCCCAGGGGTTTGGGGAGGGCAGCAGGAGTACACTGCACTTCATTTTCTTGGGTATAAACTCAAGACTTTCCTGAATTACACTAATACAGGTGAATCCCACTGGAATCTGTACATATAGGAGCTCTGGCAGACTACCTGCTCAAAGTTAAATGCATTTATTGATCTTTTCGCAAGATCACAGCTCAGAAGAGTGATTTAACAAAACCCTCCTGCACAACGCTGGGCAACCACACCGACGCAGAAATCAGGAGACATTGGAACACAACATTTCTCTTACAGAACACAATTTATTTGGCATTTGGATGAAATGTTTCTCACAGCATCTTGAAAAAAAAAAAAGAGATTAGTGCCAACCCCAAAGAAGTTAAAACAAAAACCAGTGTCACAGGGACTCAATTATTATAGTATCAAATTTTAATTCTACATGGTATTTCACAGAATATCAAAATCTTTTATACACTGCCACAGTTAAGTCCAGTCACAAACCAACTACACAGGAGAAGCCTGCAAGTGCAGCGCTGGCTAAAATTATTTTCCAGAGGAAGGTACAAAGCAGTGTCTCATTCTCTCACAGCCTCCCAGGCACCCTCAGCCCAACACACAGGGATGGTGCAGCACAGCCACCTCTGCTGGCAGCAGCCCTGACCCACTCAACACTCGAGGGGCACATACGAGAAAATTAAAGCTATGTGGTACTGTAGCAGGCAGGCAATGCTGACTGTTATTAGGGGGAAGCGCATCTTCATCACTGAAAGCGTCTAGTCCAAGGAAACACCTATTTCACTTGGGACTGGAGAACATGAGAAGCAAACATGAACTTTGATTCACCTCCTCTGCTCTCAACTGCTCTAATTTTACGGTCCAGCTCCCAACTTGCAAGGGAAACTTAAAAGAAATTTCTGCATATTACATGTTCCTTAGCTAGGGAGAAAAAAGACATTTCAGCAACTGAAAAAAGGAGATGCACATTATGGATTGTACGAGGCAACATTAAAACATCAGTGTTCTGCCACTGAGAAGTCACATCTGAAAAATAAAAACATCTTTAAGTACCAGGTTCAAATTCATTTAACATGAGATGCGAAAGGAATGGCAATAATTACTGGTCACAAAAAACATTTTCTTCGCAAGTACTGAAAGAGGCCATCACCCCATGGCACCTGTGGAGGCACAGCACCCACTGACTGTAAGATTCAGCCTTCAGAAAAAAATGTCCACCTACTTCATTTTTCATCTAGATCAGTGTCCCGCTGTGCACAGCTAAAGGAACAGTCTGAAGCTCAAACTAAACAGGACTGAACAGTACACAGACAAACTCCTTGCACAGCTGAATGATAGTGCTGATCCTGCACAACAGAACCCACTGCCCCTGTAACATTTTAACTCTAAATTCTCCCAGTACAGAGCCAGAGGCTGCTGTGGGACTGTGGATGGGCATCACTGACAAATCAGAGTGTCTGGAGCTGCTCTTAGGGAACAGCAGAGGCCTCAATATGGCACCACAGTAGGGGGAAGCTGAGGAGCAGCTTCGTCTGAGGCCACAGTGGGACAAGATCAGCCCGGCACAGAACCAAGCACTGGGACATGACAACAACTGTGGTCAAGGGCATCCTGAGAAAAACACACCCTGGGCTCACACAGGCTGCTGGAAACCACGTGGCAATGCCACCTCCCTGCAGGGGCTGCAGGGAAATTCAGGATGCACCAGCTGTTAAGAAGAACATCCAGAGATGTGAATGGCAGTGGGGAAAAAATCAATGCAGAAAGTAACTCCAAAGATCTCATCAACTGAGTGGCAATCAAACCAGAGAGGTTTTCCTTGGGCAAGCACCAACTCTGTCATCAGCCCTCAGGACAAACTGCCCACCAGTCACCTTGCCAAGGGCAAGGAAGGTTTGCTGAGGAGTCCACTGCTGTCAAGAAAACTTAACTCTTCCCCAGTTGGTCCAGCAGTCTGAATAGCTGGGACATTTTCTGCTACAAAGGCTCTTACTCCAAGAGAAAGTATTCAGTGTGAAAAAGCTACATTAAAGGGGGGTGGGGGTGGGGAATGACAATTTTATTGCCAAATAAAATTTTATTGCTCACTGAGAGGTAAATGAGCTGTACTTAGTGAGCTGCTCCATTCAAGGCAGAATTTCCCTTGTTTACATTTAAGATGAAGAAGGATAGGGGGAAAAAGACAAAATAGCAGCCTCCTGCCAATATACAAGTGGGAAAGGCTCAGAAGCAATAGGGAAAATATCACACTGAGGCTTCTACAAAGAAGCCTCCATTTGGAATAGCTACAACCAGGAGCCACAATGAAGTTGCCAGTTGTAACAGAGCTTATTTGCAAATAAAATTCACCACAGAACCAAAAGTAAAATACAAAAATATTGAACAGATTCCCGCAGTGTTAGGAGAAGTGTGAGGTAAGGTATCTGTTCACCTCAGCCACAAAATACAGCTTCAGAGACTGAATCAAGCCAAAAGGCCTTTTCTTATTGCGCTAGGATACTACAAAGAACAAATATTCCATCTGGCTTCAAAAGAAATAGGAAATTTTCTACTTTGCACTGCTAACAAAGTATTTTTCAGGAACAGATTGTAGTAGCATAGACTTTGCATCCTATTTAAGTGTACACTATCACAGCCTGTCCTACAAGAGAGTGTAGCCAGCTCGAGAGAAGTATTAACCCTAGAGCCTAATTTCTATCTCAGTGCTTAGCTTCACCTAGCTGGACGCAGCACAAAGGTTACTGACTACAGTATGTATAGATATATATATATGTGTGTGTATATATATATATATATATCACCACCCAGATACACACGCACGCGCATTCGTACCTATAAAACTAAAGAAAAATCAGTACATACAATGTATAAAACGTATGAATGTGCTCAAAAATGCACAAAACCCGCTTTATTTTCATACTTCAGAAATGCTCGATAATTTGTATGCATGGTTCTGACTACTGCTATCCATCCACTTCATTAGACCAGGACTTGGAACTCGGAGGAGGCCTCGGTCAGAGATCCCACAGGGTGGAGAACTGCTCCTCTCGTTTCGTAGCGCTGCTGCTGGAGCCAGGCACAGCAGAGAGCAGGATGGGGTGGTGGAACAGCTCCAGGCAGAGAGGCTTCCTACCAGTGCTTCCTCCCACTCGTGTGCCAGCAGCGCTCCCCAGAACTGTGATTCACGCTCTCCAGTGGAGTCAGGGCTGTTTGCAAGTGTCTGGTGTCAAGACACCAGATACGACCTCGATAACGAAACTCACAGTTTTCTGTGCAAAACGAGTTGAACTGTCAAGACCAATCCCCAAGTACAGTATAAGCCTATAGGCAAGACAGGGAATAGAAAGCAGCAGCATATTCCATGGGGAAAGAGTCAGCTGCACTGGGAAACCACAACAGTGGGTTAGGATTTGTCATACAAGTACGATTTCTCATCATTACTAGAAAAATAGATCACATACACACCCCCATGCAGTGCTTTCTTCCTGTCCCTCTAGGCTTGTACCCTTCATAAGGTAACAGGAGACCACTCACAAGAGGCATTCTTTACAAATTCCTTAAAATTCATCTCATCTGCTGACTGTTACAGTAAATCAAGGAGAAGCAGAGGCAATGGGAGTATGGGAGAAAAAGGTAAACTATTTGTACACTGAAATCTAAACTTAAATTTAAAATTGCCTGTGAAGATTATTTTATACTCATTATCAAAACCAACACTGCTTGACTTTGGGTATTGTGAGGGATTGAATGAATCTTTGCCATCTGTAAATTAACTTAGCTTAAAAGAGTTCAATACGAGGGGGAAATTTAAGTTGACATATCAGACTGAAGCAAACTGCTTTATTGATTTAAGTACACTGACCTCATTATAACCCCTCTTGGGACCTGGATAAATGGCTTGGGGGACGCAGGGGAAATCTCTAGAACAGGGCTGGCTATTTATGGGACTGAGATAAGGAACAGGTGTCCAATTAGAATTAAACATCACCTATAGTACATGTTGATCACCAGTTTTAAGTGGTGTTTGTAGAACTGTAAAGAAGTGAAATGAAGGGGAGGGAACACACATGCTAAATATAGCATGCAATAACAAAAGCAAGAACAGTGATCTTGTATCCAGGCCAATTTTGTGCAACCGTTCACTGTAAAGAAGTTAAACCAGAAAGAAAATACCTCAGTCTTACTTATGGGATTAGAACAAACTGGAGTTTCATACAGTGAACTCAGGCTGCATCAAAGTTAATTGCTCCCCATCTCTGCCCTAAAGTACTTCCTAACACACGTGACAGTTCTACCAAAGGGACATCACACAGACCCAGTTTTCTTCATGGGCCAGAAGTTTATCCAACAATATGAGGTTTTGCAGCTACCTACAACAAACAATTGTAATTGCAAATCCCAGTTGTCTCAGTACCCATTTGCTGCATATTGCGTACACCATTCCTGCTCCAGTTCCTCTGGTGCTCTGATCATTGCAGACCAAAACCCCAAGTGTTTTACACAGTGTAACTCTCGATGGCATGTGTCCCACTCCATAGAACAGGCCCCCAGCCCCCTCTGCTGCAGCTCCATCTTCTCTGCTTGAACAGTGATTGCCCCCACCCTTCTTTTCCATTGTCTGTTTCCTGGGTTCAGTGGTATCCAGACAAATCCAAGCAGCTTTCTTCTGATGTAGATTCTGATTCCTCTCATGTTAAGGAAAAAAAACCAACCCAAACTACCCATACTTCTCACCTCCTCAGAAGTCAAAGGAATTCTCTGCTGTCCTTTCCATAGCCAATGGAAAAAAAGAGCAGTTGTACAATCCATATTTACAGGACAAATTGATTAGTGAATGAATAACGACAGCCAAAAAATGAGAGGCACGATCCTAATCTAGAACATAAAAGCAGTGTTTGAAAAACAAAGTGGAGATTCCTTCTGAAGTTCAAGCCACGGATTAGTGTTTGTCTGTGCAAACAATTGCTAAAACTCTGAGCGGTGCTGGGCGTTTCACTCCTTTATACAATGGTGTTGAGGGAACAGTGGCTGTGGCAGCTGCCTGTCAAAGTTTCTGCTGGGGTGTTTTCATTTATGGGTGTGTCAGGAGGGACAAGAAAGGTGCTGCTGTCAGCAGAGTCTTCCAGCTCTACTGGAGAAGGACCAACTGAGGGAGGAAGTGATCCCTCTGTCAGCTGTGAGGATACATCACAGTTTCCTAGTGATGGAGGACTGCTTTGCACAGCCTGAGAAAGAACTCCATCTGCAAAGGACAAAAAACCAAGCAGAATCAGAACGTGAAGTTTACCATTGCATGTTCCCAAACAGATTTATGATCCATATTTCTGGGAGCTCTAAGTTTTGCCTGGTTTTGAGCTAATGCACAACAAGATGAGACTGCAAAAGAGGAAAATTGTGTAACAAAAATAAAACTTTGACATATAAATAAGATGCTTGCACTAATCAGGCTCACTTATCTTGTGAAATATGCTGCTATAAAATCCCAAATTTGAATGATTTCTACAGTATGTGAATATCACAGCTGCAAAACTGAAGAGCACTGGGTGAATCATTAGACAGTGGTATTTTTGGTCAATTTTTTGGGGGGTGTGGGTGGGAGAAGCAGGGAGGAGAGAAGAGGCTGGATACATTTTATCCAGAATCTCTTGTACTTGACATTTGTTCTACTTAACTCTATCAAACTATCTTCAAAAGGCCAAAAATGGTAGCAGCACAGTAGAAGAAAGGTAACCAGCTAATCCATCCAAGGTTAGGCTCAAAAATAGGTAAGGTTTAAGAGGTAAACTGCTTACAGATTGGATTCCACTGCTAATTTAGGTGATTCAAAAAACCTTTGAGAAAAACCAAGCTTAAGGACACATTTTAACAAAAGACTTTTCCATCACAGAAATTGCAGATTTTTTGGTAAAATGTCTTTTCCTGTCACAATTGCTAAAACACACGATTATAGCTTAAAAAAATTCCATCTTCTAGCCAAAATGAAAAAGTGGGAGAAAAGAGAAATTATTGCCTGCGTACCTGGAGTGGAACAAAGGATGCTGTCTGGATTGACAGAAGCCTCATAAGGAGGAGGTGGGTCATCAGGATGTTGAATATCTGGGTACTTGTAAGCAGTATAGGGTGGAGGGGGATCGTGAAAATGAAATGCTCCACCTTCCCCATCGTCTGAAAGATGCAGTGGAGTAAGGCCAGTTCCAAAACCATCGGGACCGTAATCAAAACCAGGCATCCTGCGGCCCAAGTTGAAATGGTGCACTATTTCAAGAGAAGGAAAAGGAGTAAGTGACTTTATCTCGCGCTGTCTTCTTCAGTTTAAGTCAGATCTCAACACTTTTTTCCACTTTTCACACCCCAGGGACTCAGGTCTCCTGGAGACCTAGAAAAGTCTACATAACCCATCCAAGTCAACTTGCTGCAATTACACAATACCCAGGCCCACCTGCTCCCAGTCTGTTTGTCCTGCATCACATCTAAATTTGACTCTAACCTCTTCAAACTATGGACTATTGTTCACACAGAAGATATTTCAGATTTGGAGCACATATGAACAAAAATATTCTTCCATTATCTACAAAAGTTCAAGTTTGAAGACCCCACCAAGACACAGGTCTTGTGCCCACAGGCACAGGCAAGCAAGACGATGACTTTTCTCCCCTTTACATACAGCAACGTGTCAATATCCAGCACAAGGAGAGAGCTGATACTCACAATTCGCTCCAATCAAAGACTCGATGCGCTCTCTCCGCCGCTGGCGCAGCCGGTGGACCATGAAGAGCAGCAGAGAGAGGATGAGGAAGGAGGAGATGCAGCTCACGATCAGGCGCATTCCACTGGCCATTGAGTCAAACAGGCTGTTGCCATCTGTTCATAAAACATATAAAAACAGCCTGTTATTTTTGTTCAAGATTCATTTTTCTTGATGTTCTTCTGTCAGTAACTGAGAGATAAACGTAGAGTGGAGATTAATTAGCCTGGTTTAACACTTCTCCATATTTCAAATATACATGAATCATCAGGTGATTTATCTTTTTACTGCAAGAAAATCTGAAAGTTTCTAAGAATATCTTCCTCAGGAAAAGGGACAAAACATTGAAGGCTTCGGGCCTCCAAAATTGGAAAAAAGAAAGTTTAGTGGCATTTTGCACATCCACTTGTTTCCCCTGCATGGCTGATCGTATTATACTGAAGAGGAAAAGGCTTGAGAACTGGCATATCTATACACTACATAACTTCTGAACATCCTAACCCTTCCACTTCCAATTTAAAAATCTCTGAACATTGTCACTGTCACCCAGATGTGGCCATCTAAATTCCACATGTCACCAGTACACTGGTTAGCACCACTAAGTGATAGGAACACAGTAATCATCACTCAGGAACTGAAGAGATTAAGGTGAATGGGAATTAAACCTTTTTCTAGAGTCATACCAAAAGCAAGTAGCAGAACAAGAAACAGACCCAGGAGCTCAGAACTTGGAGAGCTCTATCTCATTGCTAGCCAGACCCAGACAGGGAAGGCTGTTGTGAACAAATTACCACTGTATTCCCAGCACCTGGCAAAAGAGGCATTAATTTTTCACAATTCAACTAATCCCACTTGGTTATGCCACACACACACAGGTACTCTACACAAACTAAAATGACCTAAAGATGATATACTGTGTTCTTTGCACTACCTTCCCATTAAAGACTTCTCAATGAGAAACACACCCAGGTTAAGGGTGGGTAAGAAACAGATGAGGTGGTCTCACAACGTGGTCACCTGCTGCTGCAGGACACAAACAGTAGCAGGGATGGCCCCTCTTCCCCGTCACTGCAGGAGCACTTCCAGAGGAGCCAGCCAGATCCTGGCCACCTCTCCCACACCCACTTGAGTTGCAAGAGCTCACTCCACACTTTTCCTTTCACTAACAGCAACTGAAGTTTTATCAAAGATTCCTCATAAAAGAAGGCTTTTAGCCTCACAAAAATTTTAAGTATTAGTTTGCTACACATGCTAGTAACAGAAAAATCCACCTAATTTGTATCGTTGCAGTACATGGCTAACAGGCTGGCATTTATTATGTAACGCCTTCTTGGCAAGAAGAAATTCATTTAATAGTGCACTACACATAAGGCTCGAACATTACACCCTCTCAGATCCGGCTGTGCAGCACAAAAGCCTGGGTGCTGTCAAACCCTTTAGCAACTACCACTGACAGAGCTTCAGCTGATGCAGTCACACACCTCCCAGCCAGCACAGCCTCCTGAACACCACAGACCTGCCCCTGCTCCTCCTCCATCTTACGGCGGTGCCGACTATCCGCAGACTATTCTGATCACTGCAGAATATTCAAGGCTGTCAGTAACACTGACAGTAAAATATACACATAGGTGCAGAGGCCCAGAGAAGCTGACTTTAGTTGTGGGATGGATTCTGGTGGTGCATCCCCCCTCTGCAGGCTGCACTATGATCTGAGAAATGCTCATTAGACCTCAGCCTTGATGAGCTGCACTTGGACTAAGCCCTCTTGAGCTTATCAGAAACACTGTCAGTTCCCAGGAACTAACAGGTGTCTAAAGAACATTTGTTTTTTAATGAACAGCCTTGGAAACTTATTTTTCTTGCCTGAAAAACAACTCACTTGGAGTGGTATTTTTGTTATTGCACCTTCAAAGAAAGTTACTGACTCAAACTGTAGCCAGGATGGAAAATTACTACAACTAGAGCCCATTCTCTTGTGACCCTATAAACAGGAGTCCAAAGTGGGATCCTTTTGACCTCTCAATTCCCAGATAAGGGGCTCATGTGTAGGTCTCAAACACCAACAATCAGGTGGCTGTGGAGCCAGCCAAGGACTGTTAGTAATAACAGATGAGAATTGTTGTTAATAACCAAGGACTATTGGTATTAACATGCCATGAGAAAGAACAAGATTTGTCTGGAGAAGGGAGCCAGGTGGAGATAGGGCAGCATTTTTCTGTGAGAAAGAACCACATCACAGTACAGTGCAGGTGCAAAAATGTGTGGCAGAAAGTAGGCATGGACTCTAGGGTGGGATTGAGACCACCAAAGACACCTGAAGCCCACATAAATACAAAATTAATTATTTCAGAAAACATGTTTTTACCCTCAGTATAGTAGTGCCCTATAACTGCACCAGTTCAGTCACTAGAAAAGCTTCAGCACATCAGTTCTTTCCAAGTATTTTATTTCTTCTGCTACCTTTTCACAGTTGCAGGTCTGTCTAAACAAGAGCCACAACAGAAAAATTATTTTCTACCACTACATGGAGCAGCAGTAGACAGACTACCTTGGTTTCAAAATCTTCCTTTGCTATTTATCTTTGGCTAAATGAGAAGCATCTTTTAAGTGAGTATAGCTGTGATTGTTCAGCTTACTCCTACCACTGAAAAATTCCCCTACTACCAAGTCCTTGAGTAATATTTGTTACCACTTGTAATCATTGCTCACCCACTCACGCTGCAAGAGCCGATTACCTGCCAACACAACAGCAGGATTTATTTCCCCCAGGTCTCTCCTTGGGTGATTAATTTACTTACTGCTGATTAGTAAACTGTTTTCTTTCCTTTGCAACAAAGCTTAGGGAAGATACATGAAAGAATTGGACAAAGATAAATACATGCTGATTAAAGAAAGTAATTCATTAATTTCTGTCATCTGGAATAGTCATTTATAACCACCCAGAAGGAAAACTGAAATGTTTAATTTAAATTTTTCAGTGTTTATCACTAGCTGAAGTAACGTCATGATGAAAGAAGCTGCATGATTGCTTGATAATTCCTCTTTAAAAAACTAAGTTACTAAAAAATCCACCAGAACACTTCAAGCAAGAGTATAATGAAAGAGTCTCATTTAGCATCAATACAGAAGAGCTTAAGTATGAGAAAGGATGTGGTAAAATACACTCTTCAAATCAGTATTCATGAAATAGTTAAGACCACAGCAATGAGCAAGGATTAAGGAACATGACATGAGGTTATCCCAGGTCATCTTATCCTGTCTGCTGGATGATGCTTTGCTGACACTGTTCCTGCAGATAAAAAAGTGAAGCCTAAGTCTTAACTCAGCTGATAAGAGTGGGAGGAAGACTCCTGCTTTTTCCCCACTCCTTCACTGCAGACCTGCCACACTAGCTGCAAACATCTGTTAAGCTTAACCCGCAGAACAAATGTGACACAAGGAGAGACAGTGGACTTTAATGATTAATCTCTATAGTTAGGACCACTAAGACTGCAAATTTGGAAGCCAATAAGCACCCATTTATTTGTAACAGATTGAAATAGAAGCCTCTGATGGAAGAGTTGGCCTTCTGTGTTTTCCACAGGAGTTCAGAAGAACAGTTTCTTAATGCACTCAGATAAGATTAGGTTATTTTAAAATACAAAAAAACTCAGTATCACAGAATGGCTGAGATTAAAGGGAACATCCTGAGATCATACAGTCCAACCCTTGTTCAAACAGCACCAGCTAGAGCAAGCTGTGCAGGACAAAGTCCAATCAGGCACTGAGTATCTGCACAGAAGGCATTTCCACAATCTCCTCCAGTATCTGGCCACTCTCACAGTAAACTCCAAGGAAGCTACATTTCTTTTCTGTACAGAAAAATAACCTCCCCAAAATCTGCACCCCAAAACAGTGACTGCCAAACAGTTCAAAGTCAACTTCATTGACTTCATCGATCCAAAACAAAAACCTGCACTGATATGCCAAATCCAATAACCAAGGCTGTACATCCTCACTAGTACTGAAACTATGTAATTTTAAAACTCTGCTTCCCATGTGATCCCTGCATGAAAATTTCCAGACACATAAATATGCTCATGACCAGAAAAATATGCTTAATTAGTACTCAAGAGAAAAGTGTTTTGTTTTCATGACAACTTAACGTGACAAAGGAAATGTACCAGATGCTCTACTAAAAACCCACAGTATTGTCCCTCTCCAAACTGAACTACTGCTTCTCCTTTCTAAGTAGCATCATGGATAATTCATTTTTACCAGCCACAGCCTGAAGTGTTTCCCATGATTTGAGACCCTTCCCCGTGGGGTGGTTGTACCCAGCAATGTAGAGGCACTGCAAGGATGTGTTGTTTCAAACAAAGCTATGCCCAAAGATACCCAAGCTGAGCACTCAACTAATTTTGACTGACAAAACTGTAGCAATAGAGTCTTACCTGGGTCTAAGCAGGTAAATTTGCAGCACTCCTTAGGGTCCTTGAGGTACTGCTGACACCCCTGGGGCCGCTCACACAGGGCAGCCACACACATCTCAGGCTCACCGTTGTGACACGTGCAGCTCAAACAGGGATCATTCCCTTTGGGAGTGAAATAGTAGCCTTCATCGACAATGTTGTCTTTGATATCAACACAAGTCTGGCCTAGAACAGAAAGGCACATCAATATCCATGGAATTCAGCTTCGTTTGTTGTGTTAAGTGATTTGTAAACATAAACAGACCACCAGTTAAAATCCAGGTCTTCACATTAAAGAACTTTGAAAAGGGATCTCCAGGGAGTGGAAAGGGTAATGGATGGTCTCCAGGGACACAGACACCATTTTCAGCTCATTGAAAAGGTGAGTTTTAGGTATTTAATGGAACTGACACACTTCCAAGCATCCTCTCCAAGAGAGAGGAAAGCAAGTGGTCTGAGAAGCTTAACCTTCACTGCCAAAGCCTGCTGCAGCTCCCTTCCTCTTTCCTGGTATTAGGAAAAGCTGGATCTTTTCTAGACCAAACTTGAAGGCATTTGAACAGGCCAGGACTTAAAAAGGGAGCCAGGCAATAGTACTTCCACTGTCCTAGCAGCATCCTGATCCCTGCCCAGCAGGGGAAGCTTAGCTGCCTTTTGCCCACTGACCTAAAAGCAAGTGCCAAAACCAGAGAGAGAAAACAGTGCTGGGAGCTGGCAGCTGGAATGACTGCTCAGGGAGGATGGCCTGTCCCCTCCACCCCATGCACAGGTCAGCTGCTGGGGTCCACACGAAGGTAAGACTGGAAGAAACCTGAGCAGGTCTCCAGCTCAATCTCTGATCAAAGCAGGGTCAGCCATGACATCCCAATGGGTTGTTCAGGGTTTTATCTAATCTGGTCATAAAAACCTCTGAGGACAGAGGCTGCACAGCTTCCCTGGCAGTCAGTTGCACCACATAGATCAGGTAATGTTTAAGATTGACCTGATTATACTGCAAATACCTCTGTTGGTATCAAGGCTTTTGGAGTACAGCAATGCAAGACACAGAACAAAAGCCTTTTTTTTCACTTTAAGTCAGGGAGTTCCACTTGTCTTTCCCTTCTAGGTCTAATAATTAGCTACAAAGAATTTAGTAGCATTTGCTATAATCTAAAATAAGTGTTTCCTCATTTTAATGTGAAATTAATAACTTAAGAGCAATGTTTACTAATAAGGTATTTAAAAAAACCAAAACAACTTTTTTTGCCCAAGTTTGTTTTGGAGCTGATACTGCTGCCTAATGATTTTTTAGTACAACTCTGTACTGTGTGACAGCCACACATTATGATGCTCTTATTTATTAAAATCAAGCAGAAATATAACTCCACCCTTTTTTTTTCCTAATTCACTGGGCAAAAATTAGAAAGGGTAATGAAACAATTTCCAGGTACTTATTATATGCATATTTAAACACACAGTACAGATAACACTGAACTGAACCCAACTTACTCCTTTTGCAGAGGAATGAAGATTTCTCATAGCAGTTTTCAGCATACCAGCTGTGTAAACCGTGGTGCCGGAGGGTAGGAAGAAGGAAACACTGGAGCTGGGCACAAAGAACGTTTTCCTTTTCAGTCATAGCCGAACGAAAGATAGGGTCAGGGGGTAAAAACACTTCTGAAGAGCCTGGAACAAGATACATTGGCATTAGCAGCCTGTGGGCATGTAAAGTTTTAGAGAGGCTCTGTAACATCACTCATTTCATGCACACCAACTCCAATACAAAGAGTCCTCCAGCACCAGCTCCCATTAGCAATGCTGCTCTGGGGGAAGACAAACAGCTGGGAGGGAAGGGGTGACTCACACAGAAAAGAGGCTGCTGTTTTCAAAGTACTGGGTAATTCTGTCACTCTGAACCAGAAGTGATACTCCAACATCTCCACAAGTGCTGCTTCAGAGAGCCCCATGGGGTTTGCCTGACAATAGTTATACACCTCCTCAAACCACGCTGAGTTTGGTCACAGTTGCTACCAGTGGAGCAAGAACCCACACAGCAATCTTGTGCCTGGCACTCCATGCACCCACCAGTGCTTCTAAGGATGTGCATCCACCTGTGCAGCCCTCGCAGAGCTGTTCCATGTTTGGGGGAATGCACTACAGCATCCACAGTCTGGTCCTTTCAACTCATGAAACAACATCCTGATGGGCTCCAAACAGTGCAAGAGGTGTTGAGGGCATTTTCTGGAGGGCTTATGTTCCACATGTCACAACAATAAATTAAAATTTTCAAGCTTTAGAACCCTAAATCACTTTTCAAACAGGTATTAGAAATTAAGAGTCTGCATCAATACAAGCCTAAGAAAAGTTTTTCACAAACTAATAAATGTTACTATGTAACCTTTACTTCGTGGAAGTATCTCTTTATTAAATATAAAGCTTGAAAACAGAAGATTATATGTTATTGAGGAGGTTTAAATTCATATCATGCATCAAATTAAATAAAACAAATTAAATTAAATTAAATTAAATTAAATTTATTTTCCGTAATTCATGCCGCCCTGTTGTGACCTGTCAGCAGATGGCAGTGCAGTCAGCTTTCCAAAGAGCAAGGAAAGGTCCTCTTAAGGAGAATCTTTTTATTCATGTGTCAAAGGAAGTATTTTTCAAGACCCAACTGTTTAAAAATTCTGATCATAATTATGTGTCTGTACCTAAAGGAAAGTTTTCCTTCCAGATTATCCACAGATACTGAAAACTATGCTTGAGAAAAAACCTATCCAGATTAGTTTTCAAATGCTACACTGGAATTCACAGTGCTGATGCTTAAAAAACACCTTTGTTAAAAATTTTCCATTACCTAAACCAGTACAGGAATTAAACAGGCAAGTGTACACATAACAGTTCATATTATGACTTTAATCTCTCGACTGAATTAGGTAATAATAAAAAGTGTAGAAACATAGCTTTGCATTTTCAGCAGAGGGAGCTACTTGTTTTGTAATTGAAAGGGTTTAGCCAGTGACACCCATCAAATTAATGTTCAGTTTTTCACATAAAATGAGATATATTTCTGGGATTACACAAATTCTGATATGGTTAAAGTAAACTACCTGAAATACATTAAAAAGAAAAAAATATGTGTAAATTCTGCAAAATTCATGTGTGTTGTTTTAGTATACAAAGTTCTACCAATTTTAAAAAAGCTAAAACCTCCAAACATGCTACACTACTCTGCAAATACTAGAACCAGGAATCAGCAGTTCATCTAAACATTCACCACGAAGAATGAGAAATTACAGAGTAGTTTCCTTTCTCTTATTTAATCAAGGTGAAAGCCCAAATAAACTGACACATGTTATTTCCATGCCAGCATTAAAACCCGTAAAACTTCTTAAACTTTAAAATAAGATGTGTGTTGAGTATTAAACTCTTCCACTTCTACCCTGTGAAGCGAAGCAGTTCTATATTCTAGTTCTATACTATTCTATAGTTCTATACTATTTCAACACTACCAGTGCAAGAAGTCATGTTGTTCTTGCAAATCATATTCATGCTTTAATACAGTTTTCATGGGCACTGAACTAAGCAGCAATTTGAGAAACCCACCTTTATAAGCTACTTCCCAGTGACCTTCCAGAGAGTGATTTCGGTTGGTGATCACATACTGATATCCCACCCAGAACCTGCAAAACAAATTAAGTTACATTCTAAAGATACAGGCCAAAAACACAGTAACAAATTAAATTACACAGAACCTTCTAATGTCTTCATATGTAAAAGCTAATTTTCAAAATATTCTGATGACTTTTTCCTTATCTTTCCGGCCCATACACTGTCAATGTAGAGAGACTACAGCTGAGGAACAGAGGAAAATACTTGATAAAACACTTAGTAGTTTTCTAGGTTTACAAAGTATAACTGACTGTGTCCTTTATTTCTACTCATAAGCAGCACCTTATTCTGTTGTCATGGCAGCACTTCAGTATCTCAAACCCAAAAATCACACAGCAGCATCCAGAAGTCAAGTATTTCTGGACATAAACAACTTAGGTCAGACTGTTCTGGATCAAACCATTTAACTCTCCGGAGACAGAAACACACCATTACTCAGCCACTCCTGGTGATTTGTCACAGCAGCCCAGGAGTGACAAAACACCCATACACAGAAAAATAAGGAATTGTCTGTTGTGAACTAACAGAATGAAATATCTAAAACCACCCAAACACAGTTGCTGCAACTCAAAATGCCTTTTTACTTCATTCCTATCTCCAAGTTGCTCTCTGTTAGAGCTACAGGTACTTCATGGAAATCAAAATCTTGCTGAAAAATTTAAATAATTATTTCTATACAAGGCAGTGCAGCAGCAGTCAATGTTAAATCCACCTTCCCTGATGCAGCTCAAGAATACCTGTACCTTGCTAAGACAACTTGAAGATAAGAACATTCTACTGATAAAAAGACTCTGTTGAATTGAATTATCTGTTGATATCAATTAAAACATAAACTGCAGATGGGGCACTGCCAAACAGCCAGCCAGCACGTTCATACTGGCTTATTCACCTGATGTAAATTTTACCATTAGATTTTCTACACAAACTGAACCAGCAGCATTTTTACCACACAGAAACCATTCTCTGTAACATGAGATCTTTGTCCTTTTCTTCCTACTCACCCACGCTGGCCCATCCTTAAAAATGTTTTTTCTTCCAAGTCCCAATCCTGTGCCAGGATGAACCTCAGCTCTTGGTCTGCAGTGAAGGTGGCGAGGGATCCGTTCACGCGCTGACATGTCTGCACAGCGTCCCAGTAGTTCTCCCCATTTAAATACACCCTGTAACAGCTGGCTGTGCCCTCATAGTGGTGCCATCCTGTTGGGCACTTTCCTAGGAAACATGAAGAATGGAAGGGAAACCATTCCCCCCAAATTAGGATCTTTAAGATAATGCATCCTAATCAATTATCACTGGGACACATACACGCAACAGTGTGTACACTTCACCTCGGCAGGAGGAGGTGCACACATTACAGATCCCTGAAGAGTTACTCTACTACTCTAGTTTCTGATAAATGTTGGGGTTTTTTAATGTTTTTTAAAAAATTAAGGTCCTAGTAAAGTCCCATCACATTGTCACAGCCTTTAAAATCTTTAATTAAGACTGACCATCAACTGTGGAAGACATTTCCCTGGACATCTTTATAAAACCAATAAATTTGATCAATCCAAGCAAAAACAAGCAGCACAAAAATCCCACAGGTGGACAATTTAATGACTGTGTCTTTCTATTAGGTGATTAGCAATACATTTAACTTGCTGTAAAGTTTACAGCCTACTCTTACAGTCTCAATAGTATTCATATAATCCTGCCCGCAGAGTGAATCGTTGAAGACAACAGAACTTCTGGGGAAATTCTTGGTTGCTTTGGAAAAACCACAAGTGTAAGGCAGGTCTTTAGGAAGTAAGAAGGTGATGGTGTGAACTGCTGTCTCTGCTTTCTCTCAATTAACTAAGAGAACCTGAAACAAAAGCCTTGAGACATTTCTGGACGAAATAGGCCCATGGGCTATTCTTGGAGGTGATGGGTAACTAACAGAGAGAATCACAGGACAGAAGGATGGCATTTAAACCTGCATCTGCACTATTAATTTTGTATTGCCTAAGAAACTTAAAATTCAGAAACTGTTTTCTGTTCATTGCAATTCACAGTTCTGTTCTCAAGCCTCTTTCTTCTGTTTTGTTTCTTCTGTGGTTTTTATCCTTTTTTATTCTGTTACAACTCTGCAATGAGCTGTTATAGAATATTGCAACTCTGGTTTCACAAAAAGAGTATTATTAGTGTCATAGCATTCTTTGCATGTATACTGGTTTGCTATATAAACCATGCAAAACATATATAAAAGAAATGCACAAACACCTGAAATAACATTGCATGTCAAAGTTTGGTCAAAAAGCTATGACAGAGAAAACACTTTTACTTTTTAATTTAAAAATAGCCTATATTTATAAATTAATTAGCAGAAAGATGGCCCAGATTTCCCAGTCTGCAACTTACTGCTGAAGCGGACAGGCTGTGCCACGTTGAGGGTGTGGAAGCGGGTGGTCTCTCCTCCTCTCCCTCGATTGTGCCTCGAGTCCACATTCTCCTTCCCATAGTAAGTTCGCTGGTCCCCTGTCAAGCCTGGGGACCAGGAGGAATAGTTAGTACTGGTGAAGGATGCAAGCAAAGGCAGATTTTGTTTCATTACACTTTCTCTAGGGTTTAATTCAAGACATATGTGATACATGACTCAGGTAAGCAGAGATGGCAGGTCCCTGCAGTAACAGCTTGGCCATTTTACTCAGTAGGTAACTGAAATACCTTCAATTGAAAAGAACCAACAAGCCATTACATGAGTCGTGCAGTGTAAACTAAATATTTTGGCAGATTCTCACCAGCCTGCAATTGTACACAGGACTTGCTGCTCATCATTTCAACTGCTGCAGCAAATGCATCATCCCCAGTGCATTGTATCTGTTCCTGTTTACAGAACTACCCACTCCTCAGCTGCTTTGTTCCTCAGCTGTGTGCTCAAGGACATAAGAAAACTCCTCCAATACATTTTCTAACACATGCTCTGCAATGTAGGATGTAATTAAAACCAGGAAAGGAGACTGATCTTCAGCCAGAAGAACGAGGCTTTTTTATTCACTCTCAAGCTTCTAAAGGAAAAGTTAGGTGATGACTTCTGAAATAAACCCACACACCCCCTCATTTCAGTGTCAGGGTTAACAGGTGTACATGACCACTAGATTCAGTAACTTAGGAAGAACATGGTGTAAGATGTTATTCAAGAAAGGAGGCTGGAGGGCTCCATGTGCCTACCAGGTGTAAGTAAGGAACACCCAGTTCAGGTGGAGGTAGGGTGGGCCATAGCCAGCACAACTAGCAGGTTCCTAAGCAGGAAGGCTGGCATGGTGGTGGGGAGAAACCTCAGAGAAAGATGGAGGTGGGCACCAAGAACGATTAATGTGGAAACAAGAGATTAACCTTAAAAAGAGAAAAATTCAAACCCCAAGAATATAAGCATTATAAATATCTGCTTGTATGTTACTTCATACTACTAGATGTTATTGAAGGTAATAGAGTTTAACCAGCACAGAGCTATGTAGACATTCATTTCTATATAAAAAAAAATCTGCTTATTTTCCTTTAAAGCTGATTAGCTCCATTTAGCCTCGCTAAACCAAACAAACAAAGTCATGATCCCAAATAAAGAGAAGCTACAGTCTTCTGTAACAGGTTTAACTACGTCTGTTTGAAATACATATGAAGCCACGTCAATAAAACTTTCTCTTTTCCGACTGTCTTTGGAAAGCAAGAGGTCCACCGCGATTTCATGGTAGGCTGCAGGCTGTTCAGTGCATTACCTGGGGGAAAGACCTCCACAAGACCCAACATCAAACAGTGCACTCCTTGGAACAAATGTAGGCACTGATGAGCAAAACAAATCCCTAGCTAGAGCCCAGGAACAGCAGAGTCGCTTTGCATTCATCTGTCTCTAGCATACTGAGTTTGCCCTGGGTTAATGGGATAAGCAAGGGCTATTTAATTATCATGTTATCCTAGGAATTACATGTCTACAGAGATCACCAATTAAGGAATGGCTGTGCATAATATACTCCCATGGCCTTACAGGAATAAAGCAGAAATTCTGGTGTTCAGTATTAGAATACACTATCTATCACAGGCGAGAAGTCAGTGCCAAGAAACTCAGACAGCATACGTTTCAAAGGATGCAAAACGGCAAAATTATTTGACAGTGAAGATTACTGATTTTTTATTACTTTAAAGGCTAATCTGTTTTTACTTTTAGAATCTGTTTTTAATCCTAATGGTTCAGTAGCACTATTTACACTATGATTTTCAAAGCGATACTGAGACACTGAAAAAGCAAATCAATTATAGCAAGACTTTAAAAATAACACTAACTAATGTAGAATGCTTTATCAAATTCTACTGAGCTCAGCATGGGGAGCTCTATTTTCCCATGGCATTAAATGGTAATAGCTAAACCCAAAAAACCAGTTAGAACCAAACACATGAAGAATCAGTTCCCTCTCAGAAGTGAGAGCAGATGCAGCACCATATGGCTGACCCTCTGCAGCTAAACAGAACGCCCACGAGGACTTAACAATTTATCTCCCCCAGGAATAAAACAAAAGTTCACAGGTTTTAACATGCAAGGTTAAGGAAGGGCTACACATGCTAACATCCTAAATTACCAGGATTTATGCCAGATGCTTTGAAAAACAGCTACACAGATCCCACACAAAGAGAGTTCCATCAGTCTGCACCCAGGAAGCTGAACTCATTCCTTCCTCAGCATCTGCCCTTGTCAGCACATTCACTGCTGAAACCAGGACTGAAGTGGCACAAAGCAGCTACCACAAGTCACTTCAAGCCCAACACTGTCAGCTGCTTAATAAACTGGTGCTCTTCAAATATTAAATTGCTTCTCTTTGACCTGAATATCTGTCTCACAAGAAAAGACATGAAGACAACTTTTTCCAGGGCAATAAAGAGATGCTAACAAGCCTCTAAGTCACTTGACTGCCATGAAAAGCTGTTGCAGATTCTGGTGGCAAAGGTGTAATTGGACTGGATTTCTATTCCACTTTTGCAATTCTCTACAGAAGAATTTTACGTGCTGTTCCTAGTTCCTTTTTACAAATAATTTTATCTTTAAAAATAAATTAGAGTGCCATGGACTCATCTTTAGATAACAACTTAACTCAGAAGATCAGAACCTAACCCTATTTGAGTTTTTCAAAAAGGAAAAGCCATCATTTTTACTGCCTACATGCAGTCGGATACTTCATATCCTGAAAGTGATGAAATTTTGGAAGATCAGTTATTTTCCAAGATCTTTATTCTTCTAAATACTACAACCACAGGCAATAACAGCAACAGTGGTATTTTTACTATCCAAGAGAGATATAGATCTGTTTCTTTGACTTTATATAATTACTCCAGAAATGTCATTTGCGGGCTAGTTGGTGCAGAAAATGAGAAAACGGGTTCAAGGAAAAACTCATGGGGCACTATTTTTTTTCACCCTTTGAATATTAGAGTAGTGAACACAAGCATCCTCCAATGTGTTTCCCAATGGATTAAGCCATGATTAGTATTCACCCAGCTCCTTCCAATTTACAGTTGCTATCTAATTCGCTCCAGCACAATTATAGTCTGAGTATAGGGCTATCCATCAAGAGAAAGTTGTCTAACTGTGGTGTTTCTGTGGCTATTTTCAGTTGTTTAAAACTTGAAGCTACCAATTCAGAATGGAAGTCTGCCATGCTGATTGCTCCTTCTACCTTTTAGAAAAACTGCGTCACAGATGTCAAGTCACTCAAGCAAAACCCTTCATAAGGATGGATGTACTATGTCAAATGATGTCAAAATTAAACTGCCTGTGAAGCAACCAGGTCTTGCCATATCTTATTAGTTCCAAGATTTGAGTTGCTCCTGTTTAAACACACAGATTCTCAAAATTTACATAAAAGCTGCCTTGTCCCCAAAGCTTCAAATTTTGTCCAGTATATTACCTACTGAAAGCTTAGAAAGCTTCTAATTCCATCTGGTAATTTGAGAGGAGAGGGAACTTCAAGATTAAGTCCAGTTTTGTGCCTCAGTATTTGGAAATATACTTCAGAAGCTCCTAGAGAGGAGTGATTCTTCTCAGATCAAGCAGCTCCGTGCTGTGTGTTATCAACTGTATTGTGCAAGGACATCAATGCCAAGCAAGAACAGCATCCTGCTGTGCTGAGTGCTATTCAAGGTAATGGACTGGCAGAAAACAGCTTATAATTTAAACACCAAGAGGTAGGGTAAAAGAAAAATAGGAGTTCAGCAAGGGCTCAGGAAAGGTGTGGAAATGCTCAGAGGTTTCTGTCATTAATACCTAGCTTGTAAAAAGGAGATGTACTAAAAAGTGCACAAATGTCAAGAGTCACTTCAACCATACAAAACATCCTTGGTGAAATAAAACACAAAGCTGTTTTTCACCACTTCAAAACAGGTTGCTACAGCTGCTGCTTCATCAGAAGGGAAAGATGTAAAACTGATATGGATAGGATTTATGAAGGGCACTCAAATTTAAGACATCCATTTTCATTCATAGGCAACAGAAAAAAAACATCAAACCCGCAGTTTGGGAGGAAAACACAGCCAGAGCTATACTAAACCCTGCTCTGCTTGGCCTCCTGAAAATGAGTTACACCAGAAGGCCTGCAAAGAAGGCAGGATATCTGCAGAAGCTGATCTGATATTCTGGTAGAAGCAAAGCTGAAAATCCAATAAGCAGTAAAAGGTAAAATGCAGATCCCTTCCCTCTTATGGGTTTAAATACAGAACTTTTATAAAGGTGAAAAAGTTATCTTTCTACTTTGATTGCTTGTGTAGAAACATGAGAAAGTGATTAGAAAGAATAAATTCCCATTTCTAAAAGTCCTTGTTTAAGATATTAATGTCTGTTTCTACCATTTCATAAAATACACCACTTTGGGATAAACTATTTTAAGATCAATTATTGTTGACATGGAAGAGTCCACAAAATTTTTGAAGCTCCACTGCTTAAGCAGAAGAGGGTCACAGGCACATGCTACATAATAAACCCTCCCAGCAATTTTTAGTATTGCTCACAAGCGTAGGCAGACACTGGTTTTAGTCTGTCAGAGAGATTAATTGAGAGTAATCACTGCTGCAGATTCCACTGACACATGGGTGCCTAGTGGGAAGGGCAGGGGGAACAGTACTTTGCACATGGAAAATTTGGGACTGAAAGGAATTCAATGTTTTAGAAGAAAATGCTCATTGTGATAAGAGACAGTAAGAATAAAAACAGCTATAATGACAATCTTCAGAGAAATATAGCAAAAAATAGGCATCTCACACACTTATTCAGATTGTCAATGAATTAAATGTCTTAATTGTCTTCTGAAAAAAATGCCATAAGAAATTCAAACAAAAAGTCTTACAATTTGGAATGTTCCTTGCATTTCAACCAATACATGATTACCAAACTAATTTATTAATTATGGATCCTCTTCTTTTAATAGGACCTTTGTTACTAACACAAATGAAATTAGGCCTAAAAAAGGTGAACCAACAGTGGCAAACAACTTACAACGGCTTTGTAATAAACCTTTCAAAACAGAAACACCAACATGACTAAGGAGTCATTGAAACACACTTTTAATACCACCACAAAACCCTAATTCACTGCCATTGATCTGTTCCAAGTTGCTCATGTTGGAGTGTACCATTAGTGGCTCAAAGGCTCAAGATTAACAAGCTTCTCAACCAGATTCAGGGCCCTTTCTTGCATGCTTTCTTTTCATGCTTCAGAGAGTTTTCATGCCTTTTAATTTAAAGATGTTATAATTCTCCAAGTTTCACAAGTCCAGGTGGCTTCACTAACTAGCTCTTTTAGTCTTCAGACTGACTTTATTGAAGGGAAGAACTTTTTAATTAAAGTATTTACATTTAGCTGAATCATCACACAATTGCTCATCTAATCCAAAGGTATTTTCTAAATTTAAAGCTGCATCATTTCTTGTTAATTCAGTGGCCAAAGAAGAAAGTTGCCACTCCTGAGTATGACTATGTTACTATTATTAGTAGCATTAGCTCCCCGATCAATATCCCCAGACAGTCTCTCCTGTGACTTCGTCACATCTGTACTGCTTTCCTCAACACAAGCACACTGTGCTCTTCCAAACTGATTCTGCCCTCAGGTTTACTTTCATTGATGCTACTCCTCTTTATGCTCCAGCACAGCATTCCCATACGCACCAACCTCTTCTTATTCTTGACAGCTCTGAATAACACCTGCCCTTCAACACCCACTGCAGATCACGATGCAATCCCACCAAGTTTATTGTTACAGGTATAATAGTTTTTACATCCTACACGAGTAGTTCTTGTTCCTCTGGTTTGTTGGCTGCACTCCTCACATTACTGTGCAAATGTCTCAGTTCTTTCACAAACACCACACCTGCTTTCTGGCTGTTTTACTGAGCACAGCCTTTTCACCAATTACTTATCTAATTATTCCTCTCATCAAGTGGAATACTTTCCTCTCTCTGCTGTCCAGAATTTTCCCCTCTGGTATTTACAGACATTATTCTTCTCTTCCTGCACACAGACACGGTGGTGAATGAATCAAGTCTCTTCCACATTTAATTTCTTTAACCTTCAAGTTCTTCTTATCATGTCAGGCTAGACAGTCCAGTGAGACCTACACCCCAAACACAAGACCAGAACCTACGTATTGAGAAATGTTACTCCCATAAAATCCTCCTCCTATGCATATACCAAACATTCTTTGGAACTCCAGTCCTTAGTCAACACCATCCTGGTGCATACTCCAGGCAATAACTTAAGTTGCTGACTAATACATCAGAAACAGGAGAAGATAAAAATAGTTTTCTATTAATGTGGAAGTTCAAACGTTCTCACAAGCAAAGTCTTCAGTGCTTTTTGAGTAAATCCAAACACTAACATGACTCTGCCCTCCCCTAGCCACTGAATTCCATCATACTCTAGAATTTTATTAGCTCCATAGCTTTTTTACATTTGGCCAAAGTTAGCTAAAAAGGAAGAATAACAGCACAGCTATAAAAGCAATTTTCTTTAGGACATCTACATTGTAAAGAATATCCTTAAATAGTCTATCAATGGCACAGCTTAATTTTCAGTATCAGAAGAAATTACTAACTGTTTTTCCCCTTTACTGCACATTCACATATACAAACTAACAAAAAGTTTTCTTAAAAGAGCACTGACATTCCTTTAATTATTTGTCCATAGTACACACTGGGGAGATGGCTAACTCTAGCACAGTTTCAAAGTTGGAATGTTAGCTTTATTTCTCTAATTCCTTTAGATAATATGAAAACCTAAAAGAATTGTTGCTGTAAAACATCAATGTTACTATTTTGTAGCACCTCTCTAAAACAGCTGAGAACTCAGAATGATGAGTGCTGTTATGGCAATGCCACAGAGTTCATGTGATTCTCTGCCAAGAAAATTAAGTAGTTCACTGGAAAAGAACTTCTTAAAACAGTTTTTGAATGTAACTTAGTCATGCTGTAAAGATAAAAAGTTTTGAATTGTGCCACAGTTGAATTCATGCTTTCAGATACCTATCTCATTGTTCTTTACAGAAAAAAAAAAATACAGGTCAATTCACTTTTAAGACACACAGAAGGAGCTGCACTAGCCTGTTTTTCAAGAACAACTGAAAAAGTTCAAAATTGTGATTGTACAATCACAATTGTACATTGTGATTGTACAATCACAACATTTCTTTGCTTGTTTTTAAGCACAGCTCAGTATCCAGTAGCTTTAGCAGAGATCCACTGCTGGTGACAGGCTCCTCAAAGCATATGGTCATAGGAGGTTATGAAGTGCAAATACACCAGCTCGTCTGGCAGAACAAAGCTCTCCATTTAAGCACAAGAAGCATCATCAGAACAGGGAGCAATAAAACAAGCTCTCTACCCGAGTCCAGCAATGTCACCCAGCACTGTCTGAGCGATATACAACCAAATCAGTAATTCCAAATTTAACCATAGGCTTATGTGTCATTTCAGCTTAACTGCAACATTTTTTCCTTGTCAGGAAAGTCTCTTTTTAGACCAGAAACTCTACTCATCTTCAGGATACCTACTCTGACCGTAAGAGTGGAAGGATAATTCAGACAAGCAAAAAACTGTTTGTGAAGAGAAAAATTAAGAGAAAGCCAACTCAGTCTTTGTTAAGAATGGGTACAGTTCTACCAAACAATCACCAATTTCAAATAAAAATAAGTACTGCTGCAAAGTAAGCTGCTACAGGGCTGAGCACTCTCTTAGATTTACTTACCTGGACAGTCAACTTCATCGCTCTCATCCTCGCAGGTGGGCCATCCATCACACTGCCAGTTTGAAGGGATGCACTGAATGGTTCCACTCCGACACGCGAACTGCCCCGGGATGCAGCGGAGCTCTGGGAAAGAAGAAAAAAAATGGTGCTTTCTTTGAAATGTTATTTATTCTTGCAAATTTATACATATATTAATCATCTGTCATGT
This sequence comes from Vidua macroura, assembly GCF_024509145.1. Lineage (NCBI taxonomy): Eukaryota > Metazoa > Chordata > Aves > Passeriformes > Viduidae > Vidua > Vidua macroura. The sequence continues at coordinate 8,921,214 of NC_071588.1, read as the reverse complement.
AATGGATCACTGACGCGTAATGGACAAAATCTTTGGTTAACTCAGCCTGTTAAAAACTCCTTCAGTTCAGACCACTTCATGTACTAAACTGCATGTTTGTGGCTTTAACAGACAGGAGGGTATGGGAAATAATTCTCTCAAGACATCTGTGGTAAAACCGTCCTGATAAAGATAGCCTGTGAGCAGCTACTACCACAGCATTACCCATTTGCTTCTTGTGGGGCACTGAGGAGTGCTTGTTCAATTTTTCCAGAGCTGAGTTTCAACAAAAATACGCTTCGATAGGTAAGCGCTGCATTATGCAACAGCCTCAGAATCCTATTTCCATTCTAATCATTCTGTATGCCAGGACCCACTAGACTTGCACAAATGCCCAATCTGATTTACAGACATTTCACAGAACTACTTGTAAAATAATATCTATATCCATGAACCTGTTTTCACTTTCTAGCTTCAGTTCTTTTGTAGAATTTCTCCATGTGAACATATCCTATACTAGAAACTGTCACTATCTGCAAACATGTTGCTCCTGCTTCTGTGAGTTCACTGCCTACTTGCCATCACTACACTGTCACACCTAATTAGCATTATAAAAAGTACAACTTTTTTATAACCTTTTTTTTTCAATTCCATCTATCAAATGCCAGAACCTAATAACTCAGCTTCATTTTATGTACCTCAAAACATTTTGCAGGGAATAAAAAAGTCTGTCTACAAAAGTGAACAATTCTAAGCTTGTTCAGAGCCAGTCTGCCAGTGCCAACACCATCCACAGGCTCACTTTTGCACCTAACCATCATTGTCCATCTTTCTTCTAGACAACGGTTGTCAATTTTCCAACCATTGTTTTTGAGCAATTTAGCACATTTTCCTCTCAGTGAGCTGCACTAATTCCAGGTAATTTATGTCTCGAGAATTAGCACCTTTTCAAACTGGAAAAAAAAATGTTTATATGTATAACATACTGATTTTGAATGGATCCAGTAGGCAACTGTTTTGCAGAAGGAAATCACTAAATGAGAATTTAAAATACAGGTATGCATTCTCTCATCCACAGTTTAAAACGTAAGAGCAGACTGTAACTGCAGTTGTTACTTCTTGAAACACACGCCTAAGCTGAATCAAGAGAGAGGTCACATTTAAGTGTTCAAACAACATAAGTGGGCATAATAAACCCAGTCACCAGGCACTCTCAATAAAAGCTGTACACGTACACCTGGTAATTGGTATAACATATTGATAACAGGCTTCTAATTCAATGTTAGACTAAAATCCAGTCCTACTACTGGTTCCTCTGTAAAGCACAGACCTGCTCTTCTAGAAGAATAAAAGCAGGCACATCCTCTTAGCAACCACCTACTCAGAGCAAACATTCAGGTCACAAGATGCTAAGAACTCACACGGACCTGCCAGACTACTGACGGCAACAACAGACCTGACAGCACAACAGTGTTCTCACCCATTTAGAGCTTTACTCAGCCCAAACAGCTAACAGAGAATGAGCACAGAGGAAATGGAAAAAAAAAAAAAGACCAGTCATAATGACTTCCTCCTCAGAAAAAAATATGAAATAATTTATTTAGCCTGAAGAGGGAAAGGGGAATAAAATGGGGGGGGGGGGGGGGGTTGGTGTATAAAAAATTGAGGAAAAGCTTCACTTACCCAATATAGCAAGAGAGAAAATTTAAAATCTAGCTTTAAGCTAAATAATTTCAAATCTAATCTCTATGAGTTAATTAAAACTCCTCCTAACTTAGAGGAAAAAGCCCAACAACACACAAACCACCAAATCAAACAAATACAAAACCTCAAGCTGAAATTGAAAGCATTCAGATTTCAAGTCCACAGAAGAGCACCATTTGGTAAATGACTGCAGCTTCTTTCGCCACTTTTGCACAAGGTCAGGACGCAGTAGGAGGCTCCTTAGAAAGTCTTGCTACTATAGTTCCAAGTACAGAATTTACACCGGGGCTTGTGGTAGATCTTTTAACACATCAAAGACTATTCTCAGCCCAGCTCCAGGTTTGCACTGCATCCACCCATAGTTATGGCAAAATTCGATACTTGAAAATAAACTCGATTTTTTTCTTTTACTGCTTATTTTCAATGGAATTCACACATACACCCTGTGAACAAAGTTATCCTGCAGCCTTCTGGCTCCACAGGCAGCATCCACCAGGAATGCCAACCTGCACAAAGGAAGAACAGTCAAGAATACTTCTGTCTGTCTGCAATTTCATACGTTACCATTTTATGTACAATTACATATGACTGGCTCAGATAGAAGGATGACTCCATCTCAGCATTATGGGCATTAAAAAAATGCCAGCTACAAGCTGTAATGTCATTACTTCCTGTGTTAGAGACACTCCTCTCTGAAGAATGTGGATACATGGAAGAGTACAAAACATTTCTATTAAAACACCTTTCAGACCAGCTGTACCATTGTTCCCAACGGAGATCATGCTGTCAGATGCAGTAATTATTTCAGACCAAGGAACATGAACTGCTATGCAATTCTGCTGCGGAGGGGAGAAATGTGACACAAAGAAATACCATGAAATTAAAATCTCTGTCAATAAGCCCTCCTGAGCCATCCCAACCCATAGCCATACATACATACATACAGACATAAAAATAGATGGAAGTCTATAACAAAGCTGTAAGATACTTAGCCCAGGAATAGAGGTATTTGGGAGAGGCAAGGATGCACAGGGTATGTGCTGGTCTCCAGAACTCTGTGAAACATTTCATGTCAGTAGCCTATTTTTAAGTTAAAACAGCAGATAAATGAAAACATCTCAAGCCCATCTCCACCACAGAAAAGGCAAGTCACACTGCCAGCAGCAGGACAAGAGTCAGGAAGATGTAGGAGCACTACTGAATAGTACAACATTATGTGACCATCCATCTTTCCTGGAATGCAAGTAATCACTTAACACATGGTCAGACTTTGTACTTTCCAGGAGTGCGGTAAATAGAAACTGTTTCTTCACCCATATATTTTCAGTTCTTTTGAAGAATAGCAAAGATTTCAAAAATATCAGCACATTTCTGTCCTTAAAGCCAGATAGCCCTCACAGTTCACAGCTGTTGATGGTAACTCACAGCAAGAAAGGATGAAGAAAGTACCTTAAACTATCACCTCCACACAGCACTAAAACCATACTTTCTACCAGCTGTTAAATGCAGAAACATTTCATATTTTCAAAATCATTAGTAAATACGTAATGGCACAAGTTCAGCTAAGAGCAAGCAGCTGTTGGAGCACAAGATAACACTAAGCCAAGGGTATCAACAATTGCCTTGAAGTGAAAATGTGGAAATGCAACCTCCCCCAGCATTCACGTATGATGTGATAAGTGACATCAGCAGTATAATGATTCACATGTGCAATTCTAACAAAAAAAGGCTTCTTTTTCTTTTCAGCATTAGATGCAGTCTTTGCTATGCTACAAGATGAAATTTAGTACACTGAATTCTTATTGCAGAGCAATTAAATTTATCTGGCATTTGCTGGGAAGAAAGGAGACAACTAAAACACTGAAAATAGCAGCAATTGTAGTTTTTGCACTATACAGAGTATAAACTTAGAAAACATCACAAAGTTCAGGCAGTGTGAGAACATGAAAACACTTGAAGCAGTGAGGTGTCATGATAGTCTCTTCATTTCACTATCTCAGAGCACTTCTACAACATTATCCCTCAACAATTTTACCAACCAGTAAATCCTCATGTCACAGTTACAACGAAGTACAGAACAATTCAAGAGCTTGCCAAAGGCTACAGACAAGAGGAACCTGCAGGAAGCCAGCTGTCCTGACTGCTAGTTCTATGCTTTCATGATGACACTGTGTTTATTCCCTAGACCCCAAGCAAGCTGCTCGTTCACCAGCACACCTGCACCTGAACAAACGTCTATCAGAAATATTAAGTAACAACATTGTGTTCTCTGGTAACACTTCACCTGTTTCTCTGCTAGAAACTGGATACAGAAAACAAGAAATTGCTTAACTTGTATAAAAAGAGCAGAAAAACTGAAATCAGATTCAGACCATCAATTCTACAGGCTAAATATATAACCCAAGATAAAAGTTACTGTCATGTGAAGGCCAGAATAAAACCAATACCAACTTGCTTGGACATGCTGTTAGATAATATAACCCATCCACAAGTCACTCATCTGAAAGAAGTCTTACCAAGGCTAGTTGTGGGCTTGTAATTTGAAATTTAAAAGAAAACTTACAAAACAGTTGGAAATTTAGTTCATCAAACCAGAAATGACAGGATTATAATTCAATTTAAACACTGCTATACAAAAAGAGGCCTTCATCTGCTTCAGCTGTCACATATTTTTCTAAGCTACACAGCAGCAAAACCAACAAGATTTTTAACTAACAGAAAAACTGAGGTTTCATACAGGAAAAACCTAATCTTTCAAGGTGGTTGCTTACATGCTCACAGAGAGCTTTTGTTCTGAAGATTTTGCCCACTGCACGTTGAATGCTAGGTGTTTCACAGAATTCATTGGGTATTTCAACACAGGGGTCAACGAGCTTTTTGAATTTTCATTACAGCAGGATAGTCTCCTGATTTTCTGCAAAGTACTCAAAAAAAAAAAAAATTACAAGAAACATTATCCACAGGAAGGACTTCATGATCGATGAATGAAACAAACACACACACATGCTCCCTCTAATTTCCAGCCAGCTTCATGTGTTTCACAAAACAAACAGATTTTGGCCACTATAGAATGATCCAGGAAGCCCTTTCATGTTTAACAACCTCATGTACTCCCTCTGTGTAATTGAGGACATTTTCCTCCTGGAGCTCAAGCACTGAGAAGCTGCAGTGCATCCTTCCTGCAGCAGATACACACTGGTCACTGAGCTGCCCTGAGCATTACACTTCCTGAAACCTGTATTTTCTGCATCATTTTTAAAGACTTTTGAGGTTCATTTGGGCTAGACACCTCCTGCTCACATCTAAACTGCAATTAATTTTTTATTAATCTTCCCCCTTTTTATGCAAGACATAAGGGATAAATGGTTACTCAAAACAATTGTTTTATTTTAAAGAAAGGTAGGGAGGATCCATATCCAGTATGTGAAACTACTTTTTCAACACAGCACATCTCATTTTAGAGCTTCCAATACCAAAGCAAGGCTGTAACAGACACGTGAGACAAAGTGTTGATTCAAAACAAGTTCACCTTGCTGGTTCAGTTTCCTAAATGAATGTGATCAGTTGGCTTTGAAACAGCAAGTTTTAGATCAAATTAGCTACTGTCTGTCCACATTAAGCCAGATCTGCTCTGGTTTTTCCCCTTGCAAACAGAAAGATTGCATGCTCCAGCTAATTCAGCAGAAATATAGCTGTACAAATCCAGTATCCATTAATGTGGAATTGGGGCACCATAATAGTTGTCTGCCACTGAAGACAGAACATCTACTAATGTGTCTATTGTTTTAAATATTTGTTCTAACAGCAAACATTGAAACAGTTGGGACCTTCACCTCCATGGCATCAGAAAAGCCTGGAGTGAGGACCAGGGTCCAGCTCTGAGGCACGAAAGGCTGGTCCCAGGTCACACACCACAGGGGTGACAGAAGGAGAGGGGTGGAAACAGCTCGTGGCAATGAGCAAAAGCCAGCAGCTGTAAACATTTCCTGCAAAGATAAGCTGCTGGGTAAATGAGAAAACTTTCATACTGTTTTAGCAGGATTATCTCTCCTGCTTCAATTGAAGACAGAGATACAGAAGAAATTCAGCTGGAAGAAATGTTACATCCAATAAAAATGATGAGGCACATGTAATAAACATCTACTGAAAAGCATTAGGTGAATACATCAAAGTTCTCAAAATCTAAATTTCAACCTTATATTTTCAAGACACCAAAGATTAACACTACAAAAACCCGTGGAAAAAGGAGCAATAGATCCTAAAGTAGAAATGTATCCCAGAACATTCCCCTCACCTATGTTCCTAGCTCTACAATATAAACTCTCCAGCAGTACAAAAACCTTGAGATCACAGCAATTCACAAATTCAGAGGTACAGATGAGGAACCAGAGGCTGAAACTAAAGCCTCCAAAATGTAACTCTCAATTCAGCAAAGTGCTTTAATACAGAAATTAAACTCTGTGACTACAATCGTTGATTATGAAAGTTTGGGTTCTTCTGGCTGCAATTACTGAACTTTTTTTTTTTTTATTAAAGGATTCACCAGTTAGCAAAGCCTGATACATTAAGATAGTATTTTAGTAGCTAAGACTACAGATGCACTAGGTGTTAGTGTTTACACAGCAAGTATAGATTTTAATCTATTTCAGTTTTTAACACAAAGAAATGTCATTTTTTATTTGCTACACTAATTGTTCTTGTCTGCTGAGCTTCATTTGTATGGAAATTGATATTTAATTAAATGTACACCCAGCATTTAATGTTATTTCAATTATAAGCTCTTGCTCTGAAATTTTTGTACTGGAAGAGATAAGCTTGAAATACATGGTTTGGTTTTACACATAAGCTTTTAATGAACAATGGCAGGTTTTTGTGTACATCAAACTCACTTTGCTTATTTTGATCACATTTCTCAAGGTTGGACATGGTAGATCCTCTGGCATCTTTTTTATTTACAGACCAAAGGAAAACAAAAGACAAAAATACTTCCTCCTTTCTCAGTGTAAGTCACTCATTGTCCCAAACCAGATGAACCAACCTGTAAGGGAATATTCTGTTCAGATTTCAAGAGGCAATTACAGTCATCAAAAGCTGATTAAGCAGTAACAAAAACTCTAACTACAAGTGCTTAGAGCAGTAACTCTTCTTATTCAGATTTTAACTTGTCCAACAGGTCTTTCTTATGTTTTGTAATACTCAACCTACATACTTAAGACCTGTACTTACATGTTGCACTATCCTTTCATATTTTAACACATTTAGGAGCAAGTTTACTAAAATTGAAAATTATTTTTTAAATCACTATTCCTATATAACCTGAGGCATGCTACACTGCCAGCAAAAAGCCCAACTCCCTAAGTCCTTCACTCCTGGAGATTCTGCTGAGCACCAGTGCTCACCAAATGCCTGCAAACAAGCACCAGAAACAAAACAGCAGAAGGAACACCACACCCACCACCATCAAACACACACATACAGCTCTATAGCTAATATTTATGCTCAAGAGGAAGCATAACACAATCAATATTGCTTCAGACTGGTATTTACTGCAGTAACATAAACTTTAAAACGCTCTTAATACTTCCAACACAACAGTATCATGATGGTTATCATGACGTAGTCCTCAGCAGATACGTGAAAAAACTGTCCTTAAGGTAATCATCCGTCCTTAAAAAGCAGTTTCCCTACCTTGGATGTCTCCCAAGTCCACAGGTGAAGTTCACTGGAGCAGGTACAGTGTACCTCACAAAATTCCTGAAAATCTGCCAGCCTGTAAGGAGCAGGGCCAAACTGCCCTGCCTCTGCTCGCGGTGGCCAAGGCCGATTGCTGAACAGCTCTCGGGGACAGAGCAGCTCACAACAAACTGCACCTGAGGATGTTCTGACTCGGTCTTCACAGGTTTTCTTGTTCTTAACCTGTCTTTGAGGTACCCTCAATCCCATACAAGGGCTCTGCTCTCAGGGAAGAGAAGCCATACGTAAATGGGATTTCCCTCAGCTCCAGATCTCAGAGGTTTCCACTAACCATTCATTTCCCAGCAGGACTGTGTGTCACTTGGTGAATCTGATGTCCATTATGTATTTTTGAGTTTATCATTATATTACCCACTGCTGCATTCAGTGTAGCAGAATAAATAAATACAGTAATTTATAACAAAGTCACAGAAGGAGGAAAGCCGACTATAACATCAATCTTTTCCAGAGAAGAAAACTATTTGTGAAGCTCATGTGTCACCATCAGTTACCCATTTCATAGATAGTTTATTCGTTTCTCAATAAAACTGGTTCTATTTACTGTTCTTCAAATTAAAAGCCTATAGAATAATTAAAATTAAAAACATTCAGAAGAAATAAAAGCTAGAGAAAAAGAGCATTCCATTTTCATGTCCAATTCCACAGAAGATAAAATGCTTGGTGATTCACCCATGATACTGAAAACATGCTTAGGAAGTACCCTTAGATCATGTAGCTTTGGTTCATCATGGCCTAAGTATGTGCAGGAGAGTATGAAAGCACAACAGCACCTAATAGCACACAGCCTGGGGGGAAAAAAGAGGCCACGTGATATGCTCATAGCCAAAACACAGCCCACATTTATTCTCAAATCTAATTCCAGCTCCTAAAAACTGGAGATTCTGAAGTTATAATCCCATTTAATAGGAATGCATCAGTTCCAAAAATAAATTAATAATACATGTTAGAGGCATTGGCATTTTTTGCATAACCTCAGCATGCTTTCATGAAATAATTAAAATTGTGACAGCATTCCAGCTGAAAACTGTAAAACCTTAATGAGTAACACTCATCAACATTCAGTATTACTCAGTGCTCTGTCATAGTAAATTATGCTCGATCACCTCAGCATCCAGCTTTTACAGCACAGTAAGGGATGGTGGCAGTCTCCTTCCCCTCATATGTGTTCTCCAGGTACGCGCTGCCCAGAGCTGGAAGGCAGGGACAGGGAGCAGAATGAAGCCCCCATAATCCAAGGGGACACGTTAAGTGACCTGCTATGGCCACTTAGGACACACATGGGGCTATGGGGCTGGGTGGGATCCACCCAAGGATATTGAGGGAGCTGGTGGAAGCGCTCACTGAGCCACTTTCTATCATTTACCAGCAGTCCTGGCTAACTCAGTTGGTCCCAGCTGACTGGAAATCAGCAGAAATGGCAGCCAGCTGCTGTAAGCAGAGTCATAAGGTGGATGTGGGGAATTTCAGGCTGGTCAGTCTGACCTCAGTGCCAGGGAAGGTTACAGAGCAGATTGTCCTGGCACACATAGGACAAGCAGGTGATCGGGCCCAGCCAGTGCGGGTTTATGAAAGGCAAGTCCTGCCTGACTAACCTGATCTCTCTCCTCCTAGGACAAGGTGACCCACTTAGTGGTCCAGGGAAAGGCTGTGGATGTCATTAACCTGGTAGATTTTAGTAAATCTTTGACACCACTTGCTGTAGCATTCTCCTGGATAAACTGGCTGCCCTCAGTTTGCTCTTCACTCAGTAAAAAACCTTCCAGACAGTGGGGCCCAGGGGATACCTCACCACCCTCTACAGCTATCTGGAAGCAGGTGCTAGCAAGCCTCTTCTCCCAATTAACAAGAAACAGGACAAGAGGAATTGGCCTTAAATTGCATTAGAGGAGGTTTAGATTGGACATTAGGAAAAATTTATTCACCAAGAGGGTTGTCAAGCATTGGAACAGGCTGCCCAGAGAAATGGAGTCACAATCCCTATGTATGCAAAAGCAGTGTCAATGTGGCACTTTGGGACATGTTTTGCTAGTGGACTTGGCAGTGCTGGGTTAATGGTTGGACTAGATAGTCTCAAAGGTCTTTTCCAACTGAAATGATCTTATGATTCTGTATTTATTATACCTACACCCTGCACAAGCTTGGAACTGACCCAGTTTTTCCTTGCTCACAAGTGTCATTCACTGCAATTCACTGTCTGCTCTTTGTCTGGAGGGCAAACTCAAGGCCAGGAAGGATGGAAAAGAGAAATCAAAGTAACTACAAAAAAAATAAAAAAGCAAAGGCAGGGAACAGACACAGCATTCAGCCACAGCAACAACATTAGAGCTTCTTGAATAGGAATCCTGGCTATAATTTTTAAAGACTTAGAAAATACAGACTTTGAGTTTCATGAAAGTGGGCACTTATTCCTAAGATTGAAACAGAAAAAAATAATTTCCCAATTCTCCAGCATTGCTAAAACCAAAGAGAAAACAGAACTTGCTACTTGATCTAAACTGAAAGAATACTGTGAATTAGGCAATGCAGCATTCCAGACTGAAAACCAGTTTATTTTCATAGTGAGAATACCAGGGTAAGTAACAGTCTTGTGCTTCTCCCCCCCAATAAACTGTTATATTATGATAATAAGTAAAGAGGCAGAAGGGAAAAGCAAAATACAGCACAGGCACAAAAAGCAGTCAGTGCAAACAAAACCAAAGCCATTGGTACTTGAGAAGCCTTCATATGGTTCAAAATTAAAGCGTACTGTTTCTCCACACTAACAACCTTGTTCAGGGCCTCGAGTGTTTTGTACAGCCTCAGGCAGGATTTCAGTGTTTTAGTACAACAGTGACAAGTGACTTACACCTGTGCTGCACCAAATTTTTAACCCTTTCCCTAAAGAAAGCTGATCAGTGAAAGTGCCAATCACGCTTCAAAAATTCACTAAACAATTTCAAGCAAGCCTGAGAGAAGTCAAAACCAGGAAAAGACAGTGTATATCTTTCCAAAGCTTGCACAAGGGAAGGAAATTATGACCTTCTTGAGCTTCAGAGGGCAGGAAACCCCACATGGCTTGCACTGTTCAGCAGGTGCCAGCCTGCTGGCACACCTGGGTGTCACACTGTCACCACCGGGGGTGGTTTCCCAGCTGGCAGCGGAGGGAAGTGGTGAGCTGGGGTAACTGAACCTTTGCAAGAGACCCTGCAGCACCCCCAGCCTTTTCATGCCAGAGAACATATTGTGGATAAGCAGAGGGACACAGGCAAGAGATGGCCTTATTAAACCAGTGCCAAGCAAGCAGAGGAGGTACGTGGACAGAGACAAGCCCATTGGAGTCCAGGTTTCATTAAGCCCCACTGCTTATGAAAGAAGCCCACAGGAAATAGTGCTAAGTAAACAGCACTATTCCTCACACAGAATTTAAATACAGCCACACACACAACATACTAATTCTCCCAAGAAATGAAGCAACAGAGAAAAAGTCCATTAAGAACAACATCAGCAGGATATACTCAGCAAGTCATCAATTGTTTCCAGAAAAGGGCACCATCAACAACAGTGCTTTCTCCCTACAATCCATATACCAGGTCAGGGCAGATGGATTATCCCACACACACCACAAATCTTTCAACTACCTGGGTCCACAGCTCAAAGCACTTCTATATCTAAAGCTATTACCTGGTAGCTGCCCACCCAGAACTACTACCAAAAAAAATCCAGGTATGCAAGATGGTTCCTCTCCTCTTCCTGTATTCTCAAGATTAATACATCCCACCAAGTCAGTTTGGATCCATATTTGTCCATATACAAAACAGTTTCACTAAGAGTCAGTAGAGGAAGAGGCTGTATTCCCTTTGACCAAATAAACTATAGGTGTACAAGCAAATAACAAAATCCCCAAACAAATAAAACCAACACAAACCCCGAGCCCACAAAAAACATCCCAACCAAACAACTAAAAGCTACCAAATACTCTAGAGAAACTCATTTTCCTCAGAGGAAAAATTCAAATCCAAAAATTTACATGAACTGAATTAGTATTTTCCTTAGATCACGTTTCAACAAGAAGACTACCCAGATGAAAAACGATAATATCAATTCAAGAACTGTCAGAGCAATCAAGGCTAATTTGTAACCACCATTTAAAATGAAAGTAGGAATTGCCACATTTCAGCAGTATTACTTAGCAAGCCTATTTACTTTCAGCAAGAAGACACATGTTCCTTCTTTGCAGGAAAACAAAAAAGTTCCTATCTCATCTTTTTTTTTTTTAGTACACGATTCAGCAGTATTTAAGCATATTCCTTAAACTTTCAGCACATAAGCAATCCTAACAAATCAAATGAAAATACACAATTTAAAGCTAAGCACACACTTTAAAAACTTTGCTGAACTAAAACTTGAGGAATTGCAGTAGTCTTTAAAGCAAATAGGTGACAAACTTCTACCTATGAAACCAGGTATTTTTTAACTACACCACTCTCCAAAAACTAACATAATTTTTTAATTTTAAAACCAAATGAACATGGAAGAAGTTCTCTACAGAGCCCTAAGAAAGTTAAAGGTCTTAAATAAGAATCTAACAATTCAGGGAGACAGGAAAGCAGTGCCTGAGCACTATTCAAATGCAGGTCACACTAAAAAAAGGCTTTTGCTCCTGTTTCACTTTTGTTCACATCTTGTACAAGACTTGATGAGCAAGCACCAAGAACACTTAAGAGCAAAAATTCAATACACAGAAATATTATGACCTCAAATACAGAAACCCAGTTTTATCCTTTGCACACGAGCTGGTGCAGTGGCTGTCGTGTACTGGAGCAAATGGCTCATGCTTTGAATAGCATTCCCCTGCTCCACTGAAGCCCGACAGGGCAGGAATGTGGCCAATGTCAGCCACAGCTCTGTCTGTCCACACTGGATGAGATCCCATGCTTCCCTCTTCCCCAGCAAAACAAATACCAAGAGGAGAAATTTCACATATCAAACTCCTAAGTTTAATAGTTCGACCAGAAGTCAGCAAATACAGATCCAACCCAGTTGTAAAAAGGCACATAACCTTCTGAGAGTAGTTTTCTCATCCCCCACACCTTCTAACAACTCAAGTACTGCCAGCACTCTTCAACATCTATTATATCCATGTCTCAGGTACTATGCCACAAAATTTGATCTTTGCCATTTTTTAGCTGTCACCTCAATAGAAAAACTACATTCAATTCCATTACTGCTCAAAAAGACAAAGATGGGCACTACAGCATTCTTGAATCATTTCTTCCAACCTGCTTACTGCCAGAATTGAGGTGGCATGATGCTTCTATTTAAGTCTCTGATCTCCCTCCTGCAAGACTCCCAACATTTCATGCAGATTTTCCCAGATCTCATTAATAGAGTACTCTTACATCACTGATTTTAACTAGTGAAGAGTAATTTAAGTGTATCAAATGTCTACAAATCCAACAGAGAGAAAACACAAATGCAGTTTTAACCATCCCTAGATTAAAACAAGCTGCAGTAAGTTTTAGAGGTTTAACATATACAAGGCAAAATGCTACTTGTGCACAAACTCAAACCCAGCAGGTTATTTGTTTTTTTTTTAAAGTGTATAAAAGTTAAGTTACTTTTAAATCAGAATAAATCTTTTTATTTATATTGCTAAAGAAATATTAACACAGACCAAACATAGAGACATGAGACAACCAAAGGGAAATGTGTGGGAGGCTTTTCATTGAAGCATTCCCACTAAGGGATAACACCAACACATTCCCACTAAGGGATAACACCAACACAATTTTGTAGCCAGCCCAGAATACTCAGAATTGTTCTACTAGAAATGGCACTTAATTTTTCTACTAGCTTTGACTTTCAAATAATTCCACTGGGCACCCCAAGTAACTGGTCCTATAGTGGGAAAGGTATGAGGAAGCACAACAGAAGCTGTGTATGAAAGACAAGGCAACACAGGAAAAAAGAGTTACACAAATGAAAATATGGCAAAAAAAATTCAGTTAAAGGACAAAGGAGCAGGGAATATCCCAAGAGCAGCCACCAAAAGCTACTCCTACATTTCTACCCTCTGAGCTGGATGATAATTCTCAAGCACAATAATCAATAAACAGAAGCTAAATATAATGCCAGACCAACCAATTTCAATTTTAATTAAGTAGGGAGTTGAATGTTATTTAGTTTAGTTATAGATAATGAAGTAACTATCAATTGCCATTAAACTTAAAACCGTATTACTAAATTCTCTGAATGGCAGGAAAACACTACTAATAACTTTCTCAGGAGATCCATTTAGCAAATACCATTAAAATGCTGTTCATGAAACCCAGAATTAGCAGGCTGAACCTTTAAAACAAAGAATAAATTTAAAATTTCACAGGAAAACACAAGATGCCAGAGGATTTCACAGTTCGGGGAATATGGGTTAAAGGTTAATCCCAAACTCATGTTTTTAAGCAACTAAATTGCTCGAGTCCTGCTGCAGCAAATCAACGACTTCACCAACAGATCCATGTTTCCTCCTGGACTCAGGATCCTCCACAAAACCACCACTGAACTGCAGTGCACACATGAGAGCCTGCCATGCAAGGATCCAGCGTGAAACAAAAACCCTTCCAGAGAGAGGAAAGCCAGGAAGGATTGGGCACTTAGTGCTGCAGAAAAACTGGCACTGCTGTCCTGGAAATCTGTGAATCTGTTCTTTAAAGCCACAGCTTATGAGGGACTCATGCATTAGACTGCATTTATACAAATAATAAGCTATAACTGCAGAACAAACAGACTGGTCACTAGAGTTACCAAAAGAATCGGGTGTTTGGAGTTTATCACAGGAAATCATTAACAATGTGCTTGACAAACACCTTCAGGAGTTGCCTCGGTTTGCCAAATTTTCTTTTGGGACAGGAAGACAGATGACCCCATCTCTTATACTCTTTCTAGCCATAACTTTCTATCAGCCTACACAGAATAAAAGATTAGCAAGGCTCTTCCCATGACAGGTTAACCCTTCAGATCACACAGGAGAAGATCTGCAGAGTCTGTCATTAGCTGTACTCTGTTCCCTTTTTATCTAAGCTCTTCCTTGTCCAGGCTATCACTGCAAGAACCCAATGCACATGTCCACTTCAAAATACAGAACAGCCCTGAGCACACACATTAAGCCCTGAAGGGCAGGAGCTGTGATTCCACTCAGTTCCTTCTAGGTTCTGCTCCAGACAGAACTTTCAGGTATCAGAAGCTCTCCACTTGGGGTACACAGGTCTGCACAATGGGAAGTTCTGCTAATCACAAAAGAAGTTATTCATATGCAGCTCACAGCATCAAACAAGAACTTATAAAAGTTGCAAGAAATCACCACGTAAAAACCCAGAGACCCAGGCATTACTCAAAGATGGACCATAGAGGTAGCTACTACTCTTACATTACAATCCAACATCAAAACCAGCCCTAAAAAAGGTAATGCCAGGGGACAGAATGATTCATTGAAGTCTTGACTGGTTTTCTGACATTTACCAGGGGATTTTACATCTTTCATATTTGGTATCTAAAATTCCTCTCTCTTCAGTCTAGCTGTGCCTTTCCCCTCACATACCAAGAAAGAAGCACAGCTGCCTCCTCCTACTGCAGAGAGAGGCTGTGACAGTGCTCTATCCTCCATCACTTCTGCTGTTCTGGACCAACCTTCCCCTGCCCCCAAACCTACTGTAGGGACATAGAAGTCATGTGTTTGCAAACCCCCAAGGTGCCCCTCTGGTTTATTACTTCTCAGAGCCAAAGCAATGCAAACAGCCCTGACTACTGACTCCTTTTTTTCTCCTTTACTTTGTAGCCACAGCTAGCAGCAAATACACTTGCACCTCAAAAATTTTGCTTATAATTAACATCAGGAATTACCGGTCTTAAAGTATCAGACCTGCTAATAAGGTCTGATACCTTCTGCTTTGTCTCTCTGCTGCACTGAGATCAGGCACAAAAAATGCTTTTTTGCATCCGTCAGCCTCGCTCTGCAGCTGTAAAAACAACAAACAGCAGAGCAAGGAACATCAGGACAAAAACTCAATAATAGGTAACAGTAGGAAGAAAAATAAAACTTAAAACCAGTAGATTAAGAAGCAAAGGGATGAGGGGGAAATACACCAGACTGGAAGACAGGCCAAGCCCTACTTTCAGCAAAATTAACTGAGGAAGTGTGATAAAAACCCTTCTACCCCTCACTCCTAGAACCCTCCTCTTGGGAATTCACCTAAATACACAGACAGGAACTGCAGCTAGCAACAACATGAACCTGAATAAATATCACTCACCACAGCTCTCACTAAGGTGGAGACAGTGAACAAAGAGCAAAATAAGGGTTCATGTTTGCCTGCGAACAAAGTCTCTCCAGAGCAGAGGAACACTGGCCAGAGCAAATTTTATGACTGATATATTTCGGTCTCCATTTGAATTAATCAATACACTTCAACTGGACAAAACCAGACCCATCCAGTCACAGCACACCAGTGGATCACCTTGAAACTGCTGATCATGGGTTTGCTTAGACCTCTACTCTGATGAGTTCTGCCTTGCACGTAAGACCAACACCTCTTGACTAGAAGACAAGGAAGAGTTAGCAATTTGAACACACTTGTCAGCTGTACTATGTCAAAACACCAACACCCCACCTGTAAGATCACAACCACAGCTGCCAGCAAGCTCCAAAGCGTATGGGAAGTTCCAGCTGTGAGCTGGATGTGGGGTTTTAACCAGACCACTTGCACTGGCAAGTCTTTCTAAGCACTGCAGAATAAGTATGTTGTGCAATATTTTTTTGAAACAGAACTTGGGTAATAAAATTACTTCCTCTAGCTGGCTTTGAAGTGGAGAAAAAACACTGCAAGAACAAGAACTCAATTGGCTTTTAGCTGCCTGGCAAATGCTCTAATAAGAAAGCCTGATGACCTACATTCACAAGGCCTGTACTAAACCACTATTACAAAATCCAATATAAAGCCTGACCATGTTTAAGTGTTTTCCATTAGCAAGCAGCAGTATCTTGTTAGAAAAATATGAAAACATGTTATTGTCTTTAGTGATGATGATCTTAATTAATCCTCTAAATAGTATTCTGAAGCATGTCAGCGTGGTCATTCCAGACTGCTTAAGCTCCCAACGCTACACAAAGACACCAAAACCTCCGCTTCTCAGTGGGATGCAACTGGGATGTTAACAGATAAAGAAACTTCTTAAATATTCTCAAACTGCAAAAAACTGAATTCATAATAATTTACATCTCGGAGGCTCTTCCAACAATTGACAGAAATGCACTGGTTCAGAAACTCGGGCAAAATCTAAGCTAGGACCAGAATATGTTATTGCAACTCAGTTAACACATCACTGAAATATTTCCTCACACAAAGATATCAGCTCTCTCAGCCAGCTAGTCAGATAACCTGAAGCAGATGGGTTTGAGTTGTCCTGGAAAAGATTTTATTAAATTAAACCCTACTGTGGAAAGTATCCCCAAAAAGCAACAGAGTAAAATCAGCAAGTGTTAAAGGAAATATTAAGTTAGTCCTTCACTCTATACCCATATAGTTGGAAGAGTTTGATACATTCAGCTTTGATTCACATTAGCAGATTCCAAAAACAGTGAGTAAGACAACTCAAGGAGAAATGCCCTGCTTTGAAAAAAAAGAATGCTTTCAAAAATGCACTATAAAGCAGGCAACTAGTCAAAACAAGAAGGATATGGCCAAAACAGAAGAGAAAGATGGAAACACTGGGACAAAAAAAAAATCCAAGTGGCAATTCTCAAAGGCTCAAAATTACCATTACAAGCCCACAGGCTCAGAAAAATCCAATGGCCCACAGTGCCTTCAGGAACCCAAATCTGCACAGCAGAGGCCAGTGACATGGTAAGTCGAAAGTACCTTGTGCTGTTAGTGATGGCAGTAGCACAAAACAGACTCATGTAACCAAGAGAAAATAAAACTGAAGGAAAAAAAGAAATTTTAATTAATTTCTTCCTAATTTACTAAAGCCCACCTCACCTTAAATGCAGAAAAAATAGGCCCATGTAAAATCACTGCCTTTCAGATTGCATGAAAAGATACTACAGTTGAGGAGGTTTAAAAGAAGGTTTTATTTGTCTGAAGAGCACAGCAAGAACATGGATACAAAGCTAGTGTCAAATTAACATGGAAATACAAAGAGATGCCTGATCTGCCGGGACTGAATTGTGAAGGGACTACACATTCATCTCTGAGTACATAAAACCTCCCAGGGCTCTGCAGCACTCATCTGATAGTTCCAAGTACAGACTGAAGCTAAGCAAGCTGCAGGCATCCTTCCTAAACCAAAAAGACACTTGCTACAACACACAGGTTTAAAGAAGTAAAAAGTAAAGCAAACATCACCTGGGAAATAAATTCTAAGGCCAAGTACTCTTCTCTTTCTGCTGTCTCTCCCCAGAGGAGACTAGGGAGACTTCTTCATTACTGATTAAAGTAGCAAATTTAGTTCTGTATGTCCTCTGTACTTGCATGAGCCAGGTTTTCCCTACTTGCACCTCATGTTTCAGGATCAAACCATGTGCTCTTAATCTATCAAATGGGTGATTTGTTTGAGACAGCAGATTCATGATACTAAATGAAGCAAACCAAACAAGCCAGGTGACATCGGCAAAGAGCTGTGAGGCCACCCAGAAGTGATGGGCTCTCCTCTGAGGAGGAGGGAGAGGCATCACCATGGACAGCTCAGCCACCACGCTCAACCGGAGCCACCACGTAAACAGGATGGATGAGTATATTCCAAATGGAACTCAGAAACTCCTCATACAGCAAGGAATTCCACCTGCAACACTACATCCTGCATCACCTTGAGTTCAGGAATACATATGGTTTGAGAAAAATTCATGGAGTACTTATGGAGTTGCCGCAGGGGAATTCTAACACTACAAGTTTCAAAGCCAGTGGTGTAGAACCTGAGCAGATCAGAGTAAAGGTTTGCTCACAAGGACACTTCTGCCAGTGAGGCTACAGCACCACAAATTTCTAAAACAGGTACATTACAGCACCAGCAGAAAATTATCCTTTATCTTAACAAAGTAAATCTAAGTGAAAAACTTGTGTTCATCCATCAAGCATCAGCTGTTGACAGAGGTACAATATCAAACTGGAGTGCCAAATGTGACACAATATGAAAAATGCCATTTTTGAATTTCTAGGAGGCTACAATGCTCAACACCAGCAGAGTTCAGGGTCAAGTACACCCACCTATAAAAGCACAGGGACAGCTCTGAATAAGCTGAACCTTTTCACCCAGCATTCCAGCAGCCTGTAGCACTTAGTGCCAGTAAAAAGGAGCTGCTTGAAATCAGTTTTACATAGTACCTTCTCAGCCATAAAAGCCTCTAGCTGTAATAATACTAGGCTACCAACACAACGAGGGCTTTTTGGCTACTCATGTGCATATCATAAGCCCTGTACATACACTGCACTGCCAAAAAAAACAAGCTAAAACAAAACAAGGCAGACACAGAGACGTTTCAACACCCAAGTTAGTTATTTCAATAACTCTGCCTACACTGACCCAATTGTGTTTCAGCTCTGCTGGGAACTCGCTTAGACGCAGTTCATTAATACTGTTACATTTTATTAGTCTGGGTCATAAAAGTTATTTCAAAGAGAAAGAACAAGGGGCTTTCAAAGTATACCGTGGTTCTACTCTCCTATTTACCAGGAGCACGGAACAGTCACTTGGTGCGATGGGAGAGCGATTCCCAAACCTGCAAAGCCACCCCAGGCAGGCTCATGCTTTGGCTACTGATGCTTTTTGGCAAGAGCTGCCCATGATACACGAGGGCTTTGCCAAGCTCCAAGAGAGTTCAACACCCAAAAAGAAACTCCAGCTGAGCGATATACCTAGAAAAACTGTCGTTTTCTATCTGCAAACACCAACCATTTCTCCTAAGTTAATCATCTTAAGATTTTAAGCACCATGCCTAGCAGCTAGCATACCAACTCCATCGCTGAATTATTGCCCTAAAAGAAGCACAAACAGAACCCAGAAAGACAAACCAGGTGCGGCAGGTTTTTTTCTCTCTTCCTGGCAGGATTAAATGGCTCTTCGAAAGCAAGCATTTTGTCTGGCCGTGCAGGCATCCAAGGCCCACAACATAAAAGCAGGTAAGCAACAAGCACCTGAAAACTTAGTCACCACATTTTCTGCGCTCGTTACCCGCAGGGCTATGTAGATTTCTAGCCAAGCTTTCCCACTTTGACACGCACGTTTTTGCCCTGACTCCCCGGGTAAATCCAGGCTCTCTCGGATCCAGGCAGCCGGCACAGGGGACCGACGCTCGGCCGCGTCCCGGCTCTGCTCAAACGCACAAAGCGGCAGCAAAGCCCAAACCTCCCCGGCGGGGCCGGCTCCGGGCCACTCCGCCCCCCGATCCGGGCTGACCCCGGGGACTTCACCCTGCCGGCCGTCCGGGCCCGGCACCCCCGGCCCCGCCGCCGCCCCTACCTGACCGCAGCGGCTCGGCGATGCTCAGCACCAGGAGGAAGAGCAGGAGGAAGGTGCCGCTGTCCGCCTTGGGCACCATTTATCCTCCGTTCATCCTCCCCCGGCACAGCGCCACAAACCCGCGGAGAGGGACGCGCGGAGCGGCGGGAGGAGGGGCCGCCGGGGGGGCCCCGGTCCGCACCGAGCTTTTCCCCTGCCCTCCCTCCGCCGTTCGCCGCCGCCCCGGGCGGAGCCGGCGGCCCTGGCTGCGGCGGGAGCGGCGCGGGTCGGGCGGCCGCGCTGGGGCGGCTCGCAGGGCTCCGCCGGCGCACAAGATGGCGGCCGCGCCTCCCCGCCGCCGTGCCCGCGCCGCCACGCCCCCTCCCGCCGCGCGCCGCCCGCCCAATCGGCACTCGGGGGCGGGGCCGAGCGTGCGGATCAGCGCGCGCCCCGCCCACTTACGGCGCCGGGCGGGGCCGGGCGGGGCCGCCGGCAGGGGGCGGTGGCGGGGCGGCCCCGAGCGCCCCGCGACCCCCGGGACTCCGCGCCCGCCCCTTGGTCCCCGCGGCATGGCCACCGATGGCCACCGCAATCTCCCCGCACGGCCTCCATCAGCCCCCTCAGTCCTCACCAGAATGGAAGCCCCATTACCCCCAGGATAACGCTTGCTCAGTTCGCTCTACCTCCCCAGGGCAGCCTCTATCAGTCCCCTCTTCTCAAGAACAGCATTTCCCTGTCCCCAACTGGAGTGTCCTTTCCTATTCACATCTATCATTCCCTGACAGCCTTTCCCATTCCCACTGGAACAGCCCCAACCAGCTTCCTCTGTACCCCGGGACAGCCTTTCCAGGTCCCCTCCATCTCTGCTGCCATGGCCTTTCTCTGCCTCTGCAGGGACTTCCCAGCGCCACCACCTTGCCTGCCCCACAGCAGAGGCACAAAGCTCTGGACTTTCCCAGCCCCAGCAGGCTTACAGGTTGATCATCTTTTGCTTTTTCGTTACTCTGGTTGCCCCTGCCCACAGCGGGATGAGACAGTCCCTGTTCTCATGTCTGCAGGGCGACAAGGACAAGCGGCACTCAGGGCTGGGACATTCCCACAGCCAGCACCCAGCAGTGCCAGAGCCAGTCAGGTGTTTCCATAGCTCCTGGAAACATTGCCTTCCCAGTTCCCGGGCCCAGACACAGAGGAAATGCATAAAGAAAACTAATTGTGTGGCTCAGGTCATTGCCAGTGGCCCCGCAAGTGACAGGTGCCTGTAGGAATTTGACCTGGGTGTTGCTGCATGTCAGCCGGGCAGGGTGGTGGCTGTCCCTGGCTGCAGACAGTGGCCCGGTGCCACAACTCTCCTGGTGCTGGATGGAGGTCAGCCTACGTGGCATTTGGGATCAAAAGGCAATTTTAGCATTAAGATCCACTTCCCAAATTCATCTGGAATTTCCACTGACAAGGGAACATAGGCTCAGCCAGGGGCCAGACACAATGGCTGACCCACGGTCAGCAGAGCTGTCACTTTCCTCTGCAGGGAAGTCCAGCTTTTTAGTACAACCTATTCAAAGTCAAAACCTGGGAAGCTGCCTTGGAAATGCTTATTTATTTTTACTATTTACAATGAGGTGTTTTCTACTCTTTTGCTACAACTTGTAGTTCTCAAATAAAACATTGCAATTCCAATAAGGACCATTTTGACCCAATTTTACCTACTCCTCATTTCCCAGTTAATACCAATTACTCACTATATCCAGCAGCAAACTTTTCTCAAGGGTTTTCCAGATGGATGTAGAGCTACTTCTTTCATGGCTCCTGCTCCCTCTCAGTCACTGACTGCCCCATGGGTCAGCTGCCAACCTGCAGGCAGGGAAGAGGGGCTTCTGT
The DNA here is from genome assembly GCF_024509145.1 of Vidua macroura. NCBI lineage: Eukaryota > Metazoa > Chordata > Aves > Passeriformes > Viduidae > Vidua > Vidua macroura. The sequence goes on along the minus strand of NC_071588.1, from coordinate 8,899,437 downwards.
GGGATTTCTTGAGCACTCACTGCCTCCTGGAGGAGGCAGCTGATGCTGTGCTCAGGTCAGTAGCTCCAGGGAGGTGCTTCTTTCAAAACTAAGTGTGCAGTTTAACATGGGAGGGGAAATTGGTGCCTGCCAAGAGCTGCCCAGAGCTGGGGGAGCAGCAAGCGTGAGCTTGGAGCTGTGAGCCCTGAGGGCCTCAGGAGCACTGTGTGCCTGGGGACCCGCTGGAGTGCGTCACAAGCAGTGGGGCACTGCCTGAAGATTTAGGCCAAAACCCACTTTCCCAGCTCTCATGTGCTGCCAAATAGTGTCATGATCCAAGAGCCTGTGGGGACCTGAAGTATGACAACATCCTCCAGCACAAAGTGTGAGCATCAAACTCCCCTCCCATGGGATGCTGTGGGGACAGACTGTTCTGAGCCTGGCTTCCTGCAGCACAGGCTCACAGGCCCACTTCAGCCTGATCCAGGGTATCCTTATCCACCCCAGGGCCAGGGCATTACACCATACAGGGTGATGCATAAATAAATATCCTATGATGCCTCCACTACGAGAGCAGGGCACAAGCTGCTGATCCCTGGCTTTTGTCCCATGGCAAGGCAGGCCTCATTTCCCCCATGCCACATCCCACAGCACCCCAGCTCTAAAGAGCTGGGGCGCACACATGTGCCCAGCAGCCCCTCAGCACCCCTGAGCAATGAACCAATGGCCCAGCAGCACCAAAGTGAAGGGTGAGAGGTGCCCATTGTCCCAGATTGTGCCAGGTCAGCTGCTGGGGCAGTGAGAGGTGGGGGAAGGGACCCATGGTGAGGATGGTTGAAACCATCCCTGGCCCTGGCCTGACCCTGAGCTGGGGCTTGTGACCAGGTGCTGTATGGCCAACAGCCATGAGCTGGGATTGAGGCAACACACGCAAATATGAGGAAATGAGAATTGCTCCATTTCCCTCTCCCCTGAGTGAGTAGACCCATTTCCTTTATTTTTGCAAAGAAATAGCTCAATCCTCCAAAACAACAAAGTATCTCCAACCACAGCTTCCCTTTTAACCTAAATAATCAGTTCCCCTACTGGAACCTGCTTTTGGATGGGTGAAAAGCTGCAGTCCCTGCACCACAGCAGAGATGGTAACCCCTGGGCCAGGGAGAGGCTCCTGGCCCTGAAGGTGAAGGGCTCAGAGAACCAGCTTGGGGCTCAGTGATTAGACTTAAAAGAACAACAATCTCCTGTGGTCTCTCATCTTCTTTCCTGCCTGGGGCAAAGAGCCAAGGCCCAGGCTGCACACAGCAAGCCCCCACAGCCTCTGGATGTGATGGTGTTCATATCACATGGACATAGGTCCACCATGACTTCCAAGAATCCAGTAACCCACCACAGCCAGCCTGGCCACCCAGGAGTGGACTGGGGCCACCAGTGCTCACTGCCAGCTACTTCTGCAGCATCAGGAAAGCTACAGATGCTATTATGGCTGAGGGAGCAAGTGTGCTTGGGCCTTCACATGGGAAAATGCAGATATATTGCAACAGCAAAAGAAAAATAACATGCTGAAAATGGGAAGAAAAAAAAATCACCAGTCATCAAGAACCAAGATGTTTTTTCACACTGGATTTGGCCCTGTAAGGTACTTTATCTGCCAATGCTACAGCAGCAAAAATATCTGGCAATGAAAAATTTACTGATTTGCTAATTACAGATAGCAGAGGCTGAACTGCAGCAGGAAGCAGAGAACAGGCATTACAGGAACAGCCAATCTGAAGAGATCCAGTTTTACCACATGTAACTGAAAATAAGTCCATTTCCAACAAACGTGAAGGCCGGTCAGTGGCAGAATCAAGACTGTGATTTTAGTGTGGCTGTCTAGGTTTATTCAATTGAGGGCAAACATGAAACCAACACTGTCCACAGAATATTTAATGCAGTCTGCTTTTAAGCATGAATTGCACAATGTGGAACTAACCACACTCAGATATCACACTCCCCTATTACTCCAGCTACACCTTGGTATGAGCACAGCCAGTTAGAAATGCTGTGACACAGAGATGCCACATGCCACTCCTGATCCATGTGTGCACCCCATCTGCAGTGCCTCGAATGCTGCTCAGCCTTTCTGTGCATCCCACACTCAGAGGAGCTCCTGCACCCACAAATGGGCAGGAATCCCACATCCACTCCTCGCTCCTGGTCTGCTCAGTGACCCCCAAACTGCAGGCCAGGCTCTGACCTCCTGCCTGTGTACCTAACAAAAGAGGTCCTATGCTTAATGGAGACAAGCATTTCACTATGAAATAAATAATTAGTATTTGAAATTACCTAAGAACTAGGTTCATATTTAGTCAGTTCAGTCCTTAAAGAACAATTCTGAAAGCATGAAAACTTTAGTAAATGCACTCCTTTTTCATTAATTCATGAGTACCTGAGAATATTTTTTTTGCTTTAAAAAACCATAGCCTTCAAGTATTTCTGGACTAAAAAGGTAAAAATTTCTAATTTTTGAGTCATGATTCCTAGCAATGCCATGTTGATAAATTTATTTTTACAAGGTGCACTATAAAAACAATCCCTCAGAAGGGTTTTTCACAGTCAGGGACACGAGTTTTGGAAGTGGCAGAGGAAACCACACAAAAGGAAGCTCTCCACCAAGACAAACACAGCACCCAATGCCCCAGACCTCAGAGAACGCTGCAGACACTCCTCAAACTGCTGGGTAAGACTTTCCATGGATGTTCCCTCAGAAAAACATCACCTGACTATAGCAAATGCCAATACTGGCAAGTGTTATACATGCTGTCTTGTACTCAGGTGTGGTGCAAGAATGAAAACATCTGCCTACACCTGCTTCCTCCTAAAGTGTGCATAGTGAGTGCTTCTCCAAGCTGGATCACACCACACAAGGGCTCATCCCACACACAAACGTCAGCTCATATGCAGCAACCACAGCACGTGTGGTTAAAATTGCTTTCTTTTTTTTGGCTAATTATAAAAACTAAAGCCAAAAGTTTCAAAGAATGGAAGAAACACACCAAACAAAAGCCCCAGTGTGGCTATCAGAAAAGTATAATTTCTGTCCTTCAGAATGGCACTGTCATCCTGGTGGATGACACAGGACTGTCTCTGGCCCCTGCATCATAGTCATCAACTCTCCGGAGTCACACAGAGCAGCTACAAAACAAATCTGATCTCTTTCCTCTGCCAGCTGCAGAACAGGGCAAGCCCACAACCTGCAGAAGAAAAGTCTGAGCAAAAGCAGCAAGGCAAATCCCATACTGCAAAGTGTAAGCAGAGGAGGAGGAAATGGGGTCCTCTTAAGGAATGCTGGTTTTAACAAGATCACAAAGTAAGTCAAACTTGTGAACTGCATCAGTTTAAATTCAAGTTAAAGATCATCTCTCTAACATTCTGTGTCATGCCTCAGTATACACATGGTTGTGTCCCCTCTTCTGCAAACTACAAACTCAAACAAGTTCAACAAGCTGGACCAAAGTCCAGTTCAGCCTTTAAGAAAGGTTTACCCCACTTAAGAAACAGACGTAGCTGAACAGAAATTAATTTAAATGCACGGCTCTCTTAAAAACAGAAATATATCTTTCAGAAATTATCTCCATTTCCCCAGTAACCAGTCTGCAGTTCACTGAGCACAGCCAGATCACTATCACCTTGGTGGTGACTGGAATGTTCAGAAGAAATCCGATGCCTTTCTTCTTTTGGGAAGCTGCAGCAAATTGTCCGTGATGGATGTAGTATCCTGAGATACTGGTGTCTGAGATACTGTCCTAGACTGTGGGGTGCTCTGGGGGGTTTGAGGCCCGCTGGCCGGGGTCTTGTAACCAGGAGTTCCTGTGTGGGCTGGGGAGGGAGTGTAGCTGGCTCGCAGGGCTTTGTCGGTGTATTTACTTGCAGTCCTGTTTACAAGTCTTTGCAAAGCTGGTGACATTGCTGGGCTTAGTCCTTTTGGAGTAAGGCTGAAACAGAATAAACAGTTTTAAGAGATTTTACAGTAAAAAAAATCAGCCTTTATCAGGAAAAGCAATACTGCCTCCCTACATGAGTTCCCCCCCACAGAGCAGCAGACCCACTGCCTGCAAAAGTCATTCTGCCTTCAGGTAAATGCAGCCTGTCTCTCTAGAGAAACAAGTTGACAGAAAAACCTCCTGCATCCTTCCCAAACCCGAGTGGCACTGCCTGACTTTTCCTTTGAGCCCATTCTGTCCTTCTAGTGACCCTCCAAGCAACTCTTATCAAGTCTCCTCTTTGCAATGAGGCAAGACACTGACCCAGAGGCATCACTGGGTGGCTGTAGGGCAGAGCAGTAATGCTGACAAAGAGTGTCAGGGACAGCCACCAGCCACTTTCCCTCAGGAATTAAGTTTTTTAATTCCTAAATTTTTAATTTTTAAAAACTTTCAGTCCAAATGTACCTCTTTCTGATTCCAGTATCCTTCCTTACCATCATTCCTCCCTTTCTACATGTGCTGATTTACATCTCATCAGATAATACCCACCCCCAGTTCTGCTGTCAAAACAGAAGTCTCACCTGGCCAGGTTTTCTGTCACTTTTCGAAGTGCCTCCTGCTTCTTTGCTCGGTTTTTAGCTGCCACTTCATTGGCCATCTTGAGTCCTAACCTCTCACGGCGTCCAGGCTCCAGGATCTATAAATGCATCAAACAGTTCACTTGCCAAGGCACTCAGGAGTGCTGTAAAAATGAGTCAAAGCACCTTCAAAGCTGGAATCCAATGCACAGGGATCTAAAGCAGGGAGAAGTGGGGTCAGCCCACACCTCTTTGCTGCTGCATAAAAGCCAGAGAGGACACAGAGACCTTCAACCTGCCTTAGCAAGTAACAAAAATTGTAAAACCAGTCCAGTCAAGGAAGCAGCCATTACCTCTGGCATTTCCTCCTGCTGTTTCTCCTAGACAAACAATGTCACCTGTGTCTTGCCTGGCCTGTAGCCAGCCAGCTCTCAGGCATACACAGACATTGTTAAACAGCAGGAGAACCAGTCAAGACCTTTGGAGTCCAACGAAACAGAGGCACATACAGCAAATTACACCTTTCTTAAACTAAGAGTCTCAGACATCTCACATTCAAAGACACCAGCAGGAGACAAGTAGCATGCAGGGTTAGGTGCCATTAGCAAAGCCAGAGTGTCTTTTCTACTCTCAACTGATACATCTGCCTCAGGTTGCAACAGCCAGAAGATAAAGACAGAGGGAAATGCTAAAATTTCCACCTATTCACACATTCAAATCAGAAAAATTGAGCATGTCTTCAGCTTCCTCTGAAAGTCCCTCTGTTTGGGCCCACCACCAAATGCAGAATTTCATTCTCCTGCCAGCAGTTCCTACCTGTGTTCCACCTCAGGTAGCTCCACCAAGAAAATTTCATGTGGATCTATGCTCACCTCCACCCTCCGAGCACAAACTAGATTATTAGTTTCAAGGACTGGGAACACCACCCAGAGATGTGCCACACTCCATGTCAATCTATTCCTTACTCACTTGCCTTTCCCTTCTTAGTTCTTCTCCCCAGAAAAGAATGTCATGCTGACATGAAATACCTTGAAAGCTGGGCCAGGTGTTCTGTCCACATATGGTCTTTCTGACCCTTCCAGACGCAAAGGGGTGCTTTCAATTTCACCCCATGTCATAAAAGGTGACTCATTCACACCTAAAAACAAATTCAACAAGTTATACCCATGCAAGACAATTGACTATTCATTGATCACACACAAAAAAAAAAAAGAAGAGAGAGAGTGAAGCAAATTAGGAAACACAGCAAATTCATCAACAAAGGAGCCCCTCCACTGCAGAGGAAATCACAGCCAATGTGAATAAGTAACATGTGGTTCCCATTAAAAGGGATTGCCTGTAGCTGTGTCAGCCTCTTGGTTACAACAACCAAGCACCTCCCTTTCCATGTCTTCATTTTTCCATTTGCTAAGCTTTTGATTAGTGACACTTTCATTTTTCCCTCTGCAGTACTAGTTCTCCCCTCTGCTGCTGAATGAAAACTCCTTGAACACCGGAAACTCTTTAAAACTAAGAAAACAGGCAGAGGATTTAAGGACATATAATAGCCAAATGTACCCTCCAATCATCTCAGAGGCAGCCTGTACCAAACAGTGACTGCACCTTGTCTAACAGGTGTAGAAAGGATCCTAAGAGCCCGATTAAGTCTCTGGCTGGAAAATCCTGCTGTCCAGGGTTTGGAAAAGGCATTTAGATGGAGAAAGGAGGTGCTCCAAACGCCACCTACAGGTTTCCCAGAGGGAAAGCCCCAATATGTTCAGGTGTTGACATAACCACAAAAAGCACAGAAAAACAGGGCAGGTGCAGAACAGCTACGAATTCAGATACCATATTTCAACTCGAAGAAAAATAATCAGTTTGTTCTAACTGAAAGTACCCCACAGCTAGATGATTCCTGAGCAATGGCACAGAAACTTCAGACTCTCTTGGTGCAGTGTGACTTTTCCTACCAGTGTATTGGACTAGGATTTAAGCCCTGCATCCAGCTGGCATACACAGCGCAAGGTTTTACCTCCTCATCTAACCCTGTAATGACACCCTAGTGTTGAAGACAGCAACAAAGAAAGTGCAGTAACAGTCCTCTTAAAGCAGAAGAAATAAGAAAATCCTCTTACCTGGGGCAGGAGAGGGGGTAGCCACAAATCCATACCCGTTCACTTTTGGAGACTCTTGGGGTATCAGTTCTTTCCCATCGGGTCCCACTTTGCCCTGTTTGTACTGAAATAAAAAAGACAACGTCATTCATTTGGAGAAAGGTGAGAGTCAGCTGCATCCAGCACACACACACAAAGTTCTGGGGGATGAACCACACCAGAGGACAAAGCCTAACTAGATTTGAGTCAGAAGTAAAGTTATCCAACCTGAGCATTGAGGGCTGCAGCTTGTTGGAGCTGTGATTTGCTCACAGCTTGGCTAAAAGGGTCCTTCACAAAACGGGTGTTTCGATGCACAACTTCCCTGGGCTTCTTAAAAACTTCACTCTCATCAGGTACACCTTGAAAAGCAAAATGACTTTTAAAAAAGAGCTCTTTACTTCACTGGTTCACAGAAATTATCAATTGTACATTTACAGCTAAAAAAGAAAACTACATTTACAAAAATATGTATTTTTCTATAGCAACAAACAGACTAACAAGTCTAAGGAGGATTCTTCGAGCAGAAGCAAACAAGAAATGAAGATGACAACAAGTGCTCATAAAGAAGCCAGGAAAGAGCTTTGGCTACTGAAAACAAGTACTTTTGTAATACAGATGAGCTTTTCAATGGCAAATAGAACACGATCAAACTTTGGAATCAGAGGCCAAGAAAAAAAAGGAAAAAAAACACTTTTTAAAAACAACCTTACAGAAGAAAAAGCACAGCATTACCTGTAAGAGCTGCTCAGTCACATACAGAAATGCTGTAAGAACTGTTTGGAGCCAACCCACCTGGAACCAATGCCTCACCTGTAGGATAATACATGAGGGTGTTTCGAGCTGTGTATTCCCAGGTATCCAGCCCAGCTTTCACATTCTCCAGAGCTTGCTGCTCGGCTGAAGGAAGTGCCAGGTTTTCATTTTGTCGCTGAAAGGGCAATGGAAAAAAGTTTTAAAAGGTGAAAAAAAAAAAAATTCTGAAGCAGCCTCCTGCAATCTTTTATTCAGCCAGACACAACTTGGAGAGCTCAGTCACAAGCTCAGCCACCTGCCCTAAAACACTTTGCATAAGGTATGTAACAGACTCTGAGAGATAGTTGGGATAAAAAAAAATAACACTCCCTCAAAACAGCAGCAGCAAACACCCACATGTCAGTGCCAAACTTCATGAAAAGGCACCGCATCCCACATCCATCAATGTGCCATCTGCTCACTGCTGATGGTTAAAGGCTGACAAGGGAGGCCCAGGACAGCACTTGGACCTCCCCTGCAGGAAGGCAGCACAGCCAGCCATGCTCATGCAATTCTGTGCTTCAGCAGCTGGGTGGGTTACTACTTATAACAGAAACTGAAAACTGAAATAACACAGACAAACTGCAAATAATAAGGGGCTGATGGACAAACAGCAGGAACTGTGTTGCTGCTCACAGAAGAGGCTGCCAAGGACAGCAATACCTGCACTCTGTGCAGCGCTTTGCAGCCTCAAAGCTTTCAGAAGAGACAAAGCCTCAGTAACTAAGTCAGCACTGTTCTTGTGTGACCGAAAGGGAAAAAGCAGGACTGCACAAGGAAGCAAAGAGCAGTCATGGGATGCAGGAAACTGAGCCTTAGCAGAAACCCAGTGAAATGGCATTTCCCTGCTGTGTCCCTTGGAAGAGCAGAGACAGAGCTGAGGCAATTCCCTACCCGGCTGTACTCCTCCTCTGCGCTGTAGAGCCACGCGTGCTTGACCTTCTCCTTCTCTCTGGCCACTTCCATGATCTGCTCAAAGGAAGCATTATCCTCACTCGTGTGCTTTGCCAAGAAGGTGTCCAGGCTGGGAAGAGCATCTTTATCATCTTTTTCTGCTTCTCCTAAAAAGAGAAGGGAAGAAGCCTGAGGAAGGTTAATGCCTCCCTTTCTAGGGGAGCACTGTATCTACCTCTCCACCCTCCTGGCAGCGAGCCTTCCACGGACACAGCAGTAACTGCCATCAAGCTTGGCCAAAGACAGAGATCCACACAGTGGTGCAGGAATAAATCAGGTTTGGAACACATATAACCAGCTTTCAATAAAGCCTTTCATGGTATTTATAGCAATTTTTTTTAAAGGTGAAATGTACAAGTGGCCAGCTACTGGCAGACAATTTAATTTTGGAAGAATTCAGCTGGAGAACCATAATTCTCCTACCTTCTTCTGCAGTCTTGATGCCAGCCTTAGATTTATTTCCCACTGGAAGGCCACCTGGATGCACTTCTGGGGTTTCAAATGTGGCTGGGGTAACATCTGCCACAAAAAAAAAAAAAATTCACCTGGTTACTGGAGCACACAACAGATTTCCGGTAAGGATGATGTACCAAATAAGTCACAGAAGGCATATCAAGAGAATAAAAATTAAATTAAAAACTTGTGAAAAGAACTCCAAAATGTTCTATTGAAATCTGTCTCAACCTCCAAACAAGATTTTGGCCTCATCTAAGACATTTTTCTCCTGTTGGGAGAAATTCCTAGGGGAGCCACAGCCCAGGGTGTAGTCATCCTACACCCTGCTTTTGCCAACAAAAGCAGCAGCAGATCCAACTGAGCCCAGGCCAGGGCCAGCACCTGCAGCAGGGGAGGAAGGGACACCACCTTGTGACACGTGCCCTTTGCCACAAAAAAGCCACTTACCCAAACCCTACTGCAAGAGCTCAGCCAGGGGCTGGGCTTTAAGAAACACTTGAACTGGAAGTGAAAGAAAACATAAAACACTGGATACCTGCTGTGGGAAATTCTGATAGCCACGAGCTTCCCACACCTTCTGTCCCTAATACATGAAAATCTCAAATGTCTGTACATACAACAAGAACCCCTAAAACTACACACTACAATAAGGATTCAAAACACAGCTTAGGAATTTTCACAGTAGAGAGCACATAACACTCCCTAGAGAGCAGGAACTTGGCAAAAGATGCCCATGGGGAATGCTTTTTAAATGGCTGCTTTTTCCAAAACCCTTCCCTCAAGGAATTATTAGACACCATCAAAGAGAAATTCAGCGTGAGCCACCAGACACTGGCTACTGCCCAAACTGGTACACTTAGCTCTCATGCAACATCAATCTTGAATCTTTAAGATAAGCATTGTCTGCACAAATAGATAAAGAAGAGCAGCAATATCAGATACACACCCCTCATGCCCCACAGAGCCAGTTCTTACAGGGTGCAGGTGTGTCCCTCGACGATTTGTTCAAGGAAGAGCCAAACTTGATAGCAATTTGTCTCATTTTCTCCAAGTCGCCGTTTTCCTCAGCCTCCAGATAGTCCTTCTGTGCTCGCAACTTCTCCACATCGGGAAAAAAGTCTCGCTGGATGATCTTCTCTAAGCTCTACAGAGACAGAGACAACTGCAATGCCCCGCTGGGACACCCGGAGCGCCGGCTCGGCTGGGGGCCAGCAGCGCAGAGCCACGGGCAGGCGGGGCGGCGCCGGGCCGGCGGCAGAGCAATGACAGCCGCGCCGCCGGCGGGCCGGGAGCCCGAGGGGCGGCCCCAGCGCCACTTCCACCGGCACTCGCGGTTGCAGCGGGCAGCGGCCGCGGGCCGACCGTGCCGGGCGGACCCCGGGCGAGCCCCGCCGCGCCGGAAGCGCTCGGCGCAAGCACCGGCGGAGCGGAGCCTCCCGGGCTCGGGCCCGCGCCCGCCGCCTTACCTCGATATAGGCCTCCTCATCCAGGATCTTCTTCGAGTGCCTCGCAGCTGGCGACACCACCTCCTTCCCCGTCACGGCGACGGGGCCCGCGGCGGGAGCCGGCACCAGTGCGGCGGGAGAGGCCGGCGGCACCGGTATCGCCTCCATGGCGTCGGAACCGCTCCGCTCCTCCTCCGCCGCCGCCGCCGCCACGGGCCGTGACGTCACATTCCGCGTCGCGGGATCGGAATGCGCGCCCCCTCCCCGGGAGGTGCGCGGGCTCGCGTGCGCCCCCTGCCGGTGCGGAGGACCCGGCCGGTCCCGCGGCGGCGCCGCGGCCCGAGGGTCGGGATGGGAACCGGGCTGGGAACCGGGATACACACGGGATGGGAGCCGGGCTGGGAACCGGGATACACACGGGATGGGAACCGGGCTGGGAGCCGGGATACACACGGGATGGGAACCGGGATACACACGGGATGGGAACCGGGCTGGGAGCCGGGATACACACGGGATGGGAACCGGGATACACACGGGATGGGAACCGGGCTGGGAGCCGGGATACACACGGGATGGGAGCCGGGATAGCACAAGGGACGGGCGCCGGGCGGATCCCCCCAAAGCCCCCACGGTCTCTTCAGACCTCCTCAGAAGCACCCGGGCTGCGGGGAGCGGGACCCCGGCCGGCTGCTCGGCGGGGGTGACAGCGCAGTTTATTGATCTCGCTGCTTTCCAGCTCCTGGCTTCCCCTTGGCCCCGCCAGGGCCACGGACACGGCTCGTTGTGACAGGGACTGGCTGGCAGCAGGGGTGAAGGTGAACGCTGCCTGTGCCAACCCTCTCACCACAACACGTTCATCACCTCTCCCCAGGGCTATGGGGAGAAACCCGTGCTTCTTTGATATGAAACAAATCACTTGTCCACCAAGTTCAACCCCAAAAGCAACTCTAGATGCCACTGAGGTGCTGCAAACAGGAAACATTCATTTGCAGGATATTTTGCAAATCTACATCAATAAAACGAGCACAAATACTACATGCACAGAGCAAAGACAAGAAGTGGAGTTTTTCCTTCTCTTAAAGCACACACATTTAACACCGGTGCAACTCTGTCCCCTGCACATCTTGCCTACTGAGTTATTTGCCATGTGAACTAGGTTTGGAAGAGGCACGTGAAAGTGCCAAAAAGTGTCTGCTTTTACCTGTCCTCCTCCTGTGTGAACCACAGAGGTTCCCTTTTGCTGCATTAGCCCCCTCGGGTTACCCCCTGAGCCTGTCAGCTACGGGCAGTGGGTGCTCTTGGTGCTCTCTGCAGCCTGTGAGCACTAACAGCTCTCCTTGGGGGGCTGCTTGGGCTGGAGGCTCAGTGCTGAGGCAGTCGCCCTCTTCTGATGCCGCCACTTCGCCCGACGATTTTTAAACCAAACCTAGAAAGTGCAAAACAAGAAAAGGGCTTTTGCATGTCAGGTGTTACTGGCAGGGGGACAGGCAGTGGCTCTCCTGGGCTGTGAGGTACTGTAATAGAAAGGCTTGATACAAAATGTAATCAGTCCCTCTGCTGCAATCTTGCTCAGGCACATGTGAGGGGCACAAAGGAGTTGGGACCCCCCATGACAAATTCAGAAGTCACACAGATCACTTAGGTAAGGAATACAGACTTGGGTGCAGGGGATGAGCAGCAGAACTGGGCATGTTTGTGTGCGACACGTGATTCTGGGAGAGAGGCATCATGTGAGTCTGTGGGACTGGATGCCAGTACAAATTAGCCCAGCTGAAATGGTTTATATTCTTCCATTGCTCACCAGACTTAAACTCTCTTTTGTCAAATGCACAAGATGGATTTTAAAATGAGGCCGTGGGTCTGCAGACCCCCCAAAAAAAAGACAGCACAATGCCCCAGTGTGTGTTCCTGGGGGACTGCAGGAACACAAGAATTCTGCCCTCAGCAAGTGGCAGAATCTCACCTCCACCCGCTCCTCCTTCAGCTGAATGCGGTTTGCCAGGTGCTCGCGGGTGACCACGTCCGGGTACTGGTTCTGGTGGAAAAGCGTCTCCAGGGCCTGCAGCTGGTCCTCGGTGAATATGGTGCGGTGCCGGCGCGTGCGGCGCTGGATCTGCTGGAAGGTCTGCAGCTCGCTTGGCTTCTCCTGGGAGCTCCTACAGACCCTGACTGCCGGGTGGAAGAGCCGCATGGGCCAGGGGAAGCGGGCATCTGCGAGGGGACAGGGACAGCAGCGGCGTTAGAGGTGTGGGGCTCAAACACTCGCCGTGCTCAAGGCAGCCCAGGCACCCATTCCAATCCTGATACTGCTTGGAAGGAGGCAGCCAGTCACCTGGAGTGGGTGGCAAGCTGAGTGGTCACTATGCAAGTGGGAGAAGAGTTTAGGGCACGACATGGAGAAGGATGCAGGTGGTGAGCACTGGCTGGGTTTTCTTTGCTCACTTACCAGTTGCACTGTGGTCAGCTCCAGAAAATAACTGCAAACTCACAGCCCAGCAAAGATCTGTGTTTCAGCCCTGACACAAGGGAATTCTGAACTTTCAAGATGCTCTTGAACTGTATTTTTAAGGGTTTACTACATTTATTTTCCACAGTAATTTTGCTTGATGTAGCCAAAACTCTTTTCCTTACAGGATAAGTGAGGTTCCCCAGGGCTGATGTTGTGAGGAAGCACAGGCACAGCTCTGCACATGGGCAGCGTGGCCATGGGCCCCACATTCCACAGAGAACTTGCACCCCTATAAACATCATTCTCTCAAGAGTTTCACACTAACCAGTAATATCCAGTAATAGCACCCTCTGCTTTTCAAACCCTGGCAGCATTTCAGGTGGAAGTGCCCACTCTTAGGAACCCTGCTGAGAACAGCTCGGATTGCTGGGCCTCAGGCCCAAGACCACCGGGCCATATTGCCACTTAACACCCAGGTTTTCCCCTGCCCACAGCACTGGCACCAGCCCCCCTGCGAGCCCCACACCTGAACCAAACCCAACACTCACCCAGCCAAGCCGGCAGGTCCTGCGGGGAACGGGCACTCGTGTGAGAACAACAGCAGCAGCTGCAGCCTGCCCCTTCCAGCTCTTCCTCCTCTTCCTCCTCCTCCTCCTCCTGCAGGGAGCTGGCTGGGATGGTCTCCAGCTCACAGAGCCGCTTGGGTGTGCAGTCCAAGATGCTCCGGAGGCACAGCGGCACCAAGACCTGGGGGCTCCTCTCCGCGGGGCTGGAGAGGATGTCCTCGATGCTGAACGGACGTGGCTTCTTCAGGCCTCTCCTGCCGGCGTCAGCCCCTGGCACTGCCTCTGAAGACATCCTGTGCCAGCAGCAGCAGCGGCTGGGGAAACAGGCAGCCCAACTGGGGGGCTTTGCCCTCCCTTCACTGGCTCCCTAGGGGGGTTTTGCTAGGGAAAGGACAGCTTATGTGGCTTTTAAAATGGGCTGGCAAAGCCATCCAGAACCACAGCTTTGTCTTGGCGTTTCAAGTGACTGTCATTCTTGCAGCTGAGTTTTTATTTTATACACACACACTCTTTTCCTCCCTCTGACCTAGCTGCGTTATGACTGAAGCCACTCTAAATATATATATATAGAGAGAGAGAGATATAATCCCTTTGGAAAGAAAACCGTAAACCCCCCTGCAAATAAAATAAATTCTAACTAATCTTGGCAGCTTTGTGAAGGGTTAGCGTGGATCTAAGATTTAGCTAATCCCACAAAAATGACTGGAGAAGGAAATCTGATTTCTCCATCTTGGGTGTAGATTTGAGGTGGTTATGATCTCCATTGTGCTGCAGCCTCCTATCCAAGGAAGGGGGAGGATAGCTGTTCCCAGCCCGGAAATGGACCAGAGGATTAACTCCTTAAAAGAAGCAAATTATCCCTTTCTCTGGCCAAATGAAAGCCTTCCCATCAAAAGAGAGCTGTCATATCATACAATATGAGAGAAGAGAGAGTTCAGCTTAATAAAAAATCATTTTTAATGACAGCACAGCCTTTGGCTTTGCCAGAATTCTCTGTGAAAGTTGATTTATTTTCTGCTGAAAGCAGAGAAATTGTATTTTCCCTCCTTCCCCTTTTCCCCATCTTTGCTGCCCTAATCACTGTAATAATGCAGATGCTTTGCATGTATCCAACATACTCTTTGTAAGGATTCAAAGCCCTTAATAAATTAGATTACGAGCTGCTTGCAGCAGCTCTGCACCACAGCTTAGTGGCATGTAACCACCTCCCATGCAGCTGAGCCATGCTCTGTGTGGGGAAGGAAAGGGGAGGATTGTTGCTGCTGCTGCCTCTATGTGCTCTCAGTGAGGTCCCACAGCCATCCAGGCAGGAGTGTGGATTCAGTGCCACAGCCAGGCTTTCCCAAAGTCCGTTCAGTTCCTGGCTCCTGCCCAGCCAAAGAAACTGGGGAGAGGCCATGGCCAAGATTCAGGACAGGAAGGGATGCCTGGTTCTGCCCCTCCCAAGGGCAAACAGCAAGGCCTGGCAGCTGTGACCCACAGAAGAAGAGAGAGCATCTTGGATCCTGTGTTTTCCATTGACAGGAATAGCTGGGAATAAAATAGAGAAGGTGTGGTTGAGATCAGGTTGCTCAGCAAAGTTTAAATCCAAGTTCCCTCGCTCTCAGTGTGGTTTAAGCCAAGGTGAGAAGCGAGGCCTCAGGAGCTCACGTGGGGAGCACTCACACCTGGTGTTTCCTTGCAGTCCCACTCATGGTACACCAAGGAGACGCACAGGTGGGTGCTGTGAAACCAGTGCACACCAAAGATCCTCATGCTGGACAGCCCAGCAATGCCTCCAGCATCCTGCAAAACTTACAGCCAGTCCCCAGGAGAGCCTCTCTCAGCTCCCTTCCTCTCTTCTCATCCCAGCTCACTGCCTGCCCTTCCTCACCTGCAGGTCCCTCAGTGCTGGGAAGAGATGCCCCATAGCTGTTCTACTTGTGACTCACCTAAAACCAAACTGCTGTTTTTCTTTCCATCCCTTTATTTGCCTCTCCTTCAGCTGTTCCAATGGTATAACTTGGATTATAACTGAGCTCTGCGAATCTTTACCCTTTGAGATGAAGACACCTTTGTAGCTGCTCAGTCTGGACATGTTCACTGCTGCCCTGCCGAAGTGTCAGTGCTCCAGAGAGGCACTGGGGATGCCCTAATTCCAGAGATCACTGAAAACTACTCCCAGCTTTTATGCATGTACCCAAACACAAGGGGTGGATGTGGGGCCAGGTTCTGCTCCCCACCCTGTGCTGGTCAGAGGGGCCATAGGGCTGGTGAGCTGGGAGGTGCCATGGGCAGGTGCAGGATCTGACCAGCTCTGCTCATATGCCTGAAGAGGATTAATTCTCCTTCCCCATCCCAAACAAAGGATGCCTTTCCCTAGGCATCCTGTCCCAGCCCTGTCTTCCCACCACACATGCACTTAGCCTATTAGGATCTCCACTGATTGCTTTCTTTCATTCCTCCCATGCCTTTCACTACAGAAAATGGACTGGTAATACTTCTTTTATCAAAGAATTATGGGATTTAGGACCCAGATTGTACAAAGAGACTTTTGATAGCTGCTGGTAATCAAATCCCAATCGGCAGACACTTCTCTGCACCCTGTTACCAGAGAGGAATAAAGGAAAGGGATTTCTGATGTACTGTTTACTGAGCCTCTGGGAGATAGGATCGCTGGGCTATTTCATATTAGAAAAGGAAAGGAAAATAAAACAAGAAAGAAAAAACATGCAGACAAGAGAGGACAATATAGATATAGATAAAAAGAAAAGAAACAGGTTCTTATAATTTTCTTATTGGTTAAGGAGATTCCAAAGCCATTATAGAGGATTAGCAAAAAGGTTAATCTGCTTTAGCTGTTCACTTGTCAAAAGTGAATTTATAGGGTTTGAAAATCCTTCCTATGGTGAAACAAGAAAAAATCCCCCTTTCCCTCCTCTGCCCCTCCCTTTGGCAGGCAGCACAAGGTGATGGGAACAGGAACACTGGAAACCCTACAGCATGGCAGCATCCTCCTCTGCCCTGCCCCTGCCTGTATGCTGGCACCTGTGGGAGCTCTCGTTTGGCAGTGCTTCTCCCCACTCCCTGTCACCAGTGCAGGGTGGCTGTGATGCTAAGGAAAAGGAGGATCAGATCTGAGGGATGTAACCATCCTCCTGCACTCCTCTGCCTTACCTGGGACAAGTCCTGGGCTCTTTCTCTCATTGGTATTGACAGCAGTCAGGGCAAACCTGGACCCCTGGCTGAATTTGAGCTTCCAGGCTGATTTCTAAAGCAGAACAGAGATGGAGGCTGCTGACAAATGTTGCCAAAAACTACAGTCTGGGGGCTTTCCGTCCCCAGGGGAAGTGCTCAGCCCGGGATCCACATCTCGGTGCCCTCCTGGCCACCCAGTGGAGCCACTGGTGCATGCCAGCTGTGTTTTCCTGGGCTGCCCGTGCCATGACTCACCCAAGCAGCAGATGCCCATCACTCACTCCAGAACCACTGTGAGAAAGAACCCAGGGTAAAAATAATCCTTCAAGATCAAAAACAAGAAGCATTTTCTGTGTAGCTGAAATTCAGTGGGATGTGCTACTCAAGTGTTAAAACTATGTTTAATAAAAAACCAGAACTCGTAAAATCATTGGATGGTTTGGATTGAAAGGGGCCTTTAAAGACAATCTTTAAATTGTGCCAATTAAAATTGTTCAACCCTGTGCCAACTACGATTAAGAGCTCTAATAAACTCATTTTGATTTGATGATAATTACAATAAACCTGTCTTTCTCCTCAAAGGCCATTTCATTCCATAGGAAGAAGTGGAATCTCTCCACTGGGTAGTAGTGCAATTAGTGATACTACTAGAAGGGATGCTACCAATAGTGGTGCTGGCTATCACAGATGGTGGAGCAGGACTGTGGGGTACCAAACCTCCTCTTACGCAAGGAACCACGATGGAATCACACAAGTGCTTCACCCTGAAGCATTCCAGTGGGCATTTCAGAGATCTTACCCTCCTCATGCTGTCCAAATCCCTCTGCGCTCGGCAGGCAGCACCCGGTTTTCAGAAGTTCTGTGTTATCTCACTTTTCCCCAACTATGGAAACAGTTTGGCATGATGATGCTTTTTAACTTCTGCCTTGCAGCCGGCGCGGGAGAAGGAAGGACCGCGGCTCCCGGGCGGGTGAAGGAAGGGAGGAAGGAGGGAAGGACCGCGGGTCCCTGCCGGGTGAAGGAAGGACGGACGGACGGACCGCGGGTCCCGGGCGGCGCCGCGGCGGGCGGTGCTGTTAGGGGCCAGCGCCAGGGGGCGCCGCCGAGCGCCGCAGCGGGCCCGGCTCTATGGTGCTGCCGCCATGGGCGCCGAGCGGGAGGCGCGGGCCTGCGCCGCCTTCTACGGCACACGGGGCCTCGCCCCCACGGTGCTCTCCTGCCTACGCTGCCTGCGGCACTTCGCGGGGTAAGAGAGCGGGGCCCCGGGGAGGGAGCTCCCGGTATCCCCCGGTGGCGGCTGCATCGGGAAACCCCCGGTGTGTAGCGGCCGTGCATCCTGCACGGTCGGGAGGGCAGAAGGGAGGGAGCGTGGGAAGATCGATGGACACCCAGCGAGGGGTTCGAGCCACGCTCACGTGCCCCCCATTCCCTTCCAGCTGCTCAGCAGCAGCAGGGCTGCAGGGTTGAGGATTTTCGTGCCCTTCTGCCCACCAAGGGTTTGCGCTGCGCTGAGCTTTGAGGATTTCGTGTAGCTCCCCCCCGACCCCACCCCGGCCGCCGTCCCTCCGTCCTCGCTCCAGTGCAATGCTGAGTGCAGCTGGGAGAGGGGAGCACCGCAGGCTGGAGCACCCCAGTCCCAGGTCCCACTGAGTCGGGGTATACCCCCACTACAAACTTCACCGAGCCAGGGTATCCTCACCCCTATCCTTGTCGTGCTCCAGGAGTACTGCCAAGAGATGCAAAGAGAAGCACCTGGAGGAGGCTCTCCAGCTGACACGGGTGCTGAGCGAGGGTCTGCAGGCGCTGGGTGAGGCAGAGGCACGACCCCTGCTCCGCTGTGTCCTGGCTTTCCAGATGGAGGCAACCAGCAGCTGCAGCTCCTTCCAGAAACTGGAACAGGTCTGTAAGGCAATTGATGGGCTGGCTTTGCCCCCTCATGGAACAGCTCTGGAGCTTTCTGGCATACTTATCAGCAAAAGGGCTCAGAGGTGGTGCAGGCTCCCCCAGTAACACTTGGCAGCTGGTGTCTCCCAGGGGTCTGGGCAGAGCAGCTTACTTGGGGAGTCTCTTGGCAGATGGTGACCCAGCTGGCAGTGGGGAAGGAAGCCCTGTTGGCCCAGGAGGTGGACACGCTGCTGGCTGGCTTGGCACTGCAGGGAGAGGTGAGAGAACCCTGGCTGTGCAGTGTCACTGGCTTTCATGGGGACTTGTCTGGAGACTGTGTGTCACGGGGACCTCCTGGTTTGGGCTGCCTCCAGTCCTTCACTTCACTTCCCATGATTCTGGGGATTTGCCCTTGCTTGCAGCTGGCAACATGTGGCTGCCTTTCACACCAGCCCTTTGCCCATCCCTGAGGCAGCTTCTAGCACTGGCAGAGCCCTCCTGCCCAAGATACTGAGGCCCAGCATTTTGTCACACAGGACAAACTATCCTTCTGTCCCTGCAGGTGCTGTCTCCTGAGGACCTTCAGTCAGGTCAGCCTCTGTTCTTCACCTTCTGGGGTTTTCTCCGAGCTCACACCACCAGTGCACAGAACATTTCCTGCCAACCCAAACTGGGTCCTCTGTGCTCACGGGAGGGGAGCAGGGATCAGCCAGATCCGTGTGACCTCTGCAGAGGTCCCAGCAGCATCCAGCTCTGCCCACTCACAGCTGGAAACCAGACAAGCCAAAGCATCCCCTGCAAGCCCCGTTCTTACCTCACTTACCAACGCCCCTGGCTGAACTGGGAGCAGGAGGGCTGGGGGCTGATGCTGTCCCCTTGCCCACAGTGTCCATGTTCCTGGAGGAGAGCAGCCTGGGCCGGCAGCACTGGCGGCAGAACCTGGCCCCGCTGCTGCAGCGCCTGGCCAGCACCCTGCACCAGGTGCTGCAGGGCCAGCCCACACCTGGCAGCACGTGGGGCTACCTGGTCATCAAGGTAAGAGCCAGACTGCGCAGCAGGGGAAGGATCAGTACCTGCAAGGACAGGCTGGGCACCGGCAGCAATGTCCAGAGAGATGTAACTGCTTTGAATGGCTATTCCTGGGGCATTGCTGCTTTTTCAGAGGTAAGGAATACTGATCATCCCTGTGGCACCACCTCCTGCTCCTCCAGGCCTGCCTCCAGGTTTTCCAGGTGCTGCCAAAGGACGTGGCCCCCCTGGTGTGGAGCACATCGGGAAGGAGCGAGACCCTGCAGAGCCTCTTGGGACTGCTGCTGGAGGTGGCGTGGGGGAAGGTGCGTACAGCCCTGGGAGGGATGGAGCTGCCTGTCCCAAGGAGCAGAGCAGTGCTGTCCTTCCCAGGTGCTTTCCCCATTCCCCTCCCCAAGGCAAGCCTGCAGAGACAGCCCAGTGTCTGGCATGTCTGAGAAACCCCATGTAGCTGTTTGCAGGGGCAGTTAAATGTGGTTGGGGCTCAAATGATGTTTTGAGTTGTGCCTTTGCCTCCCTGCGAGTCCAGGCCCTGAACAAGGACACGAGGCTGCTGGCAGGCACAGCCCTGAGCATGTTGGTGAACACAGCCCCCGAGCCCCAGTACGGGGCCAGTGCTGTGCTGACGCTGTTCCAGCTCCCCAGCCGAGGTGCGTGCTCCATCCTGAGCTGAGGAAGGCCTCTGGCAAAGGGTGACAGACGTGTTTGGGTGTGAGGGGACAGAGGCTGGTACCAAGCTGGACTCTGCTGCTGTGCCTGTCTCTCGGGGTCTGGGAGCTCCAGCTGTCTCTGGCGACCTCCCATGGATGTTCTGGAATGAGCCATGGCAGTTGGTCTCAGAGCAGCATTTGGGTTTGTCACCTTCCTTCCATCCAGTGTAGCCATTTTCCAGCAGGCACTGGGGAGCTGAAGTTTGGGGAGCTGGTGGTGGAAGTGCCCCCTGTCCTGGAACCAGACGGGCTGCAGAAGCTGGTGCTTACCAGAGGCTTGCTGACGTGCTGCAAGATGGACATCCTCAGCTGCCAGCTGGAGGGCGTCCCCCACAAGGTAGGAGAACTCAAACCTGGTAGACAGGGCTTGAGGGAGCCCTTGGAGAGGGCTGGCAGATGCTTGTGGCACCTGCTGGTCCTTGGGGGATGAAGCCAGGCTGCACCCCTCCACACCAGCAGCTCCATGCGTCCCGCTGAGCACAGCCAGTTAGCCAAGAAGGTTTTTCCGAAGACATCCCAGCAGGGATTTCTCTTTCCCGGGGGGCTGGGAAACAAAGTGCTGCCAAAAGCCCCTACACAAGCAAAGCAGTGTTCACCCTGTGTTCCCATGGCATGAACTTGGGGCTGTCCCTGCAGAGCACAGCCTCGTCTCTGCCCAGCTCTAGTCTCTCCCAAGTCCTCATGAGCTGAGGACTTCTGGCAGGGAGCAGAGGTGCACTCTGTAAGAGCAGGAGAACCAGGCAGCACTCCCCTTGCCTGTCTCACGGCAGGGTTTTCTCCCTGGAAATTCTGTGCCTGCCCTCTCCCTGAGCCGCTGTGCCCCTGCAGGCCTGCCTGCTGCTGGACATGATCTTTCCTGCTGTGTGTGCCCTGACCAGGGAGCAGAAGGACTGCCACTACTACTGCTTCCAAGGTAGGAGGACAGTGACCCCGCCATGGAAGGGAGTTTTGGAAAGTTCACTGTGCTCATGATGCATGGAGTCCCCGTGTGCTTCATCTTCTCCCAGGGAAGATGCTTTTCTGGGTCT
The DNA here is from genome assembly GCF_024509145.1 of Vidua macroura. Taxonomy (NCBI): domain Eukaryota; kingdom Metazoa; phylum Chordata; class Aves; order Passeriformes; family Viduidae; genus Vidua; species Vidua macroura. The sequence continues at coordinate 8,878,290 of NC_071588.1, read as the reverse complement.
TGGTAGCTGGTTTCGAAACTGCTATTAATTTCTGTTCCAGCCCAATGCACACTTACCCTTTTGGGGTCTTGTGTGCCTAATGGGGGAGCTGCTGCCCCTGCACACAAGGTCCTTAAGGCCACAGCCTGTGCTGGCTCTGGTGCAGGTGGGTCTGGAGTGAGGCTGCAGCAGAGCTCTGTTTGACAGCCTGTGCACTGTGGCTGCAGCGCCTGCGGGAGGGCCTGGCTGCTCTCTGGCACCTGACGGGGACCCGTATCCTGGCCCAGGACACTGAGCTCCTCCAGGAGGTCACCCAGCTGCTGTGGAACAACGCAGAGACCCCGGTAAGGACACAGTGCCAGAGGGCACTAAATGTGGCAGCCAGGAACAGCTCTTCCTTCACCTGGCTCAGCTGCTGTTCCCAGCCCATAACACATCCCTGCCTGCTTCAGCTCCATCAGCCAAATAGACTCCCTTGCTTGCAGCTGCCAGGGCAGGGCAGTCACACTGCTGAGGTCGTGGCATTTGTCACACACAGGCTCTAAAGGGCCATGTCCCGGTGCTTCTCCTGCCACAGGACAGCAAGACATGAGAGGGAGCCCAACCCTAACCCCCTGTTGGTTGTCCTTCTCCCACAGGTGGAAGGTGTGTCTGAGTTCATACACAGCTCCTTCCAATTGCTCCTGGAGATCTACCACCTGGAATGCCAGCACTTCCAGGACCAGGAGAGACCCCTCTACCAACAGATGCTGCAGAGGGTGGTCTCAATGCCATGGCAGATCAAAGCAAGATACGTGCCCCTGTGTGCCATCGTCCCCTACATGGGCAGCCAGCAGGTAGGGAAGGCAGGGGTATGGGGAGTCCTGGTGTCAGTTGGCTCTGCTGCTGAGGTGGCACAGCCGCTGTCCACTGCCTGTCACCTTCTACCAAACTCAGCTGTGTGGGCAGGGAGCCTTCCCACCCAGAGAGGCTATTTTAGCATCCCTGGGGTAGTGAGCTACAGCAGTGCATCCCTGGGGAGTGCCAGTGGGAAGGGAAGCTTTGCCTGTCAGTGCCCACCAAAAGCTTGCCAAAAGCAGCTTTGAGGTACCAGAGATGCTCAGTGCCAGGGGTGACTGCAGTGTGGCCTGTACCCATCTGTCTTTCCCCCAAGTGCAGCTTTCAGCCCGACAAGGAGATGAGGGTCACCTGCCTTTCTCCCAGGTGCTGGATGCCTACCCAGACCTGCCACAGCATCTCCTGAGCTGCCTCTCCACCAACCACCTGTGTCCCGCTGCTGCCGAGGTCTACAAGGTCCTGGTGCGGCAGCAGTGCAGCGAGTGGCGGGATGGGCAGCGGGGCACAGAGGTGGCCCTGGCAGAGCAGTGGGCACTGTGCTGGCTCCCCCTGCTCTCCCAGGCCCTCTGTTCTCCCTTGCCCATTCTGCAGAGCAACACTGCCAACCACCTCCTCACATGGACCCTGCGGCAGCTCCCGGCCACCCAGGCACTGCTGGCCTCTCAGTTTGGTGGCCAGGACACGATGTCACTCCGGGCTTGGGTGTCAGTGCTGAAGGCGCAGAAGAGTGTGGCAGGGGCCCTGCCGCTGGGGGAGGAGGCGCTGGAGCGGCTCTCCCGCTGCCTGGGCACCCGTGAGGAAGGCGTTCGGCTGGCAGCGCTGGGTCTGCTCTGCTGCAGCCCCAACACCAACCAGCCCCTCTCGGGCACCGAGGTGCAGCTGCTGCGGGAGTTCCTGCCCCTCAACCTCAACTGCGACTCCTCCTCGTTCCGGCAGCTGCTGCAGGCAGCGGTGAGGAAGGCGCTGGTCCGGCTGCGGGACAGCTCGCTGGCCCAGCTGCGGGGGAAGCCGCCACGACGCTCCGGGCCAGGCGAGGGAGCTGAGCAGCTCGCCCAGGCAGTAGGTGAGGAGGCCGCTGAGCGCTTCACCACAGCCCTGGGAGATTCACATGTTCTCGGCATCCCTTGCTGCTGTGCTCTCTGCCCACAGGCTTTGTGGAATGGCTGCTGCAGCTCAGCATCACCTCACTCAGCCCAGGCTCCAACTACCAGAGGAAGAAGACGGCTCTGCTCCTCCTGGCTGCTGTTTTGGAGACCTGCACAGACACCTGGAGCCCCAACAGGAAGAAAGGCCAGCCCCCACGTGAGTACAGACAAGCTACCTGGAGTATCACCTACAGCTGTGGGGATACTCCCAGCCAATCCCATCCCACTGCCCCATGTCCCCATCACAGGGACCATGGCCACACTGCTGAGCTATGCCAGGCAGAGCGGCTGCTGGGACTTCTTCTCCCAGCCCAATTTGTTGGCACTGCTGAGCTGCCTGCAGGACAGCACTAACGAGGTGAGCCTTGTAAAGCCAAGGGGAGGTGATAGAGATGCCTGCCTTGGCCTCAAGCAGGCTCAGAGGAGAAGCCCACCACGATTCCCATTCTCCTGTGTCCCACTTTTCCCCATGTCTTCTCTGTCCTGGCAGATCAGAGACTTGGCCTCAGAGCTGCTTGTCCGCTACTTCCCTGCCACATTCCCTGAGCCCATTGCCCTGGCTCTCTTCCAGCTGGCCCAGGACACCCTGGGTAGCCCCCGAGTGCAGGAGGCTGAAGCTGGAGCTGTGCTGATGAAGACCATCCTGCAGAAGTATGAGCTCCTGGCATGCCCCTCTTTCTCTCTGTGGCGGCACAGGACCTCCAAGAGTGTGTTGGCAGCACTGGTGCTTCACCAGTCTGTGGTCATGGATGGGGTTTGCAGTAACTGGGGAGGGGTGAGGTGCAGGAGTCTGCACCGGGGGAGGAAGGAGCTGCATAGCACAAGATGGGCAGGAAATTCCCTGGTACTCACAGTAGGATCTGCCTGTTGCCCCAGGTCAGACAGTGGCACCATGAAGAGCCTGTCCCTGGAGGCTGAGGCAGCCCTGACACTGTCTAGCCGAGGGCTGTGCTTCACCCAGCACCTTCTCCACATGCTGCAAGCCCAGTACAAGGTGGCATGCCAGGACCTGCTGCGGGCAGCAGCCACCGCACCGATGCACGGTATGACCCCAGCTGGGCAGGGCAGGGAGCAGCTCCTGCAGCAGCTGCCTGGGACCTGGAGCAGGCCAGAACCATGGCAGGACTCAGACCACAACTCATTGCTGGTGCCACATCCTTGCCTTGGTTTCCCTGTTTTGGCACTGCCCCTGCCTTGCACACCTCTCACCCAGGGCCCTGTTCACTCCCCTGTCCCTGAGCCACGTCAGCCGCGGGCTCAGGCAGGAGAGCCAGGGCTGTGCTGACACCACAGTGAGCAGAGGTGGGTGTTCTGCAGGAACCATCGCAGCCCTGCGCAGGTGCCTGCTCCAGGTGCCAGAGGTGGCCGTCTCCATGCAGGCAGCAGAGCTGGTGCAGAGCTGGCAGGAGCTCCTCACCTGCCTCGTGACCACAGTGAGAGACATCACCTCCCTCCTCCTGGGGGCTCTGCAGAGCCAGCAAGGCCCCGGTGCTGATGAGCAAGGTGAGTGTGTCCCCATGGGGGCAGAACCAGCCCTGGGATCCATCCCTGGGGACCACTGACAACTCCATCACAGTCATTCCTGGCCTAGCAGCTCTCCAGCCCCAGGGGAATGCACTTGCTTTGGGCTCAGTTCCTCTAGCAGGGGACCATGGTGGGGCTGGGCCTGGCTTTGGGTCCCTTTCTCAACTCCATGGGAGAACAGGAGCACTAGAGGCAAAAGCCTTCCAGAAGCAGTGAGGCACCTGCCAGATGAAAACAGTTGGGAAAGGAGGGGCTGGCAGAGTCCTTACAGGCCTTGGAAAGAGCAGGGGGAAAAATGCACCTGCATTCCTGAGTGGGGCACATGGCAGGGCAGGAGCCATTGCCATTTGTGTGCATTCTGACAGGGGACAGCAGGTCCTTCCAAACCCCTGCAGCATCCCCCTCCCACTGCCCTACACCACCCTGCTCAGACCTGGCTTTTCCTTTTGCAGCTGCTGCCCCATCATTTGCAGAGATGGGGAATGCCATTGGCTCCCTCATCATGCTGGGGAAGGCCCAGGGGCAAGAGGAAGAGGAGGGTGACTCAGTCCTGCTGTCAGAGGAGCACAACCTGATCCTGACGTGCTGCTGGGTGTCAGTGAAGGTGGGGACTCCTCCTTATGGCACTGGGAGAGGGGCAGCCCAGCATGGCACCCATCATCCACCCTACCCCAGCTGCTGCTTCACCTCCCCCTGGGGCATTCGCTGGGGATGAACAAGGGAGAATTTCTGTCCTTACTTCAGTGCTCTCACAGATGTCCTTACCCCCTTCCATGAAGGATGCAACTAGCAGGCTCCCCAAAAGCAGCCCCCTCCCTGCCTTTATGGAGCCCAGCTTCTTCCCAGACACTGATAATCCCCTGCTGTGGCAGAGCCAGGCTACCTGGGTTGCAGCCCTGCTGCCACCCATCCCAGCTTCTCCTCCTCCTTGCCAGTCTTGCTGACCTTCCTCTTCTTCCCAGGAGATTGGGCTGCTCCTGGGGGGCCTGGCCGAGCTGCTGCTATCCCCAGCACTGCCTGCTGAATTGGGGCCCCTCCTGCCGCTCCCCACCCTGCAGATGGCCACCAGGGTGTTCCAGGAAATCCTCCTGCGGTGCCGGCACTGGGTAAGAGTGTTTCTGGGCCCTTGGCCATCCCTCCAGCCCTGTCCCTGCCCTGGCATGTTGGGGTGGAAGGAAGGCAAGTGCAGTGGGGCAGGGTCTGCTGTGGGGAAGGCTGGAAGTCCCCTGGCTGGGATCCCAGTGCCAGACCCTATCACGTCATGTCTTCTCACTTGCTCTTCCCCTTTGCAAAGAGTTTTCTGGGGCCATGGGGGGTTGGTGGGTGCAGTCATTGGGGTGCTCGTCCTGACACTGCTCTGCCCCAGGGAGCAGTGGAGGGCTGCAGCATGGGCTTCACCAAATTCTGTGCTGCGCTGCTGAACCACCCAGATCCAGAGCTGCAGGCCATCCCACGGGCTGTGCTGGAGCAGGTACAGTACTCATCGTGCCTCTTGTTTCCCGTGCGCCCCAGGGAGCACCAGAGGCATTTCTGCACTCCCTGGGGCAAGCACCCTCCTGGCAGCTGAGATGCTGGTCCAGAGCTGGTGCAAGCTGATGCCCTCCTGGCAGGGCAGCTGCAGGTTCCAGGTGACAGGTTTCCAGCCACATCTCAGGTGGATTTTGTTTCTCTGTCAGGGCTTGGAAGCACTGAGTGGGCCCCGGAGCAGCTCGATCACGCGCCGTGCTGCCGGCTTCCCCATGCTCTTCCTCTGCATCGTCAGCGGTGAGGCCCCGGCGCAGGCACGGCCACTCCTGACCCGCTGCATCCAGACACTGCTGACCTTGGCTGCCACGGCACTGCCACGGGACTGGGACCAGACCCTCGACCTCCCACAGGTGAGTGTGGCACTCCTGGCTGCTGGAGCCCCTTTGGGGACAGGGTGATCTGTGCTGGGTCCCCTGAGCTGTACCAGGTACCCAGTGGTTCTCACTGAGACCGTGAGAACTCAGTGAGCAAAAACCCACAGCTTTGGTCATGCTGTCCAGCCTGGGAGCTGATGGCCTTTTGGTTCCCCTGTCTTTTCCCACCCTCTTCCCCTGTCATGGTAGCATGAGCCCCCTCCCGACATGGTGCCACTGAGCCCCCTGTGCTCTCCCCAGGTGTGTGCCCTCCACGTGCTGCAGACGCTGGTCCGTGGGGCGGGGCTGGGCGGGGCAGTGCTGTGCCACGCCACACCCATGATGGCCCTGGCACTGCGGGGCCTGGGCTCGCCCTGCTGGGCCATGAGGAACGCAGCCATCCAGCTCTTCAGTGAGTACTGGCAGAGAGAGATCCCACAGCCCCCAGGGCTCGGAGCCTGTGTGGGCTGAAGTGCAGGGGGTTGGCAGGGTTGGACGGGACCTGACGCTGCCTTCTCTGTCCCTGCAGGTGCCCTCACATCCCGGCTGCTGGGACAGCCGTGGAGCCACAGGGATGGCTGCCCATCAGAGGGGCTGAGCCTGCACGCCTTCCTTGGGCAGCACCCAAAGCTGGGCGCTGTGCTGCTCGGAGAGCTCAAGGTGGCCACAGCACCCACATCAGGGGGGCCCCGCCTGCACCCTGCACTTCATGCCATCCTCACCCTCTTGGCCCAGCTGCAGCCTGGCACTGACAGTCCCGGCAGGTATGGGGCCAGTGGGGATGCTGTGCCTTAGCCAAGGGCTCCTGCACTGGGAAGGGCTCCCATGGTGCTGAGGCTGGCCCTGGCTCTTGTGACATTTTACTCCAGCCAGAGCATCACCACATGCTGCCCTTTTTGCTCCACAGTCCCTCTGCTCCCTTCCTGGGGCCACTGCTGGGGCTGGCAGAGAGCCCAATCTACGCCGTACGAGCGATGGCTGCCAAGGCTCTGGTGCCCGTTGTGCCCCCTCCCCAGCGCTGCAGGCTCCTCCTGCAGCTGGCCCAGCAGCTCCCTGCAGCACCCAGAGAGATCCGCTCGCACAACGCTGTCCATGGGCACCTGCTGCAGATGCGGGCACTGCTGGGCTCTGCCACGGGCGCCGGGGGGTGAGTATTGCCACTCTGTCTCCCCAGCTGGGGCCCCTCTGTGCCAAATGCAGCCTTTTGGCCACAGAAGGGCACCTGTCTCGGTGCTTGCCCCGTGGTAAGGTTGTGTCTCCCTGCAGGCTGTCGGCCGAGGCGCTGCACCCCGTGGCTCTGCAGCTGGAGGCACGGGGCTGGCTGCTCACCCCGGCCCAGCGCTGCCCCCTGGTCCGCGCCACCTTCCTCCAGGTCCTCGCCCTCCTGCCCGCATCCTTCAGCCCTGGCTTTGCCCAGTACATCCATGACACCATCAGCACCGAGCTGGGCAGCCTCCTGCAGGGGGGAAAGTCAGGCTGTGCTGAGCCACAGGTACTGCTTCCTGCCAGGAAAATCATGGCCATGTCTGACTGCCAGTGAGCCTGGGCAGGGACAGGGGGAGCCATTGCTCCAGACTGAGCACTGGAAGGGGAATCCTGTTTTTTTCCTGCAGGTGGGCTCAGCCATCCTTCACCAAACCATGGCCCACTTCCTGTGCAGCGAGGCAGCCCGACTGGTGGACAGCGAGCGGATTGCTGCTGTCTGCTCACTTCTGCAGCAGCCCAACCCCGACATCCAGCTTGCCATCCTGAGCTGGGTGATTGCTGGGGAGGGAGGAACATGCAAGGAGGTGGAGAACGCTCTTGGGCTGACATTGCTGGTATGATGGGGCTCAAAAGTCACCAAGTAAAGTAGGGGGGCCCCAGTGCACCACACGGATGGGACCCCTGAGATCCCATTGCTGAGAAGCTTGGTGCCCCCCAGGCTGAGGGTGCATGGGTGCAGGGCGCTTGCCTGGTCCTGTAGTGCTAGGACCACTAACCATGTACCTTCTTTCCTATTGTCAACTAGGAGAGCTTGCAGTCGGTGCTGCAAGAGAGAAGGGACAAAGAGTTCCTGAGATTGTACCTTGAGGCTTTGCTGCATCTTTACAGAGATCCCTCATCATGGTCCCAGGAAGCTTCCAGTAAGCTCCAGGGCTCCTCAAGATCATGCCTGGAGATGCTGCTGCACATGGTGGAGGCTGAGTGTCCTGGGCCTGATCTCCTCTTCCAGGCACTGTGTGCTGCCAGCCTGCTACTTGCCCACCAGTAGGTCCTTGCTGCTGCTGGGGGCTGCCCAACTCTTCCAGCAGATTCTTCCTTAGTCCTTACACAAAACACCCATGACTTCTCTCCCATAAATCACAGCATTGCACCTGGCTCCTGCAATCTCAGGGCAGCTGGTGGCCTTTGGTCCCCTAATGGAGCAGCAGGGTGTGCTTGAATTCGCTCTCCTTCCCTGGCCTTGGCAGGTGTGGGGACGAGGACGTCGCGCTGGCGGAGCGCTGGTGTGCGGCGCTGGAGGAGTGCAGCCGGCCCGCTTGGTCCGAGCTGCTGCGGCTGGCAGCTGCCCGCTCCCTGCAGCTGGCGGGGGCCGACGTGGTGCGGCGATCCCTGCGTGCTGCCTGTCCCTCACTCGGCCCTGTGGCTCTGCGGTAGGTCACTGAGCCCATCTCTGGGGATGGCTGTGCTTGCAGCACTGCTCCCTGCAGCCCCAGCCCCAGCCTGCTGCAGGTGTCACTCTGCAAAAGGTGTCCCCTACAAAAACGCAAGGGTATGGAAGAAAGCCTCACTCACTCATTCAAAAATCAGTGGCAGTCAAGAGCTCACAGCCTACAAAAAAATGTGTGGGTGGCATTTTAATACAAGCAGCCAGTCCATTATGAGCAGCAGATGGCATTGCTGAGTCCCTCAATCCCCAGCACAACCCCTACCCTCCCAGGCTCTTGGGTGGTGGCTGTGTCTTTCACAGTCCAGGAAAAAAGGCCCTCAGAGAAGCATTCTTTTGAGGTCTCATCCTCCCCTCCAAGCGGGCTAGGATGCTTTAGGGCATGCAGTATGCTTCCCTTCCCTTCTCTTCCCTTTCCTCAGGCTGATAAACATGGCCATTCACCTTCTGCAAGATGAGGAGCGGGAGGTCCGGCATGAGGCCTCAGGTTTCGCCAGCCTCCTGCGGCAGAGCCCAGCGGAGCTGCTCCCAGATGGCTGCATCTTTGTGCAGGACAATGTGGGGCTCCAGAGCCTCCTAGAGCTCCTTCTGGGAGAGTTTGGGGAGCACCCTGAGACCTTCAACTCACTACTTCAACATATCCCCATCTTAGATCTCAGGAGTGTTGTGGAGGAGCTGGAGGCCAACAAGTGAGTTGCTGGACCTGTGGACTGGTTTGAGGGAGTGTGGGGTAGCACAGGGCCAGCCCTTGGCTTCACTCACACCTCTGCTTTCCCCCCAGAGCTGCCAGCCTGTACAAGGAGGATGAACCCAACATTTTTGCAGAGCCAGCTATCCTGGCACAGCAGTTGCTCCCTGTCCTGGTGCAGCTCCTGGAGAAGGCTCCCACTGGCAGCCCGCTCCATGCCTTGGCTCTGCAGTGGCTGGAAGCCACAGGCCCCAGTGTGCTGAGGGACCTGCAGTACTGCAAGCACTGCTGGAGCCAAGGTATGGCGAGTGCGGAGTGCCTGGGACAAGCCCTTGTTGCCCAGGTCAGCTCTGCCCAGGGGGACCCCGCCACACTCACGGGTCCTGCCGCGCTCTCTCCGCAGGGACTGCTGTCCGCTGGAGGATGAAGGAGCTGGGCTGTGCCAAACTCCACACGGCCCTGGCCGTGCTGCTGGTGAGGGCCCGCCTGGTGGCACAGGTGCTGCGGGTGCTGGGGGAAAGTGCCACCACCATGCCAGGTCTGGGCTATGGCTCCCAGGAGTTGGAGCAGGAACTGGAGCTGGTACAGGGGCTGCTGGTGCAGCACGGGCTGGCCCCTGTGCCAAATCAGGACAATGCACCAGGAGAGCTGGGACTACTGTTGGGGACTGGCAGCTCCAGGCATGCAGCAGTGTGACACAAAATCCTGCAGCCATCTCCCTCCATTTCCTGGATGCTCTCTCTGACCAGCAGCCAGGTCTGCAGGTTTGGTGGTGTAACTCAGGGGAACCCCACTCACAATGTGGGACACACTCACTTTTGTTCCCAGTTTCTAACTCTGCAGCTGAGGATTCCTGTGCAGCATTGCCTTGCCCTATGTCCATGGCTTCCTTGCCCTCAACTCTGGCTGGCAGGAGGGGACCTGTGCTCCAGAACTCTTACACCCCCTCATGCTCAACTCCCACCACCTGTTTTTTTAACCAGCACTTTGGTCCTTGGCTGACATGGGCTTTTATCCCAAATAAAGAGGCCAAGAACATTCCCAGTGTTGAAGCCTTTTAATTCCCCTGCCCAGGAGGGTAGTGTGAGAGCAGGCTGCAGGAGCCAAACATGTCCTGGGGCAGCAAACAGACAACAGCCACTGGCTGCAGTGGAGCAAGATCCAGCCCTGGCATGGCATGTGCTCCCACCACAGGCTGTGGTAGCACCACTCAAAGCTGGAGCAGGGACCCCACCAGCAAGGTCATGTCATACTGGGTGAGGAGTGGGGAAAAGCAGCAGCAGCAACCAGCCCAGCCTCATTCCTTCCAGTGGGGGCTGCCAAGCCCCATGGCTGGAACTGGGCACTGGCACCGTTGCCTGTGTACAAACTTTGGGTGTCTGTTAAATTTCTCTCTGCAAGGCCCAGCAGGACTGCCCTGCATGGCTCACCTGATACTGCAGTGAGTGAGCTCAGACAAGAGGAGGGATGCTGCCTTCATCCTCACGTTGCTTGCCAGTTGCAGCTCGTGGAAAGTATGATGTCATGGCTGATGCCACATTATCTTCTCACCCAGACTTAACCTCATCATGCTGTTCTTCTACCATTGATCACTACACTTCAGCAATTCCCTTATTTTTAGTCTTTATAAGAAGGGTTTTTCCATTCTTCAGCAAAATACTTAATGGAAAACGGAGCTGGCACCAAGGGTGAACAGCAAACCTCCAGGAGGGTGAAATTATGAAAGAGACCACATTTTTATTTCATTCCCCACCTCCCCAGCAAGGAGTGGTGCCATGGTGGGGCTCAGCTCACCTTCCCAGGGGGATCCTACACGAAGATGAGAGCTGGTGGGGAGCAGACACAGCCCTCCTGCAGGCCCTCCTGCACCCACGAGCCCTGGCACCCCACCACAGAAGCGGCCACCCAAAATGTCCTGGAAGGGAAAATCAGTGAAAACTAGGGTGTGCCATTAATAAATACATTTTTTAAAAATCAAATACAGTTTTCTATATGGGTTTATATTATATATATAATAGTGGCAGTTGTACCAGATGATCATTGTCTGTCCCTTCCAACAGAGATATTCTATTCTGTTTATTTTTATATTATAATATTGGTTTATAGGACATATTATTGATTCATTTAATAATATGATGGTATACTATAACATTGTGGCATATTTTAACATAATTACAGCTTTGTATACAAATATTATAATTGCAATATAAAAGGAGAATGCCTTAGAGACAGGGAGAGATGTTCCTAGGAGATCTCCCTTGGTGGGGATGCCACAGATTAGCACCTACCTGGCTCCTTGCAGCCTGTGTCCGGTGCAGTGGGGACGGCGGTGGGACAGATTCCCCCAGCATTCCACACACACCTGCTTGTCCCGCTGCAGCCGGCGGCTCCAGGTGCGCCCGCGGCACGGGGATCCCACCTGCGTCAGGCGGAAATAGCCGCAGTAGCTGCGGAGGGGGGAGCTGGGGAGGGGGGAAAATGGGAGCAGAAAAGAGGGAAAATGGTGGTCGGAAGGTAGGGCAGAGGTTGTGGTGGTTTGTTGATGGATTGGGGTATAAAGGGGATGTAGGTTTGGGGGTGGCAGAGGGGCCTCGGCTGGGGAGGTGAGAAGGTAATGGCTCTGGGGGGGTGCAGAGGGATCCTGGTTTGGAGGGTGGGTAGGATGGTGGTTCTGTGGGGCATGCAGAGGGCCATGGTTTTGTATGGGGGTGCAATGGGGCCATGGTTTAGGGCAGGGAGAATAATGGCTGGGGGAAGCAAAAAGGCCCTGGGTCTGAGGATGCAAAGAGGCCATGACCGCAGGGGGTGCAGGGGGGTCCCGGCTTTGGGGAGGAGGGTTACAGAGGGGCCCCGACTCCACACATACCCAGAGGGCTCCTCTGGCAGTGGCAGCCCAGCTCTTCGCCAGGGATCTCTGAAGTCCTGGCTGAAGGAGTTGGGGAGTATCTTGGCTACCTCTGGCAGAAGAGCAGCTGTGAGGGGCACGGGGATGATTAAAGACACCCCGGGGCGGCAGCACACGGGGACCAGCACGCAAGAGGGCAGCAGGCAGCCCAGTTACCTTTGGCTGTCCCGCAGGTCGGGTGCTGCCCCAGGCAGCCGCGGCGCTGCTTGAGGTCAGGACAGGGATCCCCCCCGTGCCGGGGCGGCACAGTGACCTGGCGGCTGCGGGCCCTGCTGCCAACCCCGCACGGGGAGCTGCACCCGCTCCACGGCCCCCAGGGCCCCACAGCACAGCCCACCGCTGCCAGGGATGGAGGAGAGGGAAAAGAAAGAGTTTCAGTGTCATGAACAAGGGCCAGAGTGACCCCAGCAGCCCCTCTCCCCTGACCCCTGTCATTGCAGGGGCTTTGTGAGCTGCTTCCGCAGGACTTTATCCCTGTGTGCATCACGCTGAGCTGGGAACCCTGCTAATCTCCCCGGAGATTAGGAAGGGCTGACTGCTGCAATTGTCCAGGGGGCCGTGGCTGGCGCCTGCCTACCCAGATTTGGGTCCCCAGGGCAGGCTGGTTCTGCACTCCCCAGGCCCATGAGGTCTGTTTGGCACCCTTAGTTCAGCCCCCGGTTCCCCAGTCCCAGACAGTAGCAGAGGTGACACCGGGGCTTATCCTGCCACACTGACCACTCAGGCTTGCAGTGACAGCGCTACCATCAGCTGCAGACCAGAGGCCACTCTTTCGAGCTCCCTCATTGCACTGGGGCCACCCAGACATTCAGCATGGAAAAAAGGGGACAACTGGGACATTGTTACAAATCCAGCCCAGCCAGCATCCCCAGATACATCCTGTCATCACTCAAAGTCCGAGACTAACAGGTAACAGCAAACACTCGCCACCAAGCACAGCAGCACAGGCCAGTGTCCCCAGCCTGCTCCGGCCAGTGCCATCCCCTCCAACACTCACCGGCACGGCGGCACGTGGTGAGGTAGTCCTGGCAGCAGTCTCCCGTCCTTTGGCAGTACGAGTCGCAGTAGCAGCGAGCCCGGCGGGCGCCGGGGGCCCAGCAGGCGTTGTTCCTGCCGGGGCAGCAGCGGTGCCGGCAGCTGCCCGTGGCTCCTACCAGGCAGCCGGTGGCCAGTAGCCAGCCCGCCCAGAGCAGCGCACCCTGCATGGCACCGGGAGCCTGCGAGCCCCGCGGGACGATGGCTCTGCCCCGCTCCAGCGGACACTGGATGAGGAGCGAGGGCTGTGCGGGTGGGAGCTCCGGCCGTGCCGCACCGCCCCCGGGCTGGGCGGGGGGACAAAGCCCGTTCCCTTCTGCTCCACCGCCCCTCGGCTCCATGGCAGGGCAAGGACTTCATATAATTAACCAGGGTTATTAATAAAGCACCGTGCATGAGACAACACAACCCTACCTGGGAGCATCTGTGATTGGGCACTGCAGGGTTGGAGCTGATGCTCCCCCAGGAGCACTATCTTGGCATGATGGGGAGCCTCATCCCCCACCCACAGGGCAGGAGCCACTCACTGCCCATTCAGCACAGCCCGGACACCAACGCAGCTGCTAAAGCCAGACTGATTTTATTCAAATTGCGAATGTAAAACAGAATAACAATAAAAAAAAAAACTAATGCAACCCTCACTGGCTTCAGAGCCAAAAGCCGCAGGTAAACCGTGCCCAGGCTTTCCTCCTTCATCCTCCTGTGTTAAGGCTGAGCTCATCGCTGGCTACAAGAGGGAGGAGGGATGGGTTGAGCCCTGGCTCTTGCACCCCCAGCTCCCTCAGGGAGAAATTTGGCACAAATCCAGTGGGGCCAGCCTGGCACGGGCAGGGCAGGGCTCCAGCCCCACGGCCATGGGTGTTAGTGAGTCAGCGTGAAGCTCTAAAGCTCCAAAAGCTACGGGATCACCTACGGCACCACAGAAACGCGGCGGGAGGGCAGATGCGGGGAATGTGGCAGAAGAAAGGGGTTTGCACCCCTGGCCGAGGGGCCAAGCCTGCGGCCTGGGGCTGCACCTCCTCACCCCGGCTCGCACGCACATCTCGGCTGTAAACGGCAGGTGAGGGGGCACCCGGCTCACCCCAACCCCAGCCCACAGTGAGCAGAACTAAAGGCCTGGCTGTATGTGCAATTTTGAGCAACTGCTGCTCAGCAGCTCGGGGCTGAGCAGGATCCCTGGGATGGGATGGGATGTTGCATGCCAGTGGTCTTGGTGCTGGCAGGGAGGGAGGAAGGAGCTTGGGGTCACACCAGGGGGTCACTGCTCTCCCATCCCAGGGGGTGCAGGGCTGCTGGGCCCCCTCCAAGAGCTGCTGTGACCCTGCCAGTGGTATCAGCTCCACTGATACCCAGTGGTATCAGCCCAGCTTGTGATGTACAGTTTGGCATTGCATCCACATGGCTCGAGGGGGCTCTCAGCAGCCCCAAAAGAGCTGCTCCCGAGGCAGTCAGGAGCTTCTGGCTGCTAGGAGCCCCAAGGCCACTGTCCAAGGGACATGTCAGCCTGGTTAACCAGCATATACAGCTGATGTGGGGCTGGGGGAAAGTATCATCAGGAGACTGGGGTGGGCATGATGGGGATGCTGGGGGTTGGGATGGTGGGATGCAGCTCCCTCCCTGCTCCTTTCAGCACACAACTAGTAATTTAACCTGCTCCAGAGCCTGTTCCTAAAGATAAAGGTGGCCAGGTTTGGGGTGTGCAGGGCAGACCTGGCCCCAGCAGTGCTGCAGGTGGGGTGGGTTTGGTCTCTGCTCTCCAGCTGAAGCCCTGCGGGGCACAGGAGGCGGGGGCTGCCTGGCCCGGCCCCTCAGTCTGTTTTCCACACCTTGTTGAGGAATTTGACCACCTCATCGTAGATGATGAAGACAATGGCCACGTCAAGACACACACGGCCCAAGCGAGGCACTGTACCCTTGTAAAACCTGCCAGGAATAGAGAGGAGGGCTGTAGGGCTGGGTCTCCTCACAGCCCCTTCCCTGCCCATCCTCCCCACCAGCCGTCCCCACTGCAAAGCTTACGCCAGGGGCCCTTCGTGTTTCATGATCTGGTAGGCACAGTCCCAGGTGTTCTTGTACTTGTGCGCTTCCAGCCCCTGTGGGAAGTGAAAGGCAGGATCAGAGGCCAGAGCCAGGATTGTATTTGGGGGATTTCAGGGGAGAGGCACAGAGCTGGGGGTGTGCCATGAGGAATTGATCTCTCTCCACTGCTGCAGGACATCACACCCCACAGGGATGTCGCCACCTCTGTGCAAACCCTCCCCATGACTCAGGAGCAATCCCAGACATCTGCCAAAGCAAACCGCACAGGCATCATGTGCCTGCCCCAGGGACGGCAGCAGAGCTCCCAGGCAGTGGGTGCTGCCATCCTGCTGCAGGCAGAGCAGTCCCACACCAGGCCCTGGCACTGTACCTGCATCCTGGTCTTCACCACATCCAAGGGGGTGTTGCCGAAGACACTCGCAGCTCCAGCAAGGGCTCCAAACACCCCTGTTACGAAGGGGTTCATGACCTTGTTGGGATTGTCCCCTGGGAAGGAAGAGAGGGTCAGGGCAGAGTGGTGGTGGGATTCCCGCGTACATTCCCGAGGGAGCACACAAGGAAGGTCCCAGGTCTGGCTGCTTGTGGTCAGGAGGAAGTGCTGAGCTGAGCACTGTCCAGCAGCACCTGCCCCACAGAGCCCACGCTGCACTGCGGGGCTCAGGGTGGGTGTGAAATTGATGCTCCAGGACTAGGACCTGTCAGCCCCACAAGCTGGTGCCACCCCACCCTGGTATTCATTTTCCTCCATTCCAAGTGACTGAGCCATGAGAAATAGGGGGTTTGTGGATGGAAAAGCTATCGCAGCTCCAAAGGGTGCTTGGGGAGCCAGAGGCACAGGCAGTGTGGCCTGGGGGGCCAAGGGCACTATACCTTTGTACCAGTTCCTGAGGGAGGTCATGACGAAGAAGCGGATGGCCTGGTTTGATCCTTGCTTGAGGACGGTTGCAGTTAAGCCCTGGTAAGTCCCCTTCAGTCCTGCAAGAAAAGCATGTTGGAGGGGAAACCAGCCTCAAGTGGCAGAGGAAAATCTCCCCAGGCCACCTGTCCCAGCCTGTGTCCATCCACCACCTCCCACCCTGTCCCCATAGCATGGCAGTACTCAGGGAGTCAGGGTGCCACTCTCCTGGGACTCACCCTGTTCCCGAACGATCTCCCGGACGCCATGGAAGAAACCACGGTATTTGGGGTTGGGAGAGGTCTGGTCATGGATAAACTTCACCTACAAGGAGATGATGTGCTTGTCCTGGCTGAGGTAATGCAGATGTGATGGCCCCAAGGGCTGGCGGCCACCTCCTGCCTTGTTCCAGGGACGGTCCCAAGACCAGAGCCAACCCATACAGCCAGGCAGCTCTGGGAGAGATCATGGGGGAAGCCTGTGCCCATGGCCAGCAGTGCATTTTGCAGAGGAAAACCTCGGAAACTGCTGCTGCAAGCAGCCATGTTGGCCTTACACTCATAAAATGGGTGACAAGATGGCTCCTGGGTCTGGGGCTCCTCTCTGGATTGGGGAAGGGGCCAGGGCCACCTGACTTGACGTCCACAGGGCTTTCCAGCATCAGATCCACCCCTAGAAAACTGTCTCGGGCAAATGCATGCAGCCCTCACTGGGCATCCCTGGGTTTTGCCCCTGCCCAACCCAGCCCAGCGAGGGGTGTCAAGGCAGGGGACAGTGGCAGCCACACCCACCCACCTTCACAGTCTCCATGGGGCAGACCACGGCCACAGCCTCAGCCACGCCAGCCCCCAGCCCGCAGATGAGGCCCCGCGTGCTGTCCAGCCGCCCCTGCTCGTCTCTCATCTGGTTGCTGAGGAACTCGAACATCCCGAACCTGCAAAGGAGCCAACACTGCCAACCCTTGGGCACCTGGACAGGGGTCTGCACCCCCCTGCTCTAGGTCCAGGAGCAGCTGCACACCCTGTGAGAGGACCCTCCCTGCCTGGGAGACCACATGGCTTTGGTAAAACACCAACAGAGACACCAATGGCAAAGCCATCCCCTTGTTTACTGTTGTTGGGGGTCCCCCCCCACTCACCCCTTGCCATGGGGGCACGTACCTGACGGCAGCCTTGGGGATGGAGCCGTACAACAGCGAGCTGAGCCCCCGGTACAGCCCCCGGATGCCATGGTCACGGACAGTCTGCTTCACACAGTCCCCTGCGGCAGAGACCAGCGGTGCCGCTGTCACCCGCCACGCCAAGGACCACCCACCACCGCCCTGCCAAATCCCCCCAGCACCAGCCAGGCTCTCCAGGAGCCCCAAACACAGAGAGGGGCTGCTCACCAATGCCCTTGTAGCGGGGAGGGTTTGCCTTCTCATCCAGCTGCAGCTGCGTCTTCACATACTCAGTGGGGAATGTGATGCAGATCTCGATCCCTCCAGCCAGGCCACCTGCATGGGAGAGGAAGGGACACTGAGGCAGGAGCAGCATTGTGCCCGTTCAGCACCACATGGCTGCTCCCAGCTCCATGATGGCTGAGCCTGAGACCTCTGGCAGCCAGGTCTGGGCTGGGACAAGATATCCCTGTCCTCACCAAAACCCTGAAAATTCCACACAGCAGCAGGGCCCTGTGCCAACCTGGTGCCTTGCATGGGCATCACTGCCCTGCCATGGCAAGAGCTGTCGAGGACACTGGGCAAAGGAGTGGGAAAACAGGGCAAAACACTGCACCCATGGCTGCCTATTTGGTGTGTTGTCCTCAGGTACCTCTCCCTCTCTAGAGCCTCGCACCTCCAGGTGAGCTGCCAGCACTGGGAAGTACAAACCCAGCGGTACTGCCCACACCACTCCCCACACCAGCAGGAGCCCATCTGCAGACCTGGCTGTGCTGGCAGGAAGCACAATTATCATCAAGCCTGTCTGGCTGCCCTGAGCTCCCACAGTGGAGGCTGCTGGGCACTGATTACACCAACTGCAGCCTTTCCTGATGGCCTGGGCAGCAAGGGATGCTGGCTCTCAGCTCTGGGGCTCCCCTCAGCATGGGTGGAGCCCTTGCAACTGGACCCAGCTGTGCTGGGGGAGTTGGGCTCAGCCCATCCGGCCACAATGGATCACACAGCATCAAAGTGTGGCCAGGTCCTGCCGAGCAGCAGCGGCACTGGGAGGAAGCACAGGGCTGAGCTCCCTCAGGTCTCACAGGGCCAACCCTGCTCGGCCAAGGACAGGGCACAGGGCCTGCCACTGGGGTCAACACCACCCTGAGCACCCCCGAGGATCTCCCTGCTCCTTGCCCAGGGAAGTTGAATCATACTCCAGCCCACAGGCTGGGCACAGCGTATGGTCAGCTGGGCTGACCCAGTCTCCTATACAGCCTCCAGTGGTTCCTCCAGCCTGGCCATGTCCTTGGTGTGACTCAGCAGGTCTGTGGCCCCCACTGCCAGGATTGGAGCCCCACCACGGTCTAGGGGACACCCCAGCAGGGAACACACTGCCATTGTAGTAGAGGCTGGGACTGGGTGCAGTGGTTGTTATCCTGCTCTGCAGTGAAGCACAGGCTGGTGCCACATTGCACAGTTCTGCTTATCAGCACCCCCCAAAGTACCCCCATGAAGGGATGCTGATAGGGGACACCATGGCCCATGGCTGCTCCCTGTGACAACAGCAGGCAGCACCAACTCCTTAGACCAGCAGACTTTCTCACAAAGTTGTATTTCTTTTGCATGGCCTCCACACATGCAAGAGATCTCTCTGGTGTTACCAGCTCCCCCCCGTCAGTGCCACTGGCAACCGGCATCCTTGGGAGTACTGCTGCCTCCTTTCAGCCCAGTCCTTCTAGAGGGAAGGGAAAAGCATCCTTCCCTCATTTCTCCCAGCAGCTGAGCAGCAGCACCCATCTTAAAACAGCCTTATGCTGGCTTTTCCCCCCAGACACAAAAAGCATCAGGCTGCACCTCTTACCGAGGGGAGCCAAGAAGCCAGGCCAGCCTCAACACAGCTGGGGCAATGCAAAGCTCAGCTTTGTGCTCAAAGAGCATCCCACTCCTCCCACAGGCACGGCAGGGATGGGGACACCGTGGCACTGAGTACCCAAGGCAGGACGCGCCAGCCCAGCTGGGCAGCATCCTGGCCCCATGCGTGAGGCCAGCCCAGCTCTGCCACAGCAAACAAAGGCTCCTTGTTTCCCACTGTGTTCCCAGGGGGGCTGGAGCTGCCCAGCCCAGCCCAGCCCGGGCAGGCACTTCTCAGGAGGCGGCGCTGGGTGACCACTACTAGCCCTGACACCTCCGTGGCACCCGCTGCTCTGGGGGCATGGGAGGAAACACAGTGTCAGCTCATGGCACTGCAGCCAGCCAACAGCTCCCCTGGGGCATCACAGGAGGACAGCCACCAACACCAGAGTGCCCAGCACACCCCTCCTGCCCCTTCAACCCTCTCCCGCCCTTGGCGTGTCTGTCAGAGCGGCAGACACTGCCGGTCCCAAGGCAGGGAGGCTGGCTGAACACTCATTTCTCCTGCAAAGACAAACAGCTCCTGCAGGAGCAGCTGGCAGGCCCCAGAGAGCAGCTCAACGAGGAGCAATGTCCTCCAGCTGGGTGCAACAGTCCCCAAAAAGCTGAGCACCAGCTGGCACCTCTCCACATTGCCACACACCACCATGCCACCAGCCTTGCGCCACCGCAGCCACATGAACACCCCGAGTGCTGCCAAGGCCACTTCCCTCCCTCCCACACTGCAGAATTGAAGTGCTGAATGTTTTAAGCACCATAAATATTTGTTCTCTCTCAGTCCCCCAGCACCAGCTCCTGCTCCAGCACACCCAGAAACCAGACAGCAGGGAAGCACCCAGGACAAGCAGCAGTCCAGGGGCAACCAGCACCTCAGGTCATGGCAGCCACACCAAATGCTACAGGGAGAGATGCTGCACCTCCTGCAACCTGCTCACAGCCACAGCCGTCACACTTGCACACAGGGGAGGCAGAGGCTCTGCCCAGCATCCCACAGGCAATGCCATCCACAGGAGCCCAGCAAAGGAACACCACATTGTTCCTGGGAACTGGCAGCCTCTGGGGCAATGAAGTTGCCCAAGCCAAGGATGAAGGAACAGGGCACTCATGCTGCCAGGTCGCCTCCCTGTTCCCCAATGTTGCTCTGGCCTAAAATCCCATGGGAAGGTGCACAGAGAGCAGGGACTCTGGACACACTCCATGACTTATGGTAATTTTAATCCATTTTCTTTTGCCCACAGAGAGACAGGGTGGTACAGGCCACCTACCCTGCAGCCCTCTGGACCCATCAGAGGTCCCGCCCTGCTGTCATCTCCTCTCCCCACACAGTTTTACCCCAGCAGAAACCTCATTCTATGCAAATAAATCACTCCACTGCCCACGAGCAGCAGCTTTGTCCAATCCCCTTCCTCTCCAGGGCTGCAGGGACTTTACAACCTGTTTACCCAGACTTTAAACAGCAGCTCCAGCTCTTGCAACATCGTGGAGTCAGCAGGAACAGCAGCACTCAGGAGGTGAAAGAGCACACGGGGCAGCTGAGACTCAGGGCCAAGGTTCTGGCTGTTCGCTGGATGCAGCGGAGCCAGAGGAGAGGGAATGTCCTTCAGGGAAGGACGCTCTGCCCGGCCCCAGGGAAGGTGCCCCTGGCGGGGGGATCCCACTCCCAGCACCAGGAATGGCTCCCTGCCTGCAGCGAGCCTGCAAGTGCTTCAGCTGCCAGCTATCCTGACATTGCAGACTCAGCGGGAAGGGAGAGAAGGGAAAAATACCCTGGCATAGTTTTTCCAGAAAAAGTTTAGCTTTCCCCAGCAGAGAGGCCTGAGGAGGCTGTCCTTTGAGGACACACCTGCAGCCCATGGGCACAGCTGGGGAGAGCTAGCAGGAGAGAGAAGAGGGTTTTTTGGGGACAGTGGGAGGGTGCTGCCCCTGCAATGCTCACACAACACGTGATGGCATCAGCACACACAGGTTCAGCTCCACACACGATCCATGAGCAGTTTCTGGGACACCACTGCCCACTTCGACCCAGGGACCCCAGCTCCAGACCCATGGCAGCGCCGAAGGCATGAGGATGCAGCTGCAATGGGGAAGACAAGCAGAGCCCCAGGACTGACACAAACCAAGGCTGCACAGCCAGGACTGGCACTGCCACCCTGTGCAAACTCCTACCCAGAGGCAAGTGCCCCAATGAACACCCACTGCCCTATCTGGGAGCCACAGAGGGGCAGGGGGTGGCACTGGCCCCTCTGCCACTCCTGCAAGTGGCTGTGCCTGCAAAAGCATCCTGCTCATGCAGAGTGATGGAGCAGCAGGTCTCTGTGCAGCTCTGATGAGAAGTGAGCACCTGGGGAGCAATTTCAGTCTCTCCATTTTAAGAGTAATTTCACATGCTGACATACCAGCACCTGACTCTTTTCCATAAAAAACACCTTTTAACTTCAGATTCGTTAGGATCCTTTCAGGCCAGAGGAAATTATTCCTAAGGGTTTGGAAGCAAAGCAGCAGAGCTCTCCCAGGCCCATGCCTGGAGCTTCTCCATTCTGTCAGCCGGGTGGCTGAGGATGGTGGGAAGGCACAAACAGGCTCTCAATGCAGGCTGAGCCCTGAGTTCTCCATTTTGGGGGCTCCCAGCCCATGTGCAGAAGGTGCAGCAGGATGGGGTGAGCTGAGCAGCTGACACGGGTGACACAGACCACACACTACAGGCACAGGGTGCAATCCTGCCCAACTCCTGGGTGCTGTGCTTACTGTATGCACCACTCTCACAAGGGGACTTGGTGCTCTTTTAATTAGCCAACACACCTTTTGGAGCTGGGGAAATAAGGAAGAAAAAACCCCGAGAACCAAAGATCATCAGGCTGCTACGCTACAAACCAGGAAGGCAGAAATAGCCACCACCAGCTTGTGACAGGTCTGCAGCCCAGACTGCTGCCTGCTCCCCTCACCGAGGGACCAAGCCCCCGGCAGCCATTCAGGCTGCTCTTCACCCATCCATTGCCGCGGAGCAATCCTGCCCTGCCTGCCCGCAGCAGTGAAACGGGTTTAACAGCTCCACCCTCCCGGCACTTCCCACCACGGGCCATCTTGTGAAACTGGGGGCTCAGGAGCAGGCAGGAGCCTCATTGGGGCTGCAGCTCTCCAGGACAGCTGGTTCTTTGCAGAGCTCCAGCACTGCTGTCCACACCCAGGCACCTCCTCTGGCCACGGACAGTCCTTCACCACCCATCCGCAGCCACATCCTTGTGGAAAACCACCGCGGGGGCAGCTCTGCCACCAAAAGTCTGACTCAATGCTGAGATGGGGAAGGCTGCTTCCCCAAACCAGACTGACAGAAGTTTACCTGTGTTTTGGTTAGAAGGGAAAAACATATCCTGCACAGGTCAGCAGGCTCAGAGAGTGTCTGTCCCCATGCTGAGGGTTACGAAGGTCTCCCATCTGACAAGGCAAGGCCAGTGGGGAGCACAGGGGCTCAGCATGCCCAGCAGTAAGCAGACATTCACAGCTGTTTTGGTCATGGGAGTGTGCTACAGGCAAGCTGGTGACAGTCTGAACCCCCAGTGAAACAGAATGGCAAACATGAGAGGTGCCCCTCTGTACCCTGTGCCACTGTGGGTAAACAGCCCCGTGCAAACAGTGCTGCAGATAATGCCACGGATGGGATGAAACCATTTGTCCTGGATCTTACTGGAACTGTCCTGTTTGAACAGGCTGTCCTTTCACAACTCACTCATTCATCACCTCTTTGCATTTACTTCTCAATATGACAATTAATCATTATTACATTTTAAACTTCTCAGCTGTGAGTATGATAGCAGAAGCCATTTCCCTGTGTCACAGTCACAGTATCCTCTGCCTTTGGTGCTGATGCCACCTTTGGGGACTGTCAGGTTCTCTGTCCTGCTCAAGTCACCTTCTCCCCATTGCCCTGCACACCTCAAGGCCCCAGGTTTGTCACCATGAGCTACCTCCTGGCTATTCCACCATTTAACTTCAGACACCAACTTTTCAAGTGTCAAAAACTCTCTTAAGACATGCAACAGGGAGCCGATGTCGGAGCTCAGGGCTTTTGGATGACTCCTCCAGCACAGCCTGGTAGCTGGATGAAGGAGCCACTGCCAGGACTAAGACTTCCCTGGGGACAGGCTCTGATCTCCCTGTCCCCAGCAAAGGAGAGTGACTGGTGTACCAAGCACTGGGGCACAGAGAGGGAGAAGAGATGGCCAAAAAAAACAATTCCTGCTGTCAAGAGATGACCTGAGACCTCAGGGCACAAGCAGGAGCAGGGAGGCTGCATTTGCATGCACCACACAGCACCATCAGAGCTGAGAGATGCTGCAACATCCCCAAGCTGTCAGCTCATGGTGCTCATCGTCTTGGGAAGACCGATGACTCCTTCCGATCATTTACATCAACCCAGAGAAAATGGTTGCCTGCAGAATGTCAAGCAGAACATCAAGTACGTGAAAATCTCAGAAACTCACATTTCAGAGCCCAGGGTTAACCCCAGCTCATATAGAATCCATTCAGACTGAAGGGACACCCCAGTGTGGTTTCCTGGCCCTGGGGCTGACATCCTCCTCCCCCCAGGAGCATTGGGGCTCTTATAGGTTTCCACTGCAGCCCATGAGGGCTCCCAGGCAGCCAGGGACTCACTCAAGGCTAGCATGGTCCTTGTGCCCCATTCCCCAAACAGCTGACAGCCACAGGAGGCAACTGCAGAAGAAGCCACAGCCAGGAGTGATGTACTGAGGGCCAGTAGACCTGACAGGACTGGCTCCCTCCACACTCTTCAATCTTTACCCCTGGCTGCACTTGGCTTCCACCTGGCTCAGCAAGAGAGGGAGAAACATCCCTTATTCTGCTGTGAGCACCAGGCATCTATCTCAAAACCAGGGAGTGTGCTGGACCACAGCCATTCACAGCAGCACAACCTCCCTCACACCCTCTCCTGAGAGCAATGGCCCTGGAAATCCAGATGGACTTGGGACTTTTGGGAAAGGAGACCTGCTCTGCAAAAGGCAAGTCTGAGCTATCACACCCAGTCCCTGACTCCTCTCCTCTGCAGGTACAGCATTTCCTAAAAAAAGATAATATCAAGGATTAACAAAGAAGAGGAAGCTCCAATTACTGCTTTGATCGGGAGCCTGGGCTCCCTTGCTGAACTTTGCTTTATGCCCTACCCTCTCCCTGCAGTCCCCCTCCCTTGCCCATGCTCCCTCTAGGACCCTGGTGCACAACACCAGGGTAGCAGCCACAACCCCTGTGAGCTCTTTCCAAATCCAGCACCATGCAGGACAACATCCAGGCATCCTGCCTCCCTGGCCAGGCAGGATTAGGTGTAGGTAGAAACAGCAACTGTACAACAGCCCCCGGGGTGAGAAGAGATACCATGCAGAGAGCAAGGCAGCTGGGAGCTTCTCTGTGGGAGGGAGCAGACCCTAGGCTTCAAAGCTGGCTAAAAACAGAATAAGGCTGCACTTAACTCTGGCGAGGGCAGGCAGAGCCTTTCATCTAATGAGCACTGATAACCACGAGCAAAGTTCTCAGGAGGAGGGCAGGGGTGCAAGGCTTTGCCTGCAAATGGCAAAGACCATTTGTGCTGGGCTGGAAATAGCCCAGACTGCAGGCGGACTTGAGCTGACCCAACAGCACCAAAAGGAGCTGCCAACATGGCATCCAAAAACCAGGTGAAAGAGCACTCTCAGGATTCCCAGAGGTGACTGATGACTCTGCCACCAGCTCTGCCACCAGTACTCCTGTCTCACCACCTAACTGCCTTTATTTCAAGCTCCGCACTGCAGTGTGGCCCTGTGCTGGGAGCATAGTAGACCAGCAGGACCCAGCCCTTCAGGATGCTGGTGGGAGGGACAGGAGTCTGGTGGGCTGTTTGGAAACCACAGCATAAAACAGGAAAGCTGGCTGTGGGAGTCCGAAGACAAGGCTGGGCTCCTGGCCCACCTGCTAACAGGTTGTTATCCAGCATAAGAGGCTGAGCTGCCTTCATGTGCTCAGGCCATGCGTGGCCACAGCAGCACCAGCAGCGTTGTCACTGCAAGGTGAAGTGCTGCCTTGGCACACAACAGCTGCTTGGACAAAGGAGGGCCCATTAGCAAATTAATTTTTAACCTTGCGTTTTGTCTGTTGCAACAATTGAAGGAGAAGAGCTCCTGGCAGACAGAGCTTTACTTGCGTCTCTTCAGAAAAGATCCAAGCCCAGCCTGCTGAGGTCTGGGCAGCCGAGGGAGCTGCACCTCCCTGCCAGAGGATCCCAATTACACACAGGGTCTGGGAGCAGATATGCACCCAGGGAGGGATGATGGCTTATTTAACTGCATCAGCACAGGCTGATGAAGCACAGCAGGAATGTTCCATCTTAACACCTCCAGCTCACCAGAACGTGGAGCACACATCCCTGTTGTGCAGACAGATGTCAGATGAGAAACTCTGAGAGCATCAGCAAACCCCTTAAAGTCAGCAAAGACAGCCACAAACAGCACTGCATCCCCCAGCGAGGGGCTGGAGGGCTGAGCAGACCAGGGCACAGGGAGTTAACAGCAGCTTTGTCCCATTTCTGTGGTTCTCTAATACAATTAGATGCCACAGAGGCTTGGCTGGACTTCTGCCCATTAACCAATTACTCTGATTACAGCCTGTGAGGAGAAGACCAGCATCTCAATGGGGTCCTTCTTCTATCTCTGCAAGTCTGCTGCAACCTCTCTCGCAGGAGGCTGATTCTGGTAAGCTGATGATCCTACTTACAGATCTACACAAGATATGTGAAAGTATCCTGGTACCTTGGTCCAGGCAGTGACAACCTGATGCTTTCATTGCACATGGACAGCAAGTTGGGAAAGACTGGGAAGGGTGGACAAGAAGGAAACATCCTGTCCTTTCCATCCTAAAATTGGATTAAATCCTATTTAAAAGACCTTTAAGTCAAGAGGCCTGAAAAAACCAACCCATTTTGAGGTGGGGCAGCAGGGAGGGGCACAGAGCTCTGGAGGAGCCTGGTCTCACTGAAGGGTTCACTTGAGTTAGAAGGCACCCTCTCGTTGGAGGCTGCCTCCCTCCTCCTGGTGCCCCAGCCCTTTGGCCAGGCAACCGAGCGATGGCAAAGTCCCTTCCCGGAGACGTGACCCTGGGAGGCTTCGGCACCCTTTGCACGCTCCAGCGGCCGCATCCACCTCCGACAGTTCTCCCGGCGCTGCGAGGGAGGCCGCCCGCCGGGGCGGGGGCAGAGCCGGAGCGGCCGCGGCTCCGCTCCCCGTGCGGGCACAGCCCCGCTGCTCCCCGGTCCCGCTGCTGGAGGCTGGAGCTCTGCCCTTGGAGGGGAGCAGGGAGTTGGACAGACAAACAAAGGCACAATCGTAGGAGGGGGAATTGGCTAGAAAACACAAAAGCTCTAAACATGCCAATCATGTCGAGGCTGCGATGGCTCATTTCAAAACAAAGACGCTAATCTCCACTCTGGGAATTGTCCTTCGACTGGCAGGAGAAACCAGGAAGCTAATGAACAGCTACAAAGGAGTTTAACAAGCCTGCGACTGTCTTGGACTCCATTCAGCTCAGAGCTCGAAAGAGCCACAAGCAGGAGGCAGAGCATTAACTCTGCAGTTACCGCTGCACTCGGTGGAGTTACTGTTTTGATCCCATGGAAGTGGTCAGAACTGGACGGGAAAACACGCCCTGATCCAAGAGACTGATGCTCAGGCACAAAGGAGGGACCAAGCAGCCTTTAGAGGAGCTGTATCAGCGCAGCCTGTGGGACTCAGCTGGGGCAGGGACAACCGACTGCTGCTGCTTCAGCCCTGACCCTTAACACCCTCTGGGGTGGCATGCGGGGCCCTTGCTGCCACCAGCCTCTCCCATCAGTTCCGCTCCCTCCTGCTGAACACCGCTGAACCCCCGAGTGCCGCTCGCCCCGCGTCATGTCCGAGCCCACCAGCACCTTCCCGGCTGGACCACCGGGTGCAGAAACAGCCGGGCAAGACGCTGGGGTCTCCGCGGATAGCAGGAGCCCCGCAGCCAGCTCCAGGCTCGGGATGCCCCGGTCCAACGGGGTCGCCTTCCGCGGGCAGCGGGAGAGGGGCGGCAGTCCCGGGATGGAGCAGCACCTGCGAGAGCGCCACCGTCCCGGGGCGGGCCCGGCAGCCCCCGCCCAGCCGGATGCCCACGCTGGCAGCGGCGGGGCGAGCCCCGTCCCCAGGAGAGCCCCGGGAGCCCCTTACCTGCCAGGATGGCCTTGCCGGGGTGCGTGAGCTTGGCCTTGCCGGCGGGGGCGGCGGCGGCCAGGCTGCGGGGCGCGGCGGGGGCGGGCATGGCCGCGCTGCTCCGCGGCTCCGGCTGCCCGGCGGCGGCGGCCGAGCCCTATTTCAGAGCCGCGCCCGCGAGGGGCGGCCCCGGCGGCGTCACATCCTCGCGGGGCGGGGCGGGGGCGGCCCGTGGGGACGCGGGGAGCGGCTCTGCGGGGAGCGGGGTAGCGGCGGCAGAGCAGCACCGTGACCCAGCCCCGCCGTCGATGCTGCGGGAATGGGGGTTGCTAAGCCCGCTCCCAGGAATCCACAGGAAAAGCCTCCGTGTGGGTACGGAGAGATGCCGGCTTGGCCGGAGGGACGTGGGCAGCAGTGGCCTCCTCTCCTGAGCAGCATCAGCACCTCCGAGCACGCTTAGGCCAGGACTAGCTCTGAACCACCCCCAAAGCCCTCGGTCAGCGAGGATACACAACAGCGCGCTCCTGCGCCGTGACGACGGTCCGAGGGGAGGGAGAGGGGAGGGTTTGCTCATCTCAGGCCCTTGGCTTGAATCCTTTCCGTTTCAGTGAGGAACGGAGACCAGGAACGCCCGGGGTAGGAAGCGCATATGAACGCCCAGCGCAGGCGGAAGAGAAACAAACACATTCTCATATTAAAAGGCTGCTGTGAGTGCAATGACACTCTGGGCTTAGCCGAGGTTCGTTAGTGCTTTTGGGGTTTTTTTTGGTATTTTTTTGTTGGTTTGTTTGTGTTGGGGTTTTTTTTTGGGGGGTGGGTGTATTATCTATTGCTTCTCAATGACTGGGCTGTGCAAATTGCACTCGGATTTTTTTTCTTTATCTGCAGGCAGAGGAAGACTGCCCTGCTCTAGTTTATGTCCAAAAGCTGTATTTACAGGATGCAGGGAAAGAAACCAACACTGTTTTAATTTCCATCCAGGATTTCGCAGAAACCAGGGAACACTGGAGCTGTACTCCAGAACTGTGCTCTCCCTTACACCTGGAGCAGCCACATTACTCAAAAGAGCAAACATTTTGTGCAAGAAGTCACCTCCAGCTATGCATAAAACATGCTCCTGTCCAGACTCACTCTCTGTGTGCTTTGTGACATGGTTTTTGCTTAACGAGACTCAGCAATCCGGCAGCTGCCAGCCCCATCCAAAAGCTCACTCTGCAGCTATACAGCCCTGGCTTCGTGGCTGAGCTGCTGGCAGAAAAAGCCTTTGGGAAACTGAAGCATCTTTATTCTGCCAGGGTTAAAAGCAAACATACTTGCATTGCAAAACTCACCCTCAGGTGAGATCAGAACTGTATGTGGTTTCACAACAGAGTTAAAATAGGCATAGAGTGGTCTCATGCCAAGTCTAAGCCCCCCTCCCCCCCCCTTTTAACACAGGGCAGTAAAGGAGGAGGAGGAATTAACATGTGAGGGGAAGGAAGAAACAGTCATAGTCCTGGTCACAATTCCAGAGCAGCTACTCATATTCAGGTTAGCATTATTAAAATGCTAAAGAGAAGATAAATTCTTTCAAACACGGCCAACAAACAAATGCATTTGGATTTCTGATTAACCTCTGCAACTCCTCATACCTTTCCATCAAATCGTCACGGCTTTCACATCTGCCTGCAGACACATACAGCCTGTGCTGTGAGGTCATGATTACCTTCATAACAAACACTGGCTCTTATAGATTCCCCAATCACCAAGGCCTGTGCACAACCTCATCCTGTCCAAGAAAATACCACACCACATGCTTAATTCACATCAGACTCAATGGGATTCTCAGCAGTGCTTACCTTGCTGAACACAGAAAGGATTATTCGTATTTAATCACATGCAGATTGCAAGCCATCTCCTGCAAGGACCTGACCTCCAAGAAGCTGCTAACACCATTTGTCAGCAGAAAGCCTGAAGGAGAAACAGTGAAACAAGATAAACAATCCCTGAAATACCAGGGGCTGCAAGAGGATGTTTTAAATCCTATTAGTTATGTGAAAGTAAATACTTGACCAGGCTCACATAGTCAAGAGCATCTCCAAAGAAATTAATGGTCAAAGCATAGAAGAGCAACATCAAACCCACCATGTTACTGCTCTCGCTTCAGGAATTTTCATGGAAACAACCCTCTGGCAATCTGAACTCATTTCCCTTGCTGGTGGCTGGTGCTTGTTTCTGCTAGCATACAAAGACGCAAGAATCGTGAAATATTCAGTCAGGTGCTACTGCAGCCTGTGTGCCTCATGGCACCTCTCCAGGCCCTAATAATCAGAATTTAAAAGAGCTACTGAAAATTAAAGCAACTTTCACAATTTATTTTTTCAAACACAAACAGCAATTGCAGACAGAGTTTTCTGGATCCTCAGAAGCACATGCTTACATGATGACACTTAGTTCCAGCTTATTCCTCCCTTGTCCCTCCCTAAAATTATTACTTTTATTTAAATGGCACTAGACAGCACACCATGGTTTCAGAGACCATGAACAGTCAGTATGGGGCATATAACTTCCTACTATATATCCTGGGATCAAAGAACCTCTTCTTTTCACTGAATTAACAGATGTATTATCACAATTGATACAACTCATCAACTACTACAAACCTTTCCATGCATTATTAATCCCTATCAGTTGCGGTTTTATGATAAAATAAGGAATTCATTTTCTCTCAGGTTCCCTATTGAGACAAAACAATTCCTTTATGCAAAACAGATCCTGCACATGACTGGCTTCAGTGAAAATACTGCAGATTTGAGTCAACATTTCCCCAGCTTTGAAGTGTGTGCAGCAGGAGCTACTGTGTTTATAAGCAAGATGATGCTATTCCAAACAATGAACGTGATTACCACTTAAGCACACATGCAGAAAGAGCTCCTGTTGCTACACAAGATTATTCACTGAGATTACAAGACTGAGCCTCTCATGAGCACCACAGAAGTCCCTGTTACGCTCACATCTGCGTGGGCCTGACTCATTTCAGAATAGAGTGAAGCCCATGTACAGCGTGTACCGATTATCATTCTGCTACCCTGCCATGGTTGTGAATCCCTCACAGCAGGATGCATTACTCAACAAAGCAACTCCAGTTGACAAACTCTATTAGCAGTTGATGAGGCCATTTCCCCAGCCCCTGTCCCTCCCCTAAGTGGAGAAAAAAAAAATGTACCTTACAAAAGGAGAGCAATTCAAAGATTTATTAAGCACGTTTCCCACCCAAACTCACTCCTAGCTCCCCATCTGGATAACCAGTGCTTGGGGAATTTGTGCTCTGCGTAATATTGGAGAACTTAGTGCTGTAGAAAACAACATATCAGAAGACTTTGTAATGGCTTCCTTTCATAACCACTGGGGTGAAAGGAGAAATGGAGAGTTTTAGGCAAACAAATTTTACAATCTTGATTAAAAACAACAGACCAAAAAAAAAAAAAAAAAATCTTGAGTCATATTGAACCATGCAGGAAATGCATAACTGAATAAGCTCAGAACCTGACTCAGGACTTCTAAATTCTGACACATAAAAGACAGGACTTCACTGTCTGTATTTCAAATTCATCTTAAGCTTAAAAGCTGTCAATTTTATATTAGCTAGGAAGAAAACAGATGGATGCTGTTGCCTTTTTGAAAGATTGCAAAGGCTCCAGACAAACTGAAACACATACCTATGCTAAGAATTTTGCAGTGTTGTATTAGTGAAAGATGAGTCAGGATCTGTCATTACCTTTGGAAAGGTGCCCACAGAAAATGCACAATATTGAAAAATGAGAAAGCTAGACTAGTGACAAACTCTCTGGAGACTGGACACCTGCTGAAGTAGATGGTGCACAATAATGACTCCAGATCCATTAAGCTGGACTGGTACACCTGCAGGTTGCTATAGCAAGGCTCATTCACTTGGCAAACCACAACCTAACTGCACACAAGTGTCACAAAGCACTCTGGTGTCATCAAGCATTTTCCATCCTTATGTCCTTACCTGGAAACAACTGAGATTGAAGCAGTCTTGGGGTACTCTGTAAAGAAAAAAAGGAAATACAGTTGGCTTGGAACCAAGTGCAAAGCCAAACCATTTACAGCAGAACAGAAGGAACCCAGAAAGACTGCAAGAAGCTTTACAGATGAGAAATAACACTGTCATAAGGCAATACATACACTTGATAAACTGCTTGTTATGAGAACCTGGTACATACAGTGCTATCTGTCCCAAGATTTGCAAGAGTTCTGGCCTCATTTTTTTTTCAGCAGATTGAAAAACTGTCATGCTGATTCAGTCACACTAAGAATTTCTCAGAGGCCAAGTCCTAGCCTGCCAATTAGGATATCACACATCCAAGCATAAATTACAAGCAGTTGACACTCAGCTTTGCCAAAGTACTAAAGTTACTCACACTCATTTGAGTGGGCATCTGAGGCTCGTTTATCAATTTTAGAGTTCAATAAACCAAGGAAATTTCTTATGCTTTTGAGTAACTGCTGCTGGATTTGCTAGGGTAAAAAAAAAAAAAAAAAAAAAAAAAGAAAAAAAACCCCTGTTGCTCCTTGTTTCCTTCAGCCCAGTTAAGGATCTCTGTTGTGCTGGAAGTGCCAGCTCTCATCCCTGCAGCTGCTAAAAGACTATTAAATCAGAATTAGATTTTTGACCCTATAGTTACTACTGTATTTACTGTATCATGACTATTATTTGTACAAACTTCAACAGACTTCATCTGCCTAGAATTTTTATTTTTTTAAGGAGCTAAGTTATTTCAAATAATTTCCTTCTGCTACACTACCATTTAGAATTTAGAGTCCTAAAAAGCAGGGAAGGGAAATGGAAGTCTTGTAAAATACCACACTATTACAGGAAATAAGAAACAAAACTTACCCCAACAATGCATTCCTCCTGAATTCCCCTTGTTAATTTCTTGTCTTCTCTGATGCCAGATCTGTACATACCCAAAGTTTGACAGAACAGGGAAGATTCCCCTAAGATCTGACAAATAGCAAGAGCCATTACACAGGAGATCCATACTCTGTTTCTCACAGTGAAAGCATGAGGCAGTAAAAGCCTGTATGTAGTCTCAAGCAAGTTACCCTCTGACATAAGCCTGGAGGTTGGTCCCCAGATGATGCAGGCTGCAGCAGGTTCTGCATGAGCAGATCATTCTACAGGACAGCACCAGCCTTGTATCACTGCCATGGGAATTAGCAAAAAGCTTAGCTTTAAAGCAGATTCTCTGCAAAACAATCTTATCCAAGTTTTCAAAAACTTGGACATGACAAATTTATGAAATGAAGTAAATCCTACACCTAACCCCTAAAAGAGGATTTACTTCCTGCTGTGAATTACTTCACTTTCAGAGAAGCAGTGAAGTACCTTGATATACAAGAGTTTGTTCCACATTTTAGGTACAGCTGCATTGTACTGGCAGGGAGTGTGTTTTGAATGCATGATCACAAAATTTATAAAAGCCATTTTACTTAGCAAGAGCTTAAATACCAGGAGAGTAACTAAAGCAAGACTGTTGATCAGAGCTGGCAGCTTTGCTTTCCTTGAGAGCTCAGTCACTCCTGTAATTAGATTTCTAGACTGAGGCTCTTAAGGATCCCCATGCTACCTCAATTCTCTTACAGTCAGGAGCTGTTCCAGTATTTGATCTAGCACTTCACTGTGTTCTACCATTGGCTTGTACTTGCTGCTATAAAGTCAGAGCCCATTTTTAAGTTGACAGGTTGGAAAGTCCTACAGTCATACTAATCCTAGAGCTGGTCTTTAGTTCCAGCTGACTTACTCCAATTTATTTCAACTGACAAGTTACAAACTGCTTACAAAATAGAAGTACTATTTTCCTGGAAAATGACAAGCTACCTGGCTAATTCCTGCAATGACTAAGTCTGGACAGAGTGGAGATTTGCCTGAACTCATCAGCTGCTCAGCATTTCAAGCTGAGCTGTGAGTGCTGATCAGTACAAAGTTGAGGTTAGTACGTTACAGCAACACTTGGGGTATTCTGGCATCCATCAGGAAGGAGGACTGCATCCCTTTGCCAATGCTGTCATGGTGCGGTGACCAAGGAGACAACACACTCAATTAAACGTACACAATTAAAATTGTGCCAAAGCACAGTCTGCTGTTACTGATTCCACAACCCTGACAATCTCCACTGGTTTGCATTAAAAGGTGTTTTGCCCAGATCAAAGTGGGACTCAGTATGAAAGGGTGCAGTTTCCCAAAACCACTGCTATGCTGATGTATCTCAGCAGAGAAGACTCTCTCTCATCGCAGCACCTCCCTCCACACAGGACTGAAGCTCTCCCAGCTCTGTGAATGAAAGCATGAGAACATGTGACTGCCTCCTGCAGCACACCCTCCCCATGTGACAACATGTGCCAATGTGTCTGGTGAGGAGACCACAACTCCCTTTAAGTTACTTACTAGGCCTTCCCTGTTACGTGCCTTGGCACAAGTCTCCCTTTTCCTGCCTGGTATCCTCAGTTGTCAGATTAAGAAACCTGATGCTATGAGTGGCAGTGTATTACTACCAGCCAGTCCCCACACCCAAGATAGTAAGACTAGAACCACACGGTGGATACTGCAGTTTTTACATTTATAATTGAACTTTTATAATATTCAAGGTTAGCACAAGATTCATAACCATAAATTATACATTGTTATCTAAGTACATAAAACGTTAATGATACATGTATTTGAAGTGGCACAAAATAATAATATATCCCTGTTGGCATTCTCAAAAGAAGAGGTGGGTGATGGACACGCTGTTGATCCTACTGCAGCATAGCAGAACCGAGTCAGGTGGTGCTGACTCTGCCCACCAGACAGGGTCAGAACACGGTGTGGCAGGAAGCCAATGCCAGAATCAGTTAAAGGTGCAAATAAGAAGTCAGGATTATGGCCCTCCCTACTGACTCAATATGGTAGCAGTATGTCCCTGTCCCCAACCCTGACGCTGTGCTCTTGCATCTCCAGTGCTTTGGCAGCCCATGCACACTCCCATGTTCTCTTGCCACACACAGCTGAGGTTTGTTTTAGTACCATTTAACGTCAATAAGTAACATGCTCTCTTCTTGTTAAACAAAAAGGATCTGGGAAGTGTTTGCTCTCTGGCATGAGAAGATTTATTTTCTTCAAGTCTCAGATCTACTCCAGAAAATAGAGAACAGACTCCAACAGTATTGAACCCCAACAGCATTGAACTCCAACAGCATTATTGTCCAGAAAAGGAAACTTTCCCAATATTCCTCTAAACATTCAGAGCACAAATATTAGAAAAGCCCATTTTCTTTTGCACATAAGAATGCAAATAAAATGGGGTGGTCAGATGTACACAAGCTTTCAACGATTCATTATTAAAGAGACGTTTCATTGAATTGTTAACAACCCTGCTACTTCAGTAGCTTCAGCTAAAGCTTTAACAACTTGGTGCCAGGCAATTTCCCAGCTGCCTTCAATGGGCTTTTCAAAAGAAAGAAATTTATGCTCTCTTCCCCCTGGCCTCAAGTAGTTATTGCTATATGAGTTAGTGAAATAGTGCCTTCAGACAAGAGTTGCACAATGTCATTAACAAAAGCTGCCTTTCAGAGGTTGAAATGTAACTGGACAATAATCAATAAATAACAGTAATAGGCATCCTGCTGAAGTCTCCTCACTGAGCTGGGCAGCAAGTGTGTTCAGCCAACAGAAGGTCATCTGTGCCTTGTACACTTCTTGGAGAAGTTAAAAAGGGTTGAGAAGGAAGAGAACAGAGACACTGAAGGTCTGTCAGAGAGCTAGTTACATATTGAAACCATAAACAGGCGGCTGGGTGAATCCTGGTGCTGTGTATCCATATGGGAAGTTTGCCTGGGGAGGTACTGCACTGGGGCCTGCTGTTAACATCAACTGCTGGCCTAGGAAAGTATGAGACAAAAAGAAAGTTAGTTTAAGATCCCAACCTTCCCTAATGCTAGCTGTACAGTGTGACAGGACTATTAGGCTTTAGCTAAAAATCAGCCCCTGTGCAAGCACACACCAGCAAGTCACACTATTCTCCAACATGTGCCATGGAGAAGGCACCCATGCCATCTGCTCTTGCTACCAGGAAGCTACAAAAGAGCAAGGCAGGACTCAGAGGGAAGATAAATATCCACTGATCTTGAGGTCATAATAAACATGGCTTGTTTTGAAAAGACCACACTGAAAGCCAAACTGGTACTATTTAACTCATGCATGGTCAGATGTAGAGAATAAAGCAATTCAAGCAAATAGTTATGTCTGTTAGGTCTCACAGTCTGGAGGGTGCTGCAAAAGGTCTGAACACACCTTAAAAGTTTTGTTTTCATCACTAGGCCCACACATGCCTCATGCATATGTTAAATTCAGGTTAACATTTATATCAGACAGTGAATCAGTCACATCCTTCCCTTACCAGCCACTTCTAGGTGCTTGTTAGCAGAATGCCTCTTCAGAAGGGCTTCTAAAATAGCATCACACTTGAAGACAGCCATGGTGGCTGCACATGTCTTAAAATGCGTGAGCTAGAAAGACAGTCTGCCTTTCTACTTAGAAGAGCAGAAAGCAGACACATTCCTCAGACAGAGTAAGAAGAGGAATTTTCATGCTCTGTAAGTTATTCCTGGGGTTGGCAACACCCTGGTATCCCCTGTCCTATTACCATACTGAAACACGATTCCAGAAGTAGAGATCTGAGCCATCTAAGAGGAGCAATACTTTAATCTGAAGAGTAGAAGTACTGTAAGAGTGAGATGCCACTTCAACAGCTTATGCAGTTCATTGAGCAGAGACAATAATTTCAATTACTATATAGTTGAAACCAGTTTTCTTGGATACGACGTAATCATGTAAGCTGCCTCCACAAAGAGAGACCAGAGTGACAAGAGGTAATTAATTAAAACCTACCAAATACTATTGGAGTGGGTTCAGTTACTTGTTCCTCTTCTTTTCTTAGGCTTTCAGAAGCATCAAGTTTATCCACCTACATTGAAGTGAACAGGAGATTTATGAAGGCCTTGTCCAGGAATTGCACCATTGCGTGAAATTTTTCATGCCTGGTACTTCAGCTATCAAGTGCTCCTTTTTAGTCCAAGATGAAGATTGCTGAAGTCTGCCTATTCCCAGCAAGCTTTGTTGTAAAAGTGACTTCTCAATTCTTTTAGGTGTATTGCAATAAGCAGCAGCTCTCAAATGCAGATGAGGTACTCATTACTTTCCAAGGAAGCATTTTTTGGGGCCCTATTCTAGTCACTGCTAACTATGACCCAAAACTCAAACCCAACAGCATGTCCATCATATCAAATGGGCCTAATCTACATTGACCTATTAACCTGCAATTCCTCTCTCCTTCAGTGACACCTCACAGATATTTGGAAATATTCCAGGCCCATGAAGTTTGATCTCATCTAGGACTACAGTCTAACCTGGCCACAAGGTACTGGTTTAACTACATTGGTATTCACAGAGACTTCTTCTAGGGGAAACTCTAGAACCATCATGGAAAGTGGCCTAGTAGTATCAGCTTTATACAGATCTCAGTGCTGTGCCACATAAAGCTCTGTTCATGCTAAACAAATTTGTGGAAGCACTACAGTAATGCAGGAGCCCTAAACACAAAATTGTGGGTTTGGAGGGCAATCTGAAGAGCAACAGTATTTTCCTTCTCAGGTTTAACAAGTTGTATCTTCCAGAAGAGAACCACTGAGACCGAAGACTACAAGGCATAAAAGCCACACAGCTTCACATCCTGGTACAGGCAGTACTAACATTCTGGGCAAACCTACATTTAAGTCCAATGCTGTATTTCAGCTGTTCCTCATCCTCCTTTCCCACTGCAAGAATCACATCTGGTCTGAGAACTGCTTCAAGAGGGGTGTCTGTTAAACATTAGAGATGTTATCCAGATACAGTGTTTAACAGTTTCTTCAATGTTTTGAAGTTTGCAACTCAAATTGACAACCTGAGTGGCAGCAGGTCTTTTACTGGTTCATTTATAGCTGTCAGCCTAAGAGCTCTCCAGCATAACACCAAATATTGGTGTTAAAAACACTATCCAAATTACTATGGATCAAAGCAACTGACAGCTACTCATTTCCAACTACCTGTCCTGCTCTATTTATCCCCGGCCTTGGCTCTCTTGGGTTTGCCTTTCCCTGGGGCTGTCCTACAGTGGCTCTGGCCAGCAGCGCAGTCCTGCCCTCAGCTGGGCAAACAGCAGGAATGCCTAGAGCAGCCATCCCCAATAAGGGATGAGAAGCTCTGGGAAAGCCAGATCACATTGGCTCTGCTGCCTAGAACTGGTTCAAAAGGTTTCCAGGTGAGTGTCATTATACTCTGTGTGCCTGACCCCTTCTGGGACAGAGGCTATTCTGTGCTTTAACATTTTTTTATGTAGAAAAGAAAGGTAAGTTCTGGAAGATGTACACACCCCACCAAAACGAGTCTATTCTTTTGTGCTTTTGAAGTTAGTTACATGACGATTTTAGACATACCACATTTATAAAGCCCATTCTCCAATTTCATGTTTTGCAGTTAATTCAACAGACTAAATTAGTTTCACTGTAAACCACTTTCACCATGCAGATTTTCCTTCTGGCAAGTTATCCCATATTTAGTACACATGATTACTTGTAAATCCAACCAGCAGTTTAAGAGAAATGATTTTAGACTAAACCTCACATGGAAGAGTTCAGATAAACTTGTGTGGCAAGTTTCTCCTGAGTGAAATATGAGTAGGAGATGTTTAAGATCTGTGCAAGTACTTTCATCATACCAACAGGCAAGAAGTTTACAGAAGCTTCATGGCACTATACAAACTCACCATCATGCCTGAATTATTGCACACTTTGGTAATTTACAGTGTAAAAAGCAATTTGCCCTTGGAACACATCCTATTACATGGCAACTGCTTTTCTTTGTTTATTAACAGCATTCTTCCTGCCACGAAGTATCTAATACAGTGAAAAAGAGTCCAAAGTAAAGCCCTCCTCAAGCACTTGTTTTTGTGTCCCATGAAGAAGACAAGAGTCTGGTTGGATTTTCAAGTTGCTTGTGAATAGTTATCCTTTTAGCATTAGAAAGTGAACAGGAAATGAGTTAGAGCTAAATTACACTGCTCTTCTGGCAGAAGCTACAGCTAGATTCCTGTAAAAGAAACCCAGGATATTGAGGGACACAAATAAACACAGAGAGTTTGAAATCAGAGTGTCACCTTATAGAACAGTCCATCAACCTGCAAGAAAATTCAGAGGGGAATACTTAACATGACTTATAAGAAGCAACCTGAAGCAGTCACTTTTACAGTCCTCATTTTAATAAAGTTCTTTACAGTGATATCCTAGCTTAGTATCTTAGAGCTGTTTGAGACAAGCATTTCAGGACCACACATGATCAGAATCTCTTTTCCTTCAGTTGAGGACCAGCTCTTAGTATCAGTATTGTGCAACCAGACTATGAATCTAAAGTTCTGTTTTCCATTTAAAAAAACCAAACACCTTCAGCAGTCTACTCCTATAGCTGATATAGGAAAAATGTGCACTACTAGTTACTCAAAAGCCCTATGCTCTTTTTACTCTAGGAAACAAGGGGACTTCACTTTCATAGTTACACAAAGATAAAAGTGATATATGTGTTGTCCTCACCAAGTTTTCAGTTCATCAGCTATGGAGCTTCTGTGAGAAGCACAGTTACTTATGCCTGCTGCTAAAAGCAGAAGTTTAACTACACCTCTTCCAGTGCCAAAGCATCTATTCATAAACTTTGCTAGCTAGCCTGGAGTGATAAGACCTACAGAACTTCAAGAAGACTTCCCCTAGGAGGAATGGTAATATTTCAAATATATGCAAAGAGTTCTGGTTTACATAATGCTAATCATACAGCAGACTAAAGTCTTAGCTTTTTAGCCTATGCAATACTTACTTTGGTAAGGTACTCTCTCATCACTTGGATGAAATAAGGCATTGCAAAGTCCATGATGTTATGTCTCCATGCCAACTCAAGGACTACATCTGGGTGCAGCAAGTCATAGCATGTGAAAAGGCAGGCTGCAAAGCACTCCTGCTTGCCTTCTTCCAGGAACCACTGGAGCAGCTTCTCAGCCAGCTCTGCATCTTTGGACTCTGCAGCATACTGCATAGCATCCTACAGAAAAGAACAGTTAAGCTTGACCCTTGCCTGTCAGCATCTTGCCCTACATCTTACATCCATGTTATTGCTAACTAGATAAGCTGAGTACTTGGCATACCATTAAGTTAGTCTTTAACAACACCAGGCACGTTCTGTAGGAGGCAAGATACCACACTCGACAACTCTGTGGCAAGCAAGATACTTTACTAACATCATCCAACACGGTTCCTACAGACTATGCACAAATTGGCCTGTGAGAACTCACTACAGGCTTCAAGAGCATTACCAGCGTAATCACATTTCATCTGTACCCTTACAAGAGCCTGTGACTTGAGGTCTATGGAGAAGGTTCCCTACTGATACAGGTAATTGTACAGATGCCAAAGATTGATAGAAACACATCCCCAAATACAGGACAACATTATCAAATTTGATTTAAGACATGCATTTGAAATTGCAACCACTTCTGCTTTAAGAGTCTTTCCTTCAAGTGAAGGACTACTAATTAAAACTCCAGATTTGAAGCTAACAAACATTCAGCATCCAGGAGCTTTATGCCATGTCATTAACTCACCTTATACAGACGGTCTTTCTTGCACAGCTCCACACTCTGCTTCCAGCGGTTGTTACCCTTGTACAAGTACGCTGCAATACGCCTAAATTCAATTAGTTCATGCTTTTCCAGACGCTGAGCCAATGTTATGTTATCAAAGTTGTCATAGGCATCAATGGAAGCTCTCAAACCCTGTTTGAGAGAGAGTTGTTACACATGCTTCCAGATGGCAGTACATGAGAACTAGAGTAGAGAAGCATCTATTCATAGTGCATAACTGTTTCAGTTCTGCCAGCTGGATGTTGATACTATTGGCTACAACTGATTTACCTGAGTGTTTCATGCACCTCTCCAGAGGATACTTTCTAACAAGCAAGATGTTAACTTGGTCATACTGGCTCCAGACAGAAGAGTTAGTTACCATAAAAAGACAAAGCATGTCTTCAAACAGCAGCCAATGGGGCCAGAAGCAAGTTTATTTACTGAAGTGCTGTCCCACTGAGTATACATCTGATACTGACCTTTGTGAGGTTTGCTCTGAGAAAAACATCTGTGGTACCTGCTTTTTTGCAAATCATTGACGTCTCAAGACTCCTGCCTGCTAAGACCTGACTGCACGCCCTCTCTCTGTTGCACTGGAGAAGTGTTATCTTCTACTCAAGGACATTACTGTGTCAGCAGCTTTTTTGTCACAGGACCATCCCTCAGGCTTAGCAATCTGTTTTTTGGAGCTTACCTGGAAATCTTCCTCTTCTGTTAAAAGGTTGTTTAGAGCTTCGTTAACTCCTTTGTTGTTGTGGTTCTGGACTGAACGCAGGTAGGGCTTTACTAGAAATAGCTGATTAACCTGGAAAGAAGATGTTTTCAATATAAGATTTAAGTATAGCAATCTTGACATTGCATTCTCCTGAAACAGGTTCCCATTTGTTATTACAAGAGTTTATGCTTATTGTTAAAACCCTTCAGACAAGGTATCTTGTATTGCCAGGAGTAAAATAAAACTGTCTCCAAGGCCAGTTATGCAACTCTTCTGCATTTCCCCTATCAAGCTCCTCAGTCCTTTATACCAGTCCTCCTCCAAAGACCGCTCCTCAGTCCTTTATACCAGTGGCAAAGATACTCAACAAATGTCAACTCTGTTTTCCAGCCAGAGCCTGGAGTATCTTAACTTGAGCAAGAGGACTTTTCATTGATGCTCTCCCAAACTCACCTTTGAGAAAAAATTGACTGTCCTGGTGTGATCCAGTCGTGGAGATAATACAAGCAGGAGATCATTGATCAGCAGAGGTTTGTAGTCTAAGTAGAACTGCAAGGCTTTGTAATACAGCTCCACATTGGCCACCTGCATGATCAGATACTAGTTAGTACTTTAAACAGAAGTAAGCCTAAGGTGCTTAGTTCGGCCACTTAACTCAGCACAAAGTTTATGTGACTCCTACTAAACAACAGCTTAAGTTTCCTTCTAGAGGTCAGAAGTTTACACTTACACAGAATTCTTGTTCAATCTTATGACTGCTTCTTGTACCATCCGCTTTTAGACAGTGAAATCACAGGCTACCAGGGGCATTACAAACCAATTATAATCCATCCACTGAAGAGGTCCTGGCACTTCACTACAGTTAATACGACCATTTGTCAACTTCTGAAGCCAGTGAAGGCTGTAGGCTTAAAAAGTCTTCAAATTGTTTCCTTGAAATCCCCAAGACCAGTAAGAGTGTACTCAGTCTTAAATCTTGTTTAAACTAGTTCTCAATTCACTATTCTCTGCTGTACTCATGGGACTGCCCACTGCACTTCTCACACCAAAACAGCTGGAAACATATGCAAAAATCTTCCAAGAACAGTTATAGCCTCAGACTACAACAGCTGTCAGCTCAAAGGTATTAAGGAGGTTAGGCCTCTTGCTTGTGACCTATGATCCAGCGCAGCCTCTGAAAACATTCTGTGCTAGCTGCTGCCACTCAACAGAATGTGCTGCACAGCAGAAAAGAAATAGTGTAAAATCAGATTATTTTTTTGCGTTAAAATGATTGGAAGTTGTTTTAAGTTAAGTTAAACTGACTGGAAGTTGTGTTAAGTTAAACTGATTGGAAGTTGTTTTCAGCAGAAAAATTGAGTAGTAGCTTAAGCAAACTGTTTTCTAAACAGCAATTCTGTTGTGCATTTTTGCCTCTGTCCTGAAAGAAATTTTCAGCACTTTTCTTCAGTTACCAAGTTACTTTACCTTGGCAATTATGTCTTTAAACTGGCCTTCTTTCCAGGCATCAGTGGGATGATTCATCATAGTAATTATTGCATTGTCATACTCCTCATACTTGTCATACAGGAATACAAGTTCTGCCCAGAGATGAGCCTGTTCTGCAGCTCTGAGCACCTAATAAGACAAACAAAAAAATGCACTAAGTTTGGTTCACTGCCAGCTTCCCACCTTCACTTGCAGCTACCTTACTGCGTACCTTTGGAATATTAACTCTAGACCAGAAAAGCTCCAGATGTTCCCTCATTTTCTGAGGCTTGAATTTGGAGTATAAGATGGCAAGTTCAGTAAACATCCCCATGTGAGCACGCTCCAGGCCCAAAGCAGCTTCCAAAAGGCCAATCAGTTCTTCAAAGTAGCCACGATCCTGGATGTTAGGAAAGTAAGAATTAATAAAGCTTGCTAAAATGCATATTTACTTAAATACAAAATGCTTCGACTTTTTCTCCAGTGAAAGTGCTTAGATTTTTGATTCCAATGAGGCGAGAGAATTATAAAAGAAGGCACAATGGAAACTATTACCTCTCCATTTACTACAGAAAAAATGCACGTTGCCACTAATAAATGAAGCTAGAGGAAAAATTAATTTAAATATTATACCCCCAAGGTATCTTTTTTTTCTGTGACCACTTTATTAGCAGATACAAGTATGCTGTACAAGTCTTCTAGAATATTAACAGTTACCTGATAGTAACTGATCAGCTCCTCAAGTTCATCAGCATGGATGACTATGTGTAAACCACAGATTTGTGCCAAGCGGAATTCTTTTCCATCCACACATGCAAAGCAGACCTGTCATGACAGTCAGCAAATGGT
This sequence comes from Vidua macroura, assembly GCF_024509145.1. NCBI lineage: Eukaryota > Metazoa > Chordata > Aves > Passeriformes > Viduidae > Vidua > Vidua macroura. Next base: position 8,835,676 of record NC_071588.1, on the reverse strand, counting down.
TAACAGGACAAAGCTTTACCAAATTTGAGGTTTACTAAGAGTTCCAAATAGGTATTTCCATAATACTTGTTCTAGAATTAAAATCTACTGAAACCTACAAGTTTACCTCCTTCCAAGTCCTTGTGCTATTGGCTTTGCGGCCACTGTCCACTGCTGCCTGATACTCCCCAAGGTGCACCAAGGTAGATGCCAGGCGAGCAAAGTTGGATACATTGTTATAGAGAAGTTTTGCTGCTTCATACATCCCCTCTTCATAACAGCGATCACCAACCTGAATGAGGAGTCCAAGGTAAACAAGGGTAGCATCAAGAATAAGGGGTCAGCTAAGCAGCAAGTCACACTTGGAAACTGTGGACCAAGACATACCTGCTGTATATGGGCATTATTAGGGCCACTAATAAACTCCTCCAGTTCTGACAGACGATTAGTTTTTGCCAAAGCAAAAATAAGTTCTGTCTCTACATAAGACTCTCTAGCCTTCTTCCTGGCCATCTGTAAGAACTTGACTAAGTCCTCCCAATTATCTGGAAGAGAGCAGAGAGATACAAGATTCTATGTTTACTCATTCTGTATTGTTTACCTTGCCCACCTTGGGGACAGTTTTCACTAGCAGGCTCAAATTTCTCCTCTACCACGATAATAAGCCATTTGCATTTGAGTTATGGAATTCCCTGTCAACACCAAGTCACGTTCAGGTAAGACTGGACTTCTTGCTACCATTCTGCAATCCAACTGGCAAGCAGCTCTGCCACATACAGCTAAATAAATACCTTATCCTTAGTGATACTTTAGATAACAGTCCAAATTATCTCCACAGAGAGGTCTATGTTTGGTGTAGCAAGACAGAAAATCTTGGTGACAGGAATTTCACTTAACATTGACTCAGCCATTCCACATACTGATTATTCCCACTTTCTCCAAAACAGAATTCCTAGGTCTCAACAGTCCCTGATGCTCAATGTAAATGCAATAACCTAGCTCACATCCAAGCAATCTGAAGTTGAAGTTGCTTTGTCTTACCATTTCTATTAGCTGCCTGAACGACTTCCATGTAGGCAGATGGATCATCTGCCTTTATATAGGAGTCAATGGCTTCCTTCACCAAGTCCTTCTGGAGCTGTGCTCTGGCCAGTTGGCTCCACACTGCTGGTTCATTACATCTCTCTGCAAATTCATAAGCACGGTCTAAGTTGCCAATGTGCTCAATCAGCACCTGTTTGAAATTGAAGTTCCAAGTTAAAAATCTAAGTTTTGTAACACTGTCCCTTCTAATAGAACTCTTCAAATGTATACACTGCTCTGTGTAAGCAATATGAAGCTAACTACTCTTAGAACAGCCATTTCTGTCCAGGGAAGCATTCTACACCACCATGCAGGAACCACAGCTCACCTGAATTGCTGAAGTATTGACATCAAATTTTCTGAATATAGCAAAGGCTTCCTCATATAGCTCATTACTGATGGCAATGTTTGCAATATCTGGGGCATCATAGTTATCCAGCCGATTGATGTATTCCATCACTCGGGTGCGGTCAGCCTTAATGGCAGTCAGGATCAGCAGATTCTGGAGATTCCTTTGGTTAACAGAAGGCATAGGCTATAAGCAGTGCACAGCAACACCTGCTTAAGTGACACGGATTGTACATGTGAAAAAAAACCCCATTTATTGTCACTAGAAACAGCATTTCATCCCCAGATTGAGAACTACTGACATTTACCTTCAAAAAGAAATTGCTTACCAGTATTAGCATTCTCTGGTCTCAGTAAATCACTGCAAATTGCACAGTGTGAGTTAGCTCTGCTCTTCAAGCACAAAGCACTCTAAATTCTAGCTTTACACCTTATTATAAACACTGAAGAGTGCTTAGGTCTTGCAACCAAGAGGCCCATGATAACCTGGATGATTCACAACCTAAACAAAGGCACTGAATAGGCTAAACTTGAGGACAAAGCTCTCCTCTTACCTGTGTTCACTGAATACAGAATTATCCAAGACAATTTTTTCCAATAACTCAATCAGTTCATTTGGCAGATCAGCAGTCATGAAAGCTTTCACAGTTACGGAAACTTCCTCTGGATCCTGTGTCTCTGATAAAGCTGTTTGGACAACCTAGATTCAAAGACAGGAAACTATTAAGTGTTTTCCCCAAATAAAGTATTTGTCCATTTGTTAAGTTATTTTGCCAGTGAGTTCAGAAATGCTTCAGAATTTTGAGAGCATTTTGATAAAGACAGCAAGAAACAGCTATTAGCTGTATTTTATATAGAAGTAAAATCACATCTTATGCCTGTATGGGAAACAAATTCACTAAAGCAAGGTCATTCTGCAGGACAGATTTACCTAGTGATAGGTAAATCTTCTAACCATGAAGGTCAAAATTAATACCTGGCACTCTAACTCTTACAAACTTCTATATGGTGAGATGGGGCTTTAAGGGACCTTGTGGGGGAAGAATGCTACTTTAATGCTCCATAATGTTTGAGACATCCTGAGGTCTCCACATACTGGAAGTTGAGCCTTTTTGCTGTACCTGGTCAATAAGCTGCCGCCTGAATGGGTTGTTCTCTTCCAGTACATTTGCCCAGAGCTCAGGGTCCTTCCTGCGCACCAGATAGCGAGCCTCGCTCTTAAACAGGGAATTCTCATTGCACACCTGAAGGAGAAGTTACAATTACTGGCATTGCTGCTAAGGGTCAGTACCACAAGACAGGTTTAGCTAGCTATAAACCAGACAGTCTAGAAGACTGACCAGAACTAATTTCTGACCAATGCTAAATGCCACAGACAAGTTCTTACCCAACCTCTGATCTGGAAGGCTCATGGAGAAGGTCTCCAGCAGAATTTCTATAGCTTCTCTTGGTTTTGCCCAACACAAACACTCTGACTGTGGCTTCACAGTAACTATTTGCTTCTGGTTGAAGTGAAGACCTGCAGAAGCCTGAAGAACTTAAGTTTTAAATCTAGAAAGGGGAGCCACTTGCCTAGGCAATGCTAAGTGGCAAACTGAGGAATGGTGCAGTTATTTAAAGCTAGAAGTAGGTTATGTATTTGGTGTCATTAGCTTTACACGTGTTTACGAGTGTTCAGAATAGCAAGTGGCTTGGATTCTCTTGTTAAGGTGTTAAGGCTACAGAATAAATGTGAAATTCCTTACAGAAGTGCACCATGGGAGAGTTACAAGTTGTGACCCTATTCATACCAGTAGCTTTAACTTCCAGCTAGTAGAGTAGAAACCTGAAGGCCTAAGTCATCTTATAGCAACAGCTCACATTGCTAGTATTCAAATAAGCCCGTGGAATCTCATTTACTGTGCTATAAGCAAATCAGTACTAGCACAATTTTGCTTTATGCTTTACATTTATCAGTTGCAGGAGTTGACCCTTCTTCCAGGAGACAACAACATCTCAAGAATAATTCTTACAGGAAGATGATATTTATTCCACAGCCAGAAACACCTTCTCAGAACAACAGTTCAGAGAAGAAACTGGTACATACAGGCTTTAATGGTTAACTAGAATGGGAAAGTTTATCCCAGCAGTCTCCTAGCAAACAACAACGCAAAGCCACCTTCATATCCTGAAATAAAGGAGACAAATGAAGCCACCCCTTTTTTAACAGCTACAGTGAAACTATTACTTAAAAATTAAACACTTCAGGCTGCAAAGTCACCCACTTTCATCCAGTATCAAGCCTGGATTATACTACTATTCTAATACTCAGAGCTGACATTCTCTGCATATACCAATAGGGAAGTGCAGGTAGGAGGAGAATGTTTTTCTCAGCATCCACAAGCACCACTGGCTTAATCTGACATTAAGCTCCGGTGTTCACATTGAGACCAGAAAGTGTTTGAGAACCCTGAGAATTTCACCTACCCTTGAAATTCTGAGGGATGTTCTAAGAACATCCCTCAGAGCTTAAAGCTTAAAGATAGGAGAGGAATGCTATTGGAGTAAGTCCCTGTAGTTAAACTGACAACATTAATTTTCCTCATTTCTGGTTAAATATCGGAGCAAGTCTACAGGTCAATCACAACAAAGGAAAATTACAAGACCTGTTTCAGTTTCAGGGACACTTTTCTTTCATTGTAGGGTCAGGCTAGATGACAGCCTGCTCCTCCTGTTGAGCCTTCAAGGCTCAAAAAAAAATTCAAATTAACAATGCTTTAATGGTAGGCATATTCATTACCTGGGCCTAATAAACAAATTAATTTCAAGCAGAATCAGTGGATAAAAGACATGGATTGCACTTCAAAGTTCCAGTTATAGAATTCCAGTTTGGACATACAGCGTAAGTTCTTCTCATCACCATAAAAATTACTGTCTCCACATAGAAGAATCCCACCCACCTCAACTCCTGACTGAGATTGGCAAGACAGGATTCTGCAAGTGTTAGACTAAGAGCCGGACAGGCTTCCACTTCAGGCAGCAAGTAGTCCTTTAAAGCATGCTTATAAATGCAGTTTTGCTAACCTTTATGAGTTCCAGATCACACTGCCCCCTCTCATAAGCAACGCAGGCCAGATGAGGGTCCCTCTTTTCACAATATTTGCCAACTACACGGCTGTCATAGTAAGGATTCTCACGAAGGAAGCGCTCTGGATTATTATTACTGTCAATGTAGATTTTGGCCAAAGCATTATGAGTCGCAGGTTCTTCACAGCCTTCATGAATCCTTGATTCAAGCCATGGCAACAGCAACTTAAGCCTTTGAAGAAGCAAACATTTTAGGTTTATAAGTCAGACTGAGGTATGTTTTACAGCTACCACTCAGTACCTGGCCTTCCCTTCAAACAAGTCTGCTGGTCAAACTTAAAAGCAAAACACAGAGCCAATTATTTTTTAATGAGTCTTAAATGAGTGTAAGACAGATGTGCAGCTTAACATTACAGAAGGCTGCAGATAACCCTAGTTTTACAATCTCTCAACTCCTGTTGTATTAGCTGGCAGTTCATGCTTAAAGCCATTTGCTCATTTTTCAGGTAGTTAGAAACTATTTACAGAAGCTGCTCTGGGCCTGCAGCTAGACTGTCAAGACAGTTTGATGCAAATTTACTCTGAAGGCATGTCCCATGGCTGGCTGTATTCAAAAGCCATGTTATACATGATGCACTGCTGTCAGGCATTCCTACATGACCCAAACAAACGGAACACTGACTAGCAAATTTGAACTGCTTTTCTATGGAGAAACACAAAACAGTATTAGTACTTCATCATTTAACAAAACTGCATGCAATTCAATTCGTGTATAGCAGGGTCAGGAAAGCCCAACACTGGTGCCTACAGATGCGTTTTCATTACCGATTTCTTTTTTCCACTTCAGCCACCAGCTCATCTGTGGAGAACTGCCCTCTCACCACCATGATCAAGTTCTTGATGACGTCCTCAGAACAATCTACATCAAGAAGTCCTCCAACCACTGCTGGTATACGGCTAGGATTCACCTAGAATAAGCCACCATCATTGAAATTAGTTATTAGCATTACTAGTAATGCACCCCCAGTCTTCCACATGGAGAAGTTCTAGTTAACAATTTCAATTATGCTTCAGAGCAGAGAACTTCAAGTAACTAACATTCGTATATACATTCCAGGAATAATGTTTTTGTGATTGACAAAAGACTTAATGAAGAGCCTCTGCACTGGGAGAGTGAGCAAAAAAGAGACAGCAGATTATGCTGTAATTCCTTATAATGAAGTAAAGAGCAAGTCCTTACCTTCTGTACGTAGATCTCAATATACTTCTGCAGATTATTGCGATATAAATAGAGCACCAGGTCATGAACAAAGTCAAACCGATCGCAGACAATGATCAGAGGAAGCTGATCTGTGAGCTTTGCCTCCTGTATTTTGTGTGAAAATAGAAAAAAAGGGACGAAAGATTATTCACAGCCACACCAACTAAACCTTCTTGGTGTTTCCCTCCATTAGAAAGCTGTAGTTCTGCTGCTAAGCTAAATATACAGAAAACCCTTCAATCCCCTGAGTGGAATATTTACCTTCAGGAAATTCTTCACTCGTTCTGGGTTATAACAGTTACTTTCACGGCAGATTCTTTCCACTTCCTTTATCTGACCAGTCTTGCAAGCTGCCTGGATGTACTTGAAGTGAACATCTGGATCCTGGCTAAAGTTTACAATGGAACCCAAGAAATAGAACAGTCCTGGAAAGAGTCACATGTGTTTAACATTGTTAGAAGTGAAGGAAGTGAAGGCTGTATAGGCCTCAGCTTGTGACTTAGAGCTCAGCCTTACTGAGAGAGCAGCTTTCAGTCAACTGCAAGGAGTATCAAAAGGATTTTTTCCCTTCTTTCAGGTTTCATCTTTCTTGCTGACCTTTACTCAAGAGAGTTAAGAAACAATCTAGAACAAGACTACCCCTAGAACTCACTGTGATGAGCTCACTTTCATAAATGTATCCTAAGATCCAGCCAAGTACCTCTCCCATAAAAGCTACAATCCTTACTATTAGCTTCAATTAGTCAGTGCTCCCAAGTAAGCTGCTTCCCTCTAATACTGTACCTTCATAGCTTTTGAAAGATTCAAAAAGCTCCACAAGAGACTGGGTGCCAAGCTGTTCATGGTATTTAGAAGCAACTTGCACACACAGCTGTAGGTTTTGCCTAATGTTGGCTGACAGCATAGCACGCAAACACTCCACGGAGTCTTCAACTGAGAGAGAGCCAAAGAAGTTCACAAGCCACTGCAAAGGGACAGAAATTTTACTCAGTAACTCATACACAATTTGACTAATTTCTAAGATTGGCCAACTAGACAGTTTCTACCCCAGCTACTGAGAGAAGTCTTCCATGAACTAAGTCCAAAGACATAAAAAGAGACACTCACTGTATTTACAATCACAAAAGTGCAGTTTGGAAATAATATTTGAAATGCCCACCCGGAGGCATGAAACTGAGGCCAGATTTAAGCCACTGAAAGTACAGACTACAAGTTAATCGTTAACTGGACAAATGTTCTTGAATCACAGCTACTTGTACTACTTCAGTACCTACAACCTATCTTACAGCAGCTGCAGAAGTGCTAAAGACTCTTCACATCACTTTCTTACTCTGGACAACACTTACCTCAGGATTCAAGAGGTGAGTATGAACAACTGCACGTTTAATATCATAGAGATCCGTGTAGTGCTCCAAAGCTCGCTGGAGCAAGCCTGCCTTTTCACACAGCTGGGCAACATGAGCACGATCATAGTGCGTAAACATTTGGTTTCCAAGAATGGCATCTGCAACCTAGGAGGTTACATTTCATATTCACTGTCAAGAAATCAAGACTGTCAAAGAGAATCACAGCAGCTTAGCCTACAAGTTGTTCAGAAGTCACAGCAGTGACCGACTTAGTAGACTTGCATGTTACTAAATGACTTATAGATAACAGTATCAGACATTGTACTCTTGTGCAAGTCCAGTACTCTCTCTCCCTTTTTGGAGGAACTGGGTCGTACCTGTGGGGCATGAATCAAATTCATTTCCAGGAGACGGGTCTGAAGGTGGCCTTCTGCAGGGCGGTTATTTTTCAGGGCATCCAACAAAAAGGATGTGCACTGCTGCAGAAGACTGTGCTCCATGAACACATCCACAATCTGTTGAGATTGGACAAGTTACAGAAGAGGGGGTCTATATACACACATGTACATTTTTCTGTGTATACACACAGCCTGGCTAGACAGGTCCTGGGGTGATGTTATGATACTGCATCCCCTATCGTCTGCTTTATGCCAAGATTCTAACTTGTCTCAATCTGAGACAACAGGCTATCACAGCACCTACCATGCTGTATTTCCTTGTTTTCATAGTATTACTATCATGGTAATAGAGAGACAAGTTTCACATTTCCTTTTTCTCTAGAATGGAAGAAGTGCATTACTCTGAGCTATTATGCCAAACTTTACCACCCACTCTTATTTAGTTCTAACACAACGTGCAAAGCTCATCCCTTCTCCCGCTGGGGTAATTGCTAGAAGAAAAGCCAGGACTTTTTCCAAGTAGCTTCAGTTATTTATAATTTTATTTATAATTATATTTATAATTATATATTTATAATTATATTTATAATGCAAAATGTTCCCTTATTTCTCCATCCATTTAACAAGAAGTGGCCAATGGCAGCCAGAACTGAACTTAGGTTTATATGTTTATCTTCCTGTACATTCTCTGCATGAGGAGATATTTGCTCCATTAAAGCCAACAGTAGGATAGTAACACTTTATTACTTAGACTAACACTGTGGTAAGTTTACTATCAATAAACCAGAAAGCTTCCACAAGAACTTAAGAACACACTTGCCTCTAAAGACTCAGTGATAACCAAACTTAACGAGACTATTTAGTCACTCCTCTAATCAAGATGACAAGAGATGTGAAGCAGCCTTACCAGTCCCCAGAATGGTACTACACTATTCCCTCTGTCTAGAAAGAGACCAGTACTCTTGGTGTAGGCATCACCTGGTTAATGTTAGCCAGTGGCTCCTCATCCTGTACCAGCATCTGAGAGAACTGCAGGCCTTGTTCTGGACTGACTCTCATCACACTTCTCAGTAGGAAGATCCAGTCTGGGGTATAGCCAACCTAGAGATTTCAGAAACAGTCATATATATTTAGGAAGCTTCACACTTCTGTTAAACCTTCAGATTCTTAAGCATAGTGACTATAAACTGTTGTGAGCTTGCAGTGCCCATCCCTCATCTTCCAGGAATTCTCAGACAAAAGCATTTCTTGTCTGTTGACACAGAAATTCAGTATTCACCTACTTAGTAACTGAACTTGTGCCAGGGCAATTCTCTGGCTATGTAAGAGAACTGCCTGGAATAAATTTTTCAACAGTCCTAAAGCCCTATTTATCAAGTCCTAAACTTAAAAGTAGGCATTAGACAATTTTTCTTTTTTTATGGATTATAAAACTAAGTCTGAGGAATTCACGAAGACTCTTATCTTTATTCTGTAGAATAAGCTTAAGCCAGTCCATTAAATTAATACTTTATAAAATTCTGGATGTTTTGAAGTTGTTTTGCAGAATTTTTAGACCGTAGTAATATACTATGATTTGCATAATGGACACCTTAAACATAAGACAGAGCCTGCAGTTTTTGATAAATTATTTACCTTCTTAGCATACAGCACTATTTTCTGGAATTGGCCAGTTTCAGCAAAACACTGAATCACTTTGTTTGGCACATTAGCTCGAAGGTAGACGCTGAGTGCAAGGGTCGGGTCAGCCGTCTTCACCAAGTCTCCCAGCTCCTCCGAGCACTCCAGCTGATGACAGAAGCAGTATTTTGTCAAGCAGAAGAATTCAGAGTTGTAGCATCAACAAAAGTATTGTTCACACTCAACCGTTAGAAGGCAACAGAAGTAGGCTAATGTCATGATCCAGCCTACCTTGTCTTCCTTCAGCCACTTCTCCAGAAGCTGTTTGCGGCCCTGCTGCAGGACGGGGCGACAGAGCTCCAGAGATTCAAACTTGTTCAGCTGTCCCTGGTCAAGCAATATTCCGAAGTACTGGAGCAGGGGAGAGGCCTGCCCAGGCTGAGCTGGTACACTCTGGAACTTCCTAATTGTATCACTGGTACGTAGAATTCCCTGAACAGGCACGAGATAGAAAGAAGCAGTGTTTAATTAGTGAAGACTGAACAACATTAGTAAAAAAAGCAGGTTTAAGGATAAACTGAAGCATCTACTGTTAAACCTTCAGGATAGAGACCATCAAATCAATGACTTTCTAGCATGAAGTCAGTGGCCACAGAAAGTCCAGTCTAGTTAGAAATGGATAGCAGATGCTCCTTTACAGCATACAGGGGAATGTATTAGTCAGAACCACTACCAGACTGCAGAGAACTAACACTGCATTTATGTTTTGAATGTCAAGCTCTAAAATGCACGTGACCTAAGCAATCCACTAAGCTTAGGCAAGTTTCCATGATTTCTATGGTTTACCTTTGGAGTTACTTACCTTTGGTGCAGATGCAGCTACTTTAGCAGCATCTGCATAGTTTCCTTGAGCAAACAGTGTGTTGAACTTTCTGGCAAATAACTCCTCTGCCCCCGCTAGGTTACTACGTATAGCCATTCGCAGTCCCAAGTCAGGATTCTGGAGAACATTCGTAGCATAGTTCACAATGTTGTCTTCCTCAACACATACAGAAAGCACCTGGAAAGGATAAGAGGCATATTGAGGAGTACTGTCCTTTCCACAACTACTATGAAATACAGCAACAAAATGGCTATGCAGCTCATCAGTGAAGGAGCAGATTAGGAAAAAAAAAAGTTCTTCTTCAAGTAGCTCTGTACTAGGAGCGATAAAAAACTGATTAATCAAATAGTCAGTTGCTCTCTTCCGTGACATTTGTTGCATCAAGTCACTCCCTAGGTTTGTTACATTCCATTTGAACTTTAGAAGGCTCAGAAACAGAATGCTGGATTTGTTACCTGTCCTTTTTTGTTCACACCAATAATGCCTGAGGTAGGTTCATGAGGAGCTGTGACAAAGATAGTATCAGCACTAATACGGTTCATGTAGATGCACACTCCAGACTCCAAATCATACATGTGGATATATCCATACTTGGTGATCAGATAAATTACACCATGCTTAATTCCAATCTGCCAAAAGACAGGTTTTTATTAGTCAAAACTAGTAAGATTATAACACTTAAGACAGCTGCCTTTAGCCTAGTCACAAGAAAGTACTGTAGTGACATGCCTTTGTACTGACACTAAGAACAAATATAGCTTCAGGCTTCTTCCTTTCAGACTCAAAAGCAATGAACAGCTTTGCTGGCCATTTGCAGGCATAGCTCCAGTGAATAGAGGTTGAAGGGAAATTAAAATTCATCTGCAGCAAAGAACATACTCCTCATCCTAATAAGCCAAGCAGAGGAGAAAAGTTTGGGCATAATTAGCATTCTAGTCTAGATATGTTCAGAAATACTAATGAGATAATCCCATTCTCTTCCAACAAAGGCTACCCAAAGCACCAGCAGAATCTAAACCAAGCTCATCTACTGAGTACTCCAGTTTATCTGTCAAGTCACTGAAACTGGGGAGGCTTTCAAGCTGAAAGGGTCTTGAGACATAGAAGTACTCTCCCCTTGAAACAAGTCTTTGGATGTTTTGTTAATTAAGCCTTAAGCTGAAGTATAGAGCCACATGAATCCTGCCACATATGCACCTTAGTTATGGGCATCTCTTGGTCTACTTACAAACCTGGTCTATTAGACTTGTCAGCAGTCTTATGCTCTGAGATAGTCTGATTTTATGACACATTTCTAGTCCTAGAGACATGCTAAATGAAATTTGGTCTGTGATAGCAACCAGTTCTGTTCTTTCCTAAAGAATCTCCCAATAATGCCCCAAATAGCCTTTTCTGTGCTGCTACTACAGGAGGTATGCTGATATTCTTATTCAGAACTTGGAACATTAGTAGGAAGCTGAACAGCCGAAGTGATGCTGGATACATTCTCCCTGAAGACACTCTCAAGGGGTTTCTTTGGGGTCTGTTTCATTGGTTTGGATTCTTTTTGTAGAAGTTTTGTTAGGGCTTTTTGTTTATTATTTTTTTAAATACAGGAGCAGTCTATATATTTAAGTTACTGTTTTAGTGTCCATGCTACTTCCCACAAACCTATTAACACCCCTCCCAGAACTAGGAAGAATGACAGCAAAGCACTACAGAAAACAATCTTTGCAACAGATGTCAGCTCCTTGCCAGATCATAAAGTTGTTTGGGTTTTTTTTGGGGGGGGGGGAGGGGGGGGGGCAGTGTCAAATATTTACCTGCATTGCCACAGGAAAGTCTGTCTGTGCCTCAGGTGGGAAAAACACATCAACAGCTTTCTTAACAAATGGCTGATTTCCAGTAGCTGGCTGACCTACTTCGATTATGTGCAGCTAGGAAGAAAAGGGTTCATGTCACAAGATTGCCTGCAAATACAGCCACATGAAAGAAGTTCCTTTCCTCAGCTATGCTGCTGAAGTCATCTGCCACATTTGGCCAACACAGTCTCGGGAGTTGTGCTCCACATATTCAGAATGTTAAATTTGCTGGAACCTGATAAACTAAAACCTGGGAGAAGAATAAAAAAAAGCCAAAACACCCACTCTTTTTATAAAGTGACTATTCCTATTCAAGGCATTTTGAGCCTTGTCAATTCATCTGTTTTGGAGGACAAGACTAGAAAGGCCAAGGCATTTACTGAGGTTTTATCTCAGCCCTGCACAGACTGCTCAGCAGTTGTAGCATTTTCAATGCTACTGAATTCCACATTCAGTTTGATGCAAACCTACCTATGGCACTACAGGAACACAGATGTAGACTTTACCTTGCCTCCTGCAGGACTCCTCACAGCAAAACAAAAGAGGGTAGAAGGTTTGGCATTTCCCTCTATTTTGAATTCTGCAAAAGCTGCTGCATGGCCTTCTATAGGTTGGGAGACTTTTCTATCAACCGAATACAGCTGCATTGCACCAACCACACGATTTTGCTAGAAAAAAAGGAAGGTCAGCTTTTAGAGGTAAGATTTCAAATGTTTGTAGCAAGACCCTCGGGACAGTAAACTAAAAAGCAGCAAATGCCTCTCATCCCCTCCTCTAACACTTGAGCCGAACTACAAGTCAGGCTGTTTCTACACAAAATATAGTTTTGAATTTTTTATTTACAGAAACCAAAGTTAAACTACAGTAGTTATTAAGTGAAGTGGGGCCAGGGCTCTCCTAGTTATCTTCATAATATTGCTGCCAGGGAACTTACCTGTGCTGAAATTCCTATCAGCAGCAGCCATTTTTGGTGTTCATCTGTTCTGTAATTGATGATTTGGCAGCCTGCAAGACTAGCGTGTCTATCAAACATCTTTTGGGGTTGTGATTCTCCCTCCATGCTCCAGTGGTACACTGCTGTCTCTGTCACCAAGGCAACTGTATTCACAGATATCCATTTCCAGAAGATCACTTCCTCTGCCATTGTGTGGGCTTTCATTTTACTTTTCATCTCAATGTTAAAGATCTGAAGTGTTTTCCCAGCTAGTGTGACAAAATCCAAGAAACATCACAGATCAATTACCACAGTGGCCATCCTGTAGCTTGCCCATTTACAAGCACCCAGTTTAACCCACTGTTCCAGTGGTGTTACAGACAGGGTTAGTGTCCTGTCACATCTCAGTCTCCTTTGACACTTGACTCTTAACAGAATCCCCTCTCCACCCCCAACACTTGTACCATCCCAAAACCAAAAAAAAATCTCCTTACAGACAGTCACACAGACATTCCAACAACTGACAAGCACAGACACTTCAATTTACTATAAGCTGTAGTAAAAAGACAGTCTAAGCTACACAGCTTGTGTAAACTCTTGTGCTGCCAGTTGGCAGCACTGGTATGCCAAGTTACAGATGTATAGTAGATGTCATTCAGTATAATTAATAGAAAGAGTGGCTCCAGTTTATGTCAATTTAGTAGCTGCTATAGATGACCTGGACTGAGTCAAACAGCATGAGACTTGAAACAGCTTCAGACAGCCAAAGATCACAGCTTCCATTTTGTTTTCCTGTTGGATGAACTGCACACTGAACTAGATGGGCTTTGTACAACAAGTACCTACTGAAGTCAGAAGTTCAGAAAGACTATAGGAAGGTTTGGAGCTTTAGGACCAGTTAAGATTACTTCTTCATTATTTAGGAAACTACACTGCAGGTTTAGGCTTGATTTTAGTAGTCCTTTTAAATAACCAGAAACCTTACCCTGCTAAGTAGGCCTAAAACCAATGCTAATTGAACCAAACTATAAAGAATAAGGGAATCCATTCCTCTCACGAAATCAAAGTGATGCTTTATTTTACTGCAGATGAGACAACTCAGCTCCAGGAATATTCTTTTCTGTTCACAAGACACCCACTCAGACTGCTGGAGTACTGGCTTGTAATGCCATTATTTCTATCCCCATTTCAGAAGTGTTTCCTGCTAGTAACACTTGTGACTGCCAAAGTGGGAGATGTTCACTGATAGATAAAGGCTGGGTATTCAGGAGTTACTAATCCCAAATTAATATGTATCTTGAACTGCTCTATAGCGTTTTAGCATAATTTATATATAAATCGATCATGTGAGTTTAATACAGTGTCAAGAGACAATGCAAGACTTAAGAGCTATCACATGCAGCATTTGCTGCCTGTTTTAACAGCACTGAAAACTGTCAACCTGATCAACAACATCCTAGGAGAGCTTGCTAGCTTCCCTGGGACCAAAAGCAGCCTGCTAACGAACACTGCTCTGCGCATGCACTTACTGTGTTAGACAGATGCAGTAAGCCCAGGCCTGTAAACTGATAGCTGGAAACAGCATATTTACTCTCTTGGACAATTTGTCCAGCAATGGTCTGGTGCTATCAAAAGATGGATTCTGAACTCCCACAGTGTACAGCCTCACATGCAGCCAGGAGACAAGTACTTCTGGAAGGGCTCTGGTCACCATCTAAACAACGATCCCAGAATACACATACGGAAGAACTGCTCTTAAGGACAGTCTTCTAAATAGGATACAATATGTCTTTCATAGGTTTAAGAACATAGGAGAAACTGACAAACAGCTAAAAGCTCATGCTTGTCTCTTTTCTAGATTAAATTTGACTGTTATGTCACAGCTGGAAATGGATTGTACAAGCTTCACTAGGCAGCTTAGCCCTGGATGTTGGGAGCTGCAGAAGGCACTGCTTTACAACTCCTTAAGTGTGGCAATATATATTCAAACTTCACAGCCTTAAACTGTAATTAAATTATTTAAAAAATCTGTTATTTGGATTGAGAAAGCAGGACCTGCTATACAGTCATAGTGAGAGCAAGCGTGCTTTGAGTCTTATGTCTACTTGAACACTTTATTAGGCCAAGATTCGAGACAAAAAGACTTAAGGTTTTCTGATCAAACTACCAAACTGATGAATATATTTAGACTATACAGGCGCAAGGCGCAATCAAGTAAGCAGATTTGATTTTTGAACATCAGCACAAGAACTTACATTACAGTTGACTGGAGCATGACATTTCTCCATTACACAAAGAATGGAAGCACCCTCAAATGCTACATTCTCCACTTATACCCACTGCTGAGCACTACCAGTACAGAGCAGTGCAAGAGGACCAAGAACACAAGGACAATGCATAAATCTTGGTACACCAGGAGAATGCCACATGCAATCCAGAAATGAAATTGTGCATACTGTATGTCAGTTAAAATCAAGAACTATTTCATTTCTTTTTCTGAGGGTGAGTTTCTACATTTATTGCTCAATAATCCTGGGATTACGAGCAACTCCCCATCATGGCACACTGAGTCACAATATGTAACCATTTTGACTATTAAAGCCTCACTCAATCAGCAGGGAAAAGTCTGGAGTGACAGACTGACTTAAACCATGTCTTCAGGTTAGCATGGGCATTGGTTAGGTAGCTCTATTAACCCTCTTTTCTACCCAACCTTCTGATCACTAGATTATTTACAGAAGAGATCACTAAGTTTGCAACACTTGACAACACAACTTTGCATGTCAACATAACATCATTAACTCAACCTTATTGGTTAGGAGGACAGAATTATCCACTCTGAATGGACAGAAAAACACTCCTTTTGAGCAAGTCTTAACTGGCAAGAATAAAGCTATATTCTTTGAAGCTGATGATAATCAGGTTTGAAAACTAACATACTAACTAAATGGATTATGTAGTTTCCTTTTAAGAGGTAGACAAAGCTCTGCTAGTGTAGAGAAGGCACTTTCCTTGCCAATACAAGTTTGTTTAAAGGGGTCCAAGATAAAGGACAGTAAACTCTTAACAGATCTGTTTTATTTTTTCATTATTACCTTTACCCATACCCAGGGTAAGGCAGTCCTTTGCAAGATGCATAACTATCTCAGCTGAATCACAGATTCAGCTGAAGTCAAACATTCACTTTAGTTCTCACCTGATGTCAGTATAAGACTGAGATCAAAGAAAAGAAAAAGGTTTTGCGCCAGGTCTGAGGACAGTTTCTTGGACCCCCAAGAAATTTCACCATGATTTTTCACAATAAAAAACACACTTAGGCAGAAATGAATAGCACACAGGACATGCTAGCCGGTCTCTCATAAAAATATTGCAACTTCATTTTGTCTATCAACTGTACTTCCTTCACATATACACACAAACATTAAAAGCACACTCTCCTCCTTCACTTGGTACAGTCAATAGTCAAAACAGCCAAATGGTCAGAAACAAGCCAATGGAGAACATGATCATTGCAATACCAGTTGAGGATTAAGATTCCCCCACCTGGCCATGAAGTGAACTGTCAAATGGCTACCTTAAAGTTCAGTACTTTTTATGAGATGGGACCATTCTGTACTACCAAACATACAATGTCAGGACAAAGTTCACTCACCATCTGTTTAGATAAGATGCAGGAAGAAAAGTACATAGTCAGTAACAGTTATTGAGATTAAATACCAGATGTTGGTCATTTGAGAAAAGAGCCAGACATGAATTAAAAATTACTTCTTTGAGCTCAGAGTGCTACTTAAAGGCAGTAACAACACCACAGGTAGCAGTAAGCAGAGGTCTTCTAGCTGCAAGACCTCATGATTGTCAAACTTAACATGTTTGTTGTGTTCACACTTTTGCACTTACTGGCCATCCTTATGACATTTTTGTCACTATCTAGTAAAAACTTCAGAGCTACAAGAAAGGGCCAGGACAGGGCAGAAAATATGGCTTTACACCCCTATTCATTTATACAAGTGTCCATTATGTTTACAATACCTGTTTAAAAGGAAAGTATACCAAATGCTGACCTGGTCCTCAGTGAGGCTAGGAGGCTGCAGTGCCAGGTCCAAGCATCTCACACCCACTTGGAGGCAAATCATCCAGAGATTACTGAAAGATCTACTACCAAAAATACAGCATGCAAGTTCAGGCGAGAATTCTTATCCTCATATACATTCTTCTTAGAAAGTTTACATAAAGTTTAAAAGCAGTAATAAGTAGTACAGCTAAACAGTAGTTTTCATACTGCAGTCATAAAGGGTTACTCACCTTTTAGCGCTATTACTTTAGAGGCTGGATTCATGATGGCACTTTCTGCAGAAATTGGACGTCTGATGGGTGTTGTTGGATCACTCATGTCAATTATCACTACTTGTGCCTGCTCTCCTACTTTCTCCCTTATGCAGATGAACTTGTCAGATTCCATTGTTAGGGTGCTGAATCCAATATTTGCTGGATTAATGCCCAAATTTTGGAGCTAGAAAGACAGAAGAAGAGTACTTTATTATCCTTCCCATGTTGAAGGTCTAACTCAAGCCTCTATGTCTATAATCTCCTCCAGAAGGAAATGCAAGACTGACAAGTTTCTCTGACTAGAGTGTACACTATTGAACTCTGATTTATCTTGAGTCTCTTTGTTCCACAGGTAAAGAATTCTACAATTGTCAGTATTCAGGTCCTGAAGACATTCTGAAATTGTGTTCTTGATACAAACTAAAAGGAATTTTAACTTAGGCATTTATTACTTAACCCAGTTCTAGTTATGTGGTAAGACTACACCAGCAATAGCACCACTATTCCAGTTTTAGCAAGGCTGGTAAATTTGATGTTCAAAACTTACGTGGCAGAATGACAATGTTCAGCATCAGTGGGTAGTACAGAAAGAATCAATTACCCTTATGCTCACTCCTAGCAACAGTGTAGAAGGAAGTCTACACAGCAGGTCTCAATTGGCCTACAAAGTGGATTTGTTCATCTTACTTCACAGAATACCTAATTCTTACCAGTGAAAGGTAAGAAAGATGTGTTAAAAGAAACAATCATTTAACCTCACCTTACCCAAGATGCCATGCCATTAGGCTCAACAACAAAGGCAGGGGTTGTGATGCAGGTCCCTTCCAGCAGTATGTCCAGCTCTAAAAACATAACTTGTGCTCAACCAGCACAAGTTTTTGTTGGGTGTTTTTTTTTTTTTTACAATAGTAAAAACAAAGTAGTTACTCTAAATGTAACCTGGAGTAATTTTGAGCTGCCAAACAGACTCCCTTACAAGACAGCTATGTATATATATATATATAATTTTCATCCTTATGTATTAACTTTATTTCCATTCACTCTCAATTTCAGTTAACAGGACGAGGTGGTAGTGAACAAACATCACTGCTCCACAGTAAATCAGATCTACCTATGCAGCACAGCCTGGTTTGGTACATCTGTCAGCTGCATTTTATATAACAGTAACCGTGACAAGCCTGAGCACCTGCTTTATGCCCCAAAGCAATGCTTTTCAAGCACAGGCACTGCATCAGCTTCACTGAAGCTTCTCAAAGGATTAACCTATACTGCTTTTCAGTGCACTGCAAGTGAAAAACTACTGCCCTCAAGGAGACAGGATAGAATATACCACCAGCAATCAGAGTCATTATGCTCCTTTGATACACCAGGAGCTTCACACAATAGACTAAATCCCTTGGGCAAGAAGTCCCACTATGGCATCACAAACACTGTTTTAGTGTGTTTGAGCTGGCTGATCATGGCTCGTTAGAGCTTCTGTAATGCTACTCACTAAATCATAAATTGGGTATGTAACAGAGATACCCTTAAGTGTGATGTGTCGGGACTGTGCCCAAGAATGCCTCAGGAACTGTTTGTTTTCTGTTGAGCTGACTAATGAAGAGCTATTCAGCTCAGTAATTGCTAATCTCAACAGACTCAAGTTTCAGTAATGTAATATAAACCAAATGTACGAATGCATAAAAAGACATTTACTCATTCCCGTAAGTGTTTCTCAGCAGAACTGAGAGCCATTCAGCTAACAGCTCACTTCAGGGGTAAATACTTAATACATAACTATAAACTTGAGCAGG
This sequence comes from Vidua macroura, assembly GCF_024509145.1. Taxonomy (NCBI): domain Eukaryota; kingdom Metazoa; phylum Chordata; class Aves; order Passeriformes; family Viduidae; genus Vidua; species Vidua macroura. The sequence continues at coordinate 8,816,798 of NC_071588.1, read as the reverse complement.
TGCCATTCATTCCAAAAGAGAATCAAAGTTTAGGCACAAGGTCATTAGATCATGCTTGCACCCAGAGTTTTGAAAACAAATCTGCCAGGTAGATGGCTACTACAGGCTTCTGTGTCGGTAAGGAAAGAAGTCTTCGTACCAAGACAACTCATGTACCTTTCATATGTAACACACAATGTTTTAGCACACAGTAAACATGCAAGTGGTAGCTCCATCAAGTTCTGTGACCTTCAACAACAGAGGAATGTTAGGTTCTTAACTCCACTGTTCTTGCTGTCTTGCTCTACACCAGACAATGCCCACATATTGTCACAAATCACACACTCACGAATTTGACACTTAAGCACTTTGATGTTGAGTATGTTCTGAGTCCATCTGCCAACAGAGTACAGTCCATTAAGAGTCACAAGAGTAGTCAAGAGATTTAACTGCAGCACAGCTAAGTTCCTAACAAAATTTAATTAATCCAAATTCAGATATATTTGCAGAGTATTGAAGCAGAAACACAGCTTTTTCAAGGTCTCTTCTCAATTAGCGTGCTTCAGTTTGACCTACTCTTCAAGGGACAGCCCCTGGCCACTCATTTTGCAAAGTGAGAACCTTGAGGCATTTCCCTGAAATTCAGCTTTAAGCCCACCATTATTCACTTCAAAGGCTGGTCCCTGTTGAAGAAAACGTTTTGGGTATCTTCACTAAGACAAGTATGATTTTGCATCACACTCTGGTATTAAAATTTCCTGCTTTAACCCATTATAAAATCTAGCAAAAGCTTCAGAAAAGGTAATCTAAATTCTGCTCGTGTATCACTGCCATCGTTATTATTAGGGCAACCTGTCACATCTTTTAAAGGCTAAATGCCAGTATTCCCTAAAGGATGGTCATGTGAATACTGCAAGTCCCAGTCAGTGATGACAACTCTTCACAGTTTAGCAGCCTGAAAGCAATGAAGACTGTTCCTACTATTAGGGGAGTGGTAGTATCCTCCTGAGATATGTGAGGCACTGTAAGAGGCACATTCCTTACTGGCTGTACAGAAGAATATGAGCAGAATCCCTCCAGCATCAAATAAAAGATCACTTTTACCCTCGATGGGACACATCTTCCATGATGATCTGAACAAAGTTGTTCTAAAGCACCTTCCCCCACTTCCTCAAGAAAAAAATTAGTGTAACTTTATTACAGGAGGTAGCAAGCACTTAGCAATGTATCTTAAAAGGCGTCAGGTGAAAATTCTATAGGTCATTACTGAGGTTTATATATATTAACAATTTTTCAGTAAAGGAGTGAACAACAGGCCTCTCAACTACTACTAAATTTTCATTTTTTATTATGCTTCTTAGGCAAGCAGTACCCTCTCTCAAACTAAGGTTGTTTTCTTCTGAAAATAAAGATACAGCACTACACAGTCATTCCAGAGGTATTTACTATGATTTCCATTATTCCATTTACCATAATTTCACCCACACCTTACTTTTGGGTAATCCAGTTAAGCCCTACCAAGCAGCCCCATGTAGGTTACAGCAAGCCTGGCTGTAGGGGAAAGGGTAAGATTCTGTTCTACAAGTAACAGCCCGATACCTCTCCTGCCCTAACACCCATTAGCTATACAAACAGCATAGAACAATTTTCACTATCAGGCTGAATGAACCAGATAAACAAAGACTTTTGCTTCATAGGTATCTAGTACTACTACAGAGTGGATTAGATACCATAAAACCTTTAAGAATTTTATGGATATTGAGAACTTACTGACATGGTAAAGATTAAACTAAGATGTATTATTTGCCTCTCAACATGAATGAGGACACAGAGATATTCAGGATGAAAGACCATTATTAATCTGATATTTAGTCTTTCGCTGTTCTTTACCAGCATTGTACCATTTGCTAAGAAATGAAGTCAAGATGTCTTTTACACAAGAGCTCTATGAAATACTGAGCTTTCCAATGCATTCCCCTTACTGTGGAATGCAGTGATCCAGACTGAGCCAGCACAGGCCAACTCAGATACTGATACCTCTAGTCTTCAAACTAAGTCTGTTTCTCTAATGGGAAATAATTAATCCTGTCTAATACTGACACTCCAGTAATTGGGACCTACCATCAGTTAAATGCTGGAGTCAGAACTCTGGGAATTTAGTATCTCTCCAGAGTTTAGTGTAAGTATCTCATTTCAGCTTCATGCCACATAATTCTAGTATAAATGCTTGTTAGAGATGATCAACTATTTTTTCTAATGCCATTAGAAAAGAGTAAGGCTTGGACAGAGGCTGTATGCACCCAAATAAAAACTGCCTGCTAAAAGCTCTGTAAGCACACATCTTTTTAAACATAATACAAGCCAAAAATGCAGTAATAGTTTCCCATAACTCTTACTCATGTGACTACATAAAGCTCTAATCATCCCCAGTAAGGATGTGCATGTAATTGTTGGACATTCCTGCTCAACTGCTCACCCTCACCTCATCTCCTGCTATAGCTCTCATTTTGACAGCTGAGGGACACCAAGGAAATATATAAGACCTAAAACATTAAAGACCACTGGTCTGAGCTGCAGTTGCAATTAGGCTTTTCATCTCAGGTGACAGTTACTCCCTACACAAAAATCTATTTCTGTGTGTTGGTGATGAGGACTGGATCATCTATCAAATGAGTTGTCACTACCATGTGCAGGGCACTTCTGAATCCAATGAGCAAATTTAGGCTCTTCATCACTGAATAGCTGAATCAAGTCATAATATTTAGCCCTACCTTTTGAATACAAATCTAAAAAGTCACTTACAGCCTGCAAATCTCCCGAGTGCTTAAGTGCATGTGTCCAGCCAATGCAAATTTATGAAAACCATCCAGTTCAGTCATGCCTATTGCACAACAGGTAGTAATTCTTAATAAGACAAGTCAGACTACCCAAACAGAAAGTGGTTTTGTCTCAAAAATGATGGAAATCAATCTACATCCTTTATGCTTAAAATCAGGATATTTTATCTTGTCAGTGCTGCACCAAGATGTCCAGCACTTATATATTGAGAGCATGTCATGCACACAAGTTTTCTCACAGTAGCTGGCTGTGCTCAAGAGTCTGTATTAAGTTACCGAACAGCCAGCAGAACTATGTGTTTGTGCACTGAAGGGATGATAGCTCCAATCTTGGAACCGGGGCTCTTGCTTAAGCAACAGTTTTCCCCATAGACAAGCAAAGATTTTTGCTAGTGAGAAAAAAGCTCAAAGAGGCACAAAGAGAAGTTTTTAAGACAAAAGCAATGACTAAGTGAAGGAAAAGTTTAATTTTCGATCAGGAACACTTTGTACACTAGATTCCAGTAGTACTGCTTACAATCTATCTACCAGTATATTTGGTCTTTTACTGCACTTCCATTGTAAACTACAATTCCCTTGAAAGGGTTCAATCTGGTAAATAATTTATAATTCACTGCTCCAACAGAAATGCTGGAGTTAAGAACCTGATTAAATCACATTAGCTTAAGTAGTACGCATGAGTAATGCACTACAGCAGGACTTGGCATAGTTTGCACTGCTGCAGCTGGGCAGTCACCAGACAGATAAAAACTAAGTCCTTGTATTATTCCCCTCCCTTGCTATGGAACTTAAACTCCAATATCCTCTGGGGAAAAAATGAGCAAGATGAAAGTTCTTTATGAATTTGTGAAGACTCATAGTGACAGAGTTCATATCTAAAAATAACTGTTCAATTGCATTAAATGGAGCTAAACAAACAGACTGAATTCCTTCTACCACATCAAGACCTGGATATCTTTTTTTCAGTGCAACTATTCTCTATCCTTCAGCTCACACAGGACTTGAACACACAAGCTGTAACAACTTCAAATTTAATGTGCCCTATGACTGGCAGTCACTCCTCCTGCTCAGGCTTGGAGCTACTACAGAAGGATGATCAACATAAGACAAAATAAGCTGCACAAAGAATGTAAGCAGTCTGCTTGATCCCTAGCACTCCTCCAATTCTGCATGGACCAAGATCACTGTTTCACTTCACACTACCATTTATCCACTTCCAGCAAGAGAGAGTGGGAGAGAAGAGTTCAGTATTTAGCACTGCAGTTTATGTTTAGCTTCTCTGGAGAGCACTTTCTGCACGGTTCAGTCCTTCTTTTAGTAATGTACATACAACTACCTTGGGAAGACACTGAACTTAAGGGAAATAATGTTTCATCAGCAACAGGCTGAACTTGGAATTAATTATAGCACTAACTGATATTCTAATCACTCACAGTATTAATTAAAAAGGCTACAGGTAGAAACAGTACACAGATTGAACCAAGGCACAGAATGATCTTACAGCTTGGGATCACTGAAACACACATCCCAGGGTTCTCCCTGCTCCTCCATGCAGCTTTCATGCTGAGAAAAAGTAACTCAAGCACAGGTTTAGCCTTTTCAATAAGATCAAATTGCTTAAGAGCAAAAAATAGAGTATGACTTCAGTACAAAACCCTTGAAAAGCAGGTGGGCAGCCCCCCTCCCCCCCCAAACCTGAGGTAGCACAATGCTGATATGCTGATATTGGCAGCATGGCAAGACACACAACACTGGTAATCACAGAAACAGTCGTTTAACGTACAAAGCAGCACAGGACACCTCTTGCATATTAAGTGTGATGTCCTCTCATCGCTGTTGTATAGATCAAACACAATCAGAAGGATTGGTTATGCTTGCCAGTTTTATATGGTAAGAACTATACGGTCTCTAAAAAGAGTCTGACAACAAAATCACTTTGATCACAAGTTTCTTACTCAGACAGGTGTTCTGCAGCTCTTATGAACCTATTTGAGATTACTATAATCACTGCTATAGTGGACACTGGCAGGGAGGGGGTGGTAGAATTCTTCACCACGTTAAATTCTCCTAACCCATGAAAACTCAGAGGACACAGGTGTGTCTCCTCCCTTGGACAGAGAGATTAGATATTTCTGGAATTCACTCTAATTACTGGGGTTTTTTTTCTGGCTAGAGCTCCTTCTAGGGTCACCAGGACAGTTCTTCCAGTTAAGCAAAAAAAATACATACCAAAGGGAGCTGAGAAGCAGCCGTAACCATTTCTGAAGCTGAAATGCCCAGAGTTGCATGCAGTCCACACTGGGGGGTGATACCTAGTTCGTATTTTGAAATGGATGCCTGATTTGACAGAAAGGGGCGGTACAGCGACAGAAGGATGACTTGCCAAGTCCACTTCCTGTTCTCTCATTCATTTAGCAAATTCCTTTAATTCCTGCCTCAAACTGCACGTTCAGAGACTGCTGTTCTCTCACTCCATTTACAACCCTCCCTCACCACCAGGTCACAAGGAAACACACAAACCGGTTTGTCTGTGCTGCATCCATTAGGTATGGATCTTTTCCAATTCTGGCATTATGGTTTTCACAGGATATTAAGAACAGAACCATGTCATTTTGGGGGAGGATTTTTTAATATAGTTATGTTTGGAAGGAAGGACAGAGGCTGTGCAGCTTCCAAGACCAAATGGTTTCTTGCACCTCATCTCACCAATTTCCTCACAGCTGCACAAAAAGAGGTTCCCAGGAACCTTCGCGATCCAGAGGTTGATGGTCGTTTAGGGGAAAGGGAAAAACCACAATCCGCCTGCAAGATTGCGGCGTCCACCCAAGCCGAGGCGGGGGAGCGCCCGCGGTGCCCGGGGAGAGCAGCGCGGCTCCGGCGCGGCGCCGCCCCCTCCCCGGAGCGGGAGGTCCCTCAGGCGACGAGTGACTCTGCACAAATCGCTGCCGCTCCGCACGCCGCGGGGACGCAGCTCCGGGGATAGAAGGATGGACGGACGGACGGACGGATGAACAGAAGCGGCAGCCCAGAGTCCGCACCGGGGGCGGGCTCGTCCCCGCGCGCCTTCCCACGGCGCCCGGCGAAACGGCGGCCGCGCTCCAGAGGGAAGGAAGGAGGGGACTGAGAAGGTCCCCCGCGGCCTGGCCCCCTCTCCCCGCCCTAAGCGCTCCCCCGGCCCGCCTAGGCCGCGGCCCCCCCCCCGCTAGAGACGGAGTGAGGCAGAAGAGGGGGACTCCGACCCCGCGCCTTTTCTGCTGCCCCCCTGCGCTCACCTGGAAGTGCTCCTGGAAGCGAATGGGCAGTATCTGGGCCATGGCTGGGGACGAGCCCCCCGGGGCAGGGGCTGGCGGTGAAGCGGGCGGCCGCCGGTGCTCCCCTCACAGCGGCGGGAGCGGCGCAGGCGCTGAGCCCTCGCTGGGATGGCGCCCGGCGCGCCCGCCGCCCTCCTCGGCCTCAGCGCGGGGCCGCTCACTCGCCGGGATCACTCCGCACCTCAACAGCCTGCCAGGGTCTCCTCAAATAGTCCCTCCCTGCCGCGCTTCTTCCTCCGCCCATCGCCACCGCCTCTCGCCCGCCCTCACCCTCCCGCCTTCCTCTGCCCCGCTATCCCTCACTGCCGCTGAGGGCACGGGCTGGGGACGGGGTTGTGAGGAGCGGGTGGTCGCCGCGGCTGCGGCCAGAGGAGAGGGGCGGGAGGGGTTGTCAGAGTGCAGGTATCCTTCCGCTGCTGCCACACGCGCTCACATGACGCGGCCCCCGCCCCGGCTCCCTCCGGCACTGCCCCCGGCCGACCCTCAACCTGAGCCGGGGCTTCTCCTGACCCATCCTCACCCCAATCCCCGGGGCTGCCCCCTGACCCACCCGATGCCCCAGGGCTTCTCCCGACCCACCCTCCTACCAGGCCCCGGGGTCCGTCCCGGCCCACCCTCACACTGACCCCAGCGCTGTCCCCGGCCCACCCTCACACCGACCCTCAGGGCATCTCCCTTCCCTTCCCCACAGCCGCGCGGCGGTGCCGGGGCGATGCTCCCCTCGGCGCCTCGGGAGTCCCGCCGGAGGTGAGGACTAAGACAGTGAACACCCAGGACCTGCGTGGTGGGCACTGGGAGCCGGGAGCCGCCTGCCTGGCACCTGCTGTAGTTTGACTGGCTGTGCCAAAGTGCAACACTTCTCCTCCCCCTCCTCCTTGGCAGCCCCAGAACCCCCAAAGAATCCCACTGGGTTCTGCCTGGGTCAGATGGTTGCTCTTGGCCCATCACCCACCGACTTAACCTAGCACCATGTGGGCTTTGCTCCCTGCAGTCATGCCCAAAGATAAGTGAGGGGGTTTATGACCAGTTACCAGCTATGAAAACCATCCAACTGTTCTGCCCTGCTCAATTTCTAAATAGAAATCGGGCTCCTTCCCCAAGAGTTGACACTGTGAGTTGGAAGCTATTCAATAACCAAGAAGTGAAGGTCCAACATGCAAGAGATTCATCAACACCTTTTTTTTTAACTCTCACTCCTAGTCAGTCCATTAGCATTATATGAGGGAGGTGAAGTTAATGTTAGTGCTATTATACTTCTAAATTACAGTAATCCTTTGAGGTGGAAACAGCTGCAGTGGTGCTGGCTCCAGCACTTTTATCCAGAGCATTACATTGTTCACATTTTCCCAGAGAGCTCAGCTCTGGGAAACACAAGATTATAGGACAATCTCTAATACAAAGCTGAACAAAGGACCCCCGAAGACTCAAAACCAGAGGCAGATTAAAACAATTTCATATACATTACAATTTAAAACCTCATTATTTTCACTTAACCTCATTCATTTTTAATACATGGGAATTACCAAAACTGGGTTAAGTTTCCAAAGGGATAATAGGCATGGCTTGCTGAGACACCTGGCTCCTACTGGCACACACGGTCACAGGCTGCAGCCATGGGGATCCCTTGGTGAAGAATGGTCTACAGTGAGACTGAGGAAGCACTGAACAGCCCATTGAACAGATAGGTAGGAATGAGAGGCTGCTAAAGCCCCATCCCTGCAGAAATCTGGGATCTGTAGCTCTCCTCAGAGGACTCAGGATTGCGGTTATGCACCAAGGTCTGCTCTCTCAAAAGAACAAAGAAGAACTGGAGGTAAAGTGGAGATAACCTTTATGTGGTCCAAAGGGGTTTGAGTAGCATCTGCTCTGTAGGTTTGTTAGTTGCAGTTTAATTTTGGTGGGTTATGAGTTTCTAAATGAGGGCAAGTCGGCAGTGCTGCAGAGACAGACTACCAATGGGACATCAGGACATATCTGTCACCAGCCCATTTTGGTATAGTGAGCATGTTCTGTCAGCTTCCCTCCCTCACATTCACTTTATGGATGCTAATTAATTATATCTAGAGGTCCTATTTTTGCTAATTTAGATCTATTTCTTTAAAAAAACCAAACCACATACGTTCATCACTCATTGTACAAATTAAGTAGTACCTCTTAAGTAGTGTACATAGTTATGAGAGATATGTTTTTATATCATTAACATTTTAAAGAAAATTGTGACAAGCAACAGATTTGTCTCAAATATTTTTATTATTAAGAATTACAAATGCACAAAAGTCACTGTGTACTGTGTGCAATCTTAGTAGTCTGGCACTAAGCTGCTGCCATGAACTAGAAGGATCACTGGCTAAGGAAACCGAGGCTCTTTTAAAGTATAATTAAAATTAAAGGTCTGTTATATTTCTTCACTCCAATTTTAATAATATAATCCTTCATGCCCACTCCCAGCTGGCCAAATCCTAATTACAACATCCCATAATTTCTGTAGTAAAAAAAGTATCTCACTTTATGTAAAAGTGCTTTGCCACACTTCAGTCTGCTGATGTCTTTCTCATTTGTACCTTTGCACTGCTCTGTATTTAAATATCTGTCCTTTATAAGACCTGGCTTTGCTGATCCCAAGGGTTGGATTCTTTTCAAGTGTGATCAGCTATGAAGAGTGAGCTGAAAGTGTTGGACATTTTGGCACAATCAAAGAAATAGGAAAAGTATTTTGCCATCTTTTCTCCACTCTGCAGCCTGCTGAGCTTCCACAGCTAAAGAAACTGACCTCTGCACTGTCAGCTGTGTGCATGGATGTTTTAACTGAGTCTTTTAACCTTGTTTTCTATATTTAGTTTGGGGTTTCTCAATGAAAAGGCACTACTGGCCTTATTTAAGGTATTTTTCCTACAGTCTATAGTCTGTTAAAAGGGAATGTAAAAGGTCTCTAATGGTTTGTTGTGTTAGTGCCCCTGTGATTAGCTGACTGCTCCTTTATACAAGGCAGAGCCACAGCGCTCAGCAGCTGAGAAGGGTGTAATCCCTAGCAATCCTTTAACAATGCAAATGGAAAGGCTCCTGGTAAATGTTTCTCTATTTTTTCAGAAGTTGCTCTCATCCAAATATTTGGGTTTCTGGCTCATCTTATGGATGGCAGCCTGATGCTCTTTTTCCAGTCTTTCAGAAGAGCTACAGTCTTGTCTTGGAGGGGCTGTTATTTACATGGAAAAATGTTGTATGTATGTTCCCAGTCTTCTTCCCACAGAATCAGCCAAGGAAGTCTCACTGAAAAAGCAATGTGCATTTCTCTTAAATGTTTCTCTCGGGTTCTTGCTCAATGACATCCGTTCAAATCACTGATTAACTACACAAATGTTCCATTCCCAAATGTTTGGCCACTTTCCTGTTTTGATTCAAGAAGGTAAAAAAGTCACTGGCACATCTTCTGGCCTGTATGAGAAAGCATCCACTACAGGAGACCTGCTTGAGTGGGAACACCCAAACACTTGGAGTGCTCCTCAAATTGCAGCTCTGAGAAGCAAGGAATCTGTGGGTTGGATTTGCACATGCTTGTGCATGATCACTGCAAACTGCTGGAGAGCTGCTGCATGTGGCAAAGCACTGAACGCAGGATGTTGATCCACGTCACTTGTCAGCTGAGTGCTGCCTGGCACTGTCAGAGCATCAACGTTTTTCCCAACAGATAAATGCAAACCTTAGGAATGCTGGATCAGCAGTGGCAGCACAAAGATGTTTTGGTACAGCAATGACAAAGTGTCACAACAACTCAAAAAGTTCTGATTCAGTCTCTGGTGGAGAAAATTTGCATTTCATGCATCTCAAAGTCCTCACTGACTGCCCTGTTTGCTTCAGAATCCAGTTTGAAATTGTACTCCTTGTTTTTCAAACCACACCCTCGCTCCTTGGACTTCTTTCCAGCTTGTCTCCTGGAGACGGCGGAGTCTGCCCCTTTCCTTCCCTCTGTCTCTTCTCTCTCCTTCCAGCAAACTTGATGCTGAGTCAAGGACTGTTTTCTGTCCTTCTCTCCCATCCACAACTGACTCCTTGTACATGTCCCACAGTCCTTAATTTTACTGCAAAGTTCCATTCAAATAATGCTCTTTTTGCCTGGAATTCAATTATCCTTTTCCATCTGTTCTTACTGAATGCATAACTGTGGGTCATACAAAGCACTCTGAGGCTCTGGATGAGTTTCTTCTGTGGTTTTTGTAAATCATTGTGCAAGCTCCTGAGACCAGTCTGGTAAAAATTGTAATGTTTTTTAAGTTATTTGAAATGTAAAGATTACATTGCATAGTTGTTTAATATGTAATTATTTAGTGTGTAATTAATTCTTTGACAGGAGAATGGTGTCATACACGCTTAGTATTTCAAGACAGTCCTGTTATGGTAGATTTTACTCTTGGACCTCTTGATAGAGGTCACTTTATGAATTTACTTCAGTATGTGAAGCCCCATCCTGTATTCCCTGCACATGAAAGCTCTGCTGGAGATTATCTCCATCTCTCCATCATCTCCATCAGTCTGATAGCATTTAATGTCAAAATGAACAGGAGTGTCTAAAGGCAGTAGCAGTGTAGGCTGGAGGTCTTTAGGTTCCCCACAGAGAATGCCACAGTGATACACAGTTTACCTGCAATGTGCAAACAATATGATTGTCTTGCCCTTCAGGAGCTTTTCTATTTGAAGGAGCCATTTCTGATCATGAACAGGATGCCAGCATCAATGCTCTCTGTGCATTCATAGAGTTGTTTGCTCCTCCCTGGACACTGGTGTTCTTCAGGCTTTGCAACACAGGTGCTGAATTCCTTGCATGGCAGTTTCTTAGCTGAAATTGCAACTCCCCCAGCCCAGCCTTGTAAAAACAGGGGTGTAGTGGTCAATGATGCAAAGCCGGATAAAGGGCAGGGGAGTCAACATCTATCTTCAAAATCCTGACAGATGCATCAGGGCTGCACCTTACATCAACCTTATTAGAAGCTGAATTCCTCCAGAGTGTTTTCTCTGGCAGCTCATTCATCAAGTGGGAAAAGAGTGAATGTGTTCTTTGAAAATACGAGCAATGGCAAGAGATGAGGTAGCCCATATAAATCCAGTGTACATCTCATGCTAATTTCACTAAGTTTGGAACCACAGAAACCAAGCTATATTTGTATATAGACCAAGTAAAATTTTAGTCAAAAATGATCTGATCCTTAATTACCTTAATTAGGAGCAGAACTAGTCAGTGTGCATAAACAGGGAATGAAAAAGGGCTGGAAAGGACCTGGAGGGGTCTTCTGGTTATCACAAGTGTCCTACAGCCAGGCCAACATTGTCCAATTGCAGATCAATAGGGTGATTTGAGAAATGCTGAATATATTGACTGTTAGGGCCTTTTAGCTATTTCCTTTGAAATAGCCCCTTGAGAGGGAAAACCTTGGTGTTCGTTTTCTTAACATTATTATATTATCCAGGAAAGAGAATGAAGCCAAGAAAAGCAGAAACCAAGTTACATTTTAGAATATAGTGGTAGACCATAGGGATGGTAAACAGACATTTACAATTTACAATATATTTCCCATTCTCCTACTCCTGGAAAGAAGTACTCTCTAAATTCATCATCTGTGAATTTCCCCATCCTCAGAAGGAAGCAAGTCTTTATGAGTGTGCTTTTGCTGTTTGCCTGTTTCCTTTTCCCCACCACAGTCAGTTTTGAGACCGTTGGCCAAATTCAACCAACCATATGTGATGGAGAGGAATGAGCTCAAAGATTCCAGCAAGTTTCATGAAAACAGACAGCCAGAATGGAGAGACTTTTATTTAGAAGGTATGGCTGAAGTTGGAGTTCAGCTTTTATTGGCAAATTTATGAAGCAGTCAGTGCAAATCATGAAAAAAAAGATCTTTGACCAAGGACAGTACTTTCTTGAATTAGTTTTATTGTTCATGAAATATTTTTGTTCCCTTTCTTTATGCCCAAATTCCTGCTTTTATATGAATCTCTACCTTTGCATTAGCTTAAATATCGGTTCAAGTATCCTTTCTCCAAAACACCATTATTTTCTGAACTGTGTTCTCCCCTCCATGAACAGGTTTTTGTTAGACCTTATAATGCTGTTTTATGTAACACAAAGGGGTTTTTTTTTCTATGATCTTGTAGGACTTCAGGATGCTAAAGATAAAAGTCACTCTCATTTTTTTTATTCACTCCTGGCTTTCTCTATCTGGAGTTGCTTATCGAACAGGTTTTAATGGACATTCTCTGCATTTCTTGCTTCTTAATGACATATACAACATGAATGTAACAGACTGGCTTTTCTGGAACTTCAGTCTTAATTAGAATGTTCAAGATACAAACACAACACAAAGATATTTCCCAGAAAGGTTGGAAAATCACACATTTACTACCTTTTAGATTATTGACAACAAGCAAGATGGCTGAGCTGGAATAAAATGTAGGCAAGCCCAGGCTTACACACTGAAAGTCCTCATAATGAAATGTCTACCTAAAAAAAAAATCCTGCTAGTGCTCAGTGCCTCCAAGGCAGAAGCAATACATAAGCAGTTTGCAACACTGTCACTAGAATGAATTTAGATGACACAAGAGGAAGACAGCCGTGCCCCTTTATGCCAGAGCTTTCAGTGTAACTGATGCTGCTTGTGTGAGGGATGTTGAAAAAAGGGAGAAAACTTGTGCAGAGGCCTTAACAAGTACCAGAGGGAATTTACAATGCTGTCTTTTTAGAGTATAATTAATATTTTTAGAAAGATCTTCCTGAATTTAAAGACTATTTGGTACTTTCTACTTTTCTAAAGGCCCAAGGGATGCCCTGAAACATAAAAAATTACATCATATTTTTGGCAAACTGTGCTGTTCCAGATATATAGTGTATCTTAAGCAAACACAAAAAAATGAAAGGGGAAGCTTACAAAGTGCTAGCCAAACCATTTATTTAGCATCTTGTTGTCATGTTTCTTTGCAGATTTTTGGTCCTTATAATGGAAAAAATGTGATCTAATTAAGTACTAATTTCAAAAAGAATATATGAAGGTTGTTACAGAGTAGTTTTAGTTTCTTCCTTCTTTCTACACCAAGCCATAGTGCATCCAGGAAGCAAAGGGATGATTTCTACCCCCACTGCCAGAATTTTCCCTCTTTCATCTTAGCTCTCCACAAGTCATTTGCTCCAACTCAACCAGAGTCTAGTGCTTAAAATTCTGGATGGAGTAAGGCTTGAGCTACAACACAACGAAAGTGAGTCATCTTTGTGTGTTTCTACCCATTTATGAAGACTGAAAGATGGTAATAATAAGCAGCTCTTCTTTTGTTACGTTGGTCATGCTGGAAGAGGCAAAATAAAGAATTGAAAGAAAGAAGTTTTGTGTTAAGAGATAAACACTTTCACAGGCCCCAAAGATCTTTAAATATGTGCATATTTCTCTTCTAGCTCAGAATGTGACTGAGATAGCACATGATGCAAGAACTATGTTCAGTTAATGCATATTGTCAAGTCTGTGTCTGCAAAAAGGAGCTTGATTTGCTATATCTGGGCTGTGACTGGTCTTACTCCTTCACAAGGGCAGCAGAATAGCAGAATACATAGTACAATACAGGGAACTCCTGAGCTTTTTGATCAATTATTCTAGAACAAGAGTAGTCAAATCTAGATCACAGGATGACAAAACAGCCTGAATACACTCTCATTTTTGATATAAACATTTTCTGTCCTTTCCCAACCCACCCACACATGTCAAAAATTCATGTAGTTGGATGTGCTGGTGATGCCAAGGTCATGGTCAACTGTGGGCATGGTGTCTGGTTAGGCCAGGCTTTCTGATACCCTGCCTAACGGTTCCTGATGTCAGTTTGTAGGGTTCCCTTGGGACTGTCAGGGCAGCACAGGTTTGAGGTGGGGGCAGCTTGGGTCTGTGACACATCCTTGTTTATTCGGATTTTTTTAGGCGTCCGGCCACTCAAGGGCACAGGCCCCTGGAGACAAACACCGGTCCTTTTTCCTTGGGAAAGAAAAGTGGCCAGCCCAGGTTCCTGATGTCAGTTTGTAGGGTTCCCTTGGGACCATCAGGGAAGCACAGGTTTGAGGTGGGGGCAGCTTGGGTCTGGGACACATCCTCGATCGTTTGGATTTTTGGAGGTGTCCGGCCACTCAGGGCCACAGGCCCCTGGAGAAGACAATCAGCTTTTTCCTTGGGAAAGAAAAGTGGCCAGCCCAGGTTCCTGATGTCAGTTTGTAGGGTTCCCTTGGGAGTGTCAGGGCAGCACAGGTTTGAGGTGGGGGCAGCTTGGGTCTGGGACACATCCTCGATCGTTTGGATTTTTGGAGGTGTCCGGCCACTCAGGGCCACAGGCCCCTGGAGACATACACCGGTCCTTTTTCCTTGGGAAAGAAAAGTGGCCAGCCCAGGTTCCTGATGTCAGTTTGTAGGGTTCCCTTGGGAGTGTCAGGGCAGCACAGGTTTGAGGTGGGGGCAGCTTGGGTCTGGGACACATCCTCGATCGTTTGGATTTTTGGAGGTGTCCGGCCACTCAGGGCCACAGGCCCCTGGAGACAAAGATCAGCCTTTTTCCTTGGGAAAGAAAAGTGGCCAGCCCAGGTTCCTGATGTCAGTTTGTAGGGTTCCCTTGGGAGTGTCAGGGCAGCACAGGTTTGAGGTGGGGGCAGCTTGGGTCTGGGACACATCCTCGATCGTTTGGATTTTTGGAGGTGTCCGGCCACTCAGGGCCACAGGCCCCTGGAGACAAAGATCAGCCTTTTTCCTTGGGAAAGAAAAGTGGCCAGCCCAGGTTCCTGATGTCAGTTTGTAGGGTTCCCTTGGGAGTGTCAGGGCAGCACAGGTTTGAGGTGGGGGCAGCTTGGGTCTGGGACACATCCTCGATCGTGTGGATTTTTGGAGGTGTCCGGCCACTCAAGGGCCACAGGCCCCTGGAGACATACACCGGTCCTTTTTCCTTGGGAAAGAAAAGTGGCCAGCCCAGGTTCCTGATGTCAGTTTGTAGGGTTCCCTTGGGAGTGTCAGGGCAGCACAGGTTTGAGGTGGGGGCAGCTTGGGTCTGGGACACATCCTCGATCGTTTGGATTTTTGGAGGTGTCCGGCCACTCAGGGCCACAGGCCCCTGGAGAAGACGATCAGCTTTTTCCTTGGGAAAGAAAAGTGGCCAGCCCAGGTTCCTGATGTCAGTTTGTAGGGTTCCCTTGGGAGTGTCAGGGCAGCACAGGTTTGAGGTGGGGGCAGCTTGGGTCTGGGACACATCCTCGATCGTTTGGATTTTTGGAGGTGTCCGGCCACTCAGGGCCACAGGCCCCTGGAGACAAAGATCAGCCTTTTTCCTTGGGAAAGAAAAGTGGCCAGCCCAGGTTCCTGATGTCAGTTTGTAGGGTTCCCTTGGGAGTGTCAGGGCAGCACAGGTTTGAGGTGGGGGCAGCTTGGGTCTGGGACACATCCTCGATCGTTTGGATTTTTGGAGGTGTCCGGCCACTCAGGGCCACAGGCCCCTGGAGAAGACGATCAGCTTTTTCCTTGGGAAAGAAAAGTGGCCAGCCCAGGTTCCTGATGTCAGTTTGTAGGGTTCCCTTGGGACCATCAGGGCAGCACAGGTTTGAGGTGGGGGCAGCTTGGGTCTGGGACACATCCTCGATCGTGTGGATTTTTGGAGGTGTCCGGCCACTCAAGGGCCACAGGCCCCTGGAGACATACACCGGTCCTTTTTCCTTGGGAAAGAAAAGTGGCCAGCCCAGGTTCCTGATGTCAGTTTGTAGGGTTCCCTTGGGAGTGTCAGGGCAGCACAGGTTTGAGGTGGGGGCAGCTTGGGTCTGGGACACATCCTCGATCGTTTGGATTTTTGGAGGTGTCCGGCCACTCAGGGCCACAGGCCCCTGGAGACATACACCGGTCCTTTTTCCTTGGGAAAGAAAAGTGGCCAGCCCAGGTTCCTGATGTCAGTTTGTAGGGTTCCCTTGGGAGTGTCAGGGCAGCACAGGTTTGAGGTGGGGGCAGCTTGGGTCTGGGACACATCCTCGATCGTTTGGATTTTTGGAGGTGTCCGGCCACTCAGGGCCACAGGCCCCTGGAGAAGACGATCAGCTTTTTCCTTGGGAAAGAAAAGTGGCCAGCCCAGGTTCCTGATGTCAGTTTGTAGGGTTCCCTTGGGAGTGTCAGGGCAGCACAGGTTTGAGGTGGGGGCAGCTTGGGTCTGGGACACATCCTCGATCGTTTGGATTTTTGGAGGTGTCCGGCCACTCAGGGCCACAGGCCCCTGGAGACATACACCGGTCCTTTTTCCTTGGGAAAGAAAAGTGGCCAGCCCAGGTTCCTGATGTCAGTTTGTAGGGTTCCCTTGGGAGTGTCAGGGCAGCACAGGTTTGAGGTGGGGGCAGCTTGGGTCTGGGACACATCCTCGATCGTTTGGATTTTTGGAGGTGTCCGGCCACTCAGGGCCACAGGCCCCTGGAGACATACACCGGTCCTTTTTCCTTGGGAAAGAAAAGTGGCCAGCCCAGGTTCCTGATGTCAGTTTGTAGGGTTCCCTTGGGAGTGTCAGGGCAGCACAGGTTTGAGGTGGGGGCAGCTTGGGTCTGGGACACATCCTCGATCGTTTGGATTTTTGGAGGTGTCCGGCCACTCAGGGCCACAGGCCCCTGGAGAAGACGATCAGCTTTTTCCTTGGGAAAGAAAAGTGGCCAGCCCAGGTTCCTGATGTCAGTTTGTAGGGTTCCCTTGGGAGTGTCAGGGCAGCACAGGTTTGAGGTGGGGGCAGCTTGGGTCTGGGACACATCCTCGATCGTTTGGATTTTTGGAGGTGTCCGGCCACTCAGGGCCACAGGCCCCTGGAGACAAAGATCAGCCTTTTTCCTTGGGAAAGAAAAGTGGCCAGCCCAGGTTCCTGATGTCAGTTTGTAGGGTTCCCTTGGGAGTGTCAGGGCAGCACAGGTTTGAGGTGGGGGCAGCTTGGGTCTGGGACACATCCTCGATCGTTTGGATTTTTGGAGGTGTCCGGCCACTCAGGGCCACAGGCCCCTGGAGAAGACGATCAGCTTTTTCCTTGGGAAAGAAAAGTGGCCAGCCCAGGTTCCTGATGTCAGTTTGTAGGGTTCCCTTGGGACCATCAGGGCAGCACAGGTTTGAGGTGGGGGCAGCTTGGGTCTGGGACACATCCTCGATCGTGTGGATTTTTGGAGGTGTCCGGCCACTCAAGGGCCACAGGCCCCTGGAGACATACACCGGTCCTTTTTCCTTGGGAAAGAAAAGTGGCCAGCCCAGGTTCCTGATGTCAGTTTGTAGGGTTCCCTTGGGAGTGTCAGGGCAGCACAGGTTTGAGGTGGGGGCAGCTTGGGTCTGGGACACATCCTCGATCGTTTGGATTTTTGGAGGTGTCCGGCCACTCAGGGCCACAGGCCCCTGGAGACATACACCGGTCCTTTTTCCTTGGGAAAGAAAAGTGGCCAGCCCAGGTTCCTGATGTCAGTTTGTAGGGTTCCCTTGGGAGTGTCAGGGCAGCACAGGTTTGAGGTGGGGCCAGCTTGGGTCTGGGACACATCCTCGATCGTGTGGATTTTTGGAGGTGTCCGGCCACTCAGGGCCACAGGCCCCTGGAGAAGACGATCAGCTTTTTCCTTGGGAAAGAAAAGTGGCCAGCCCAGGTTCCTGATGTCAGTTTGTAGGGTTCCCTTGGGAGTGTCAGGGCAGCACAGGTTTGAGGTGGGGGCAGCTTGGGTCTGGGACACATCCTCGATCGTTTGGATTTTTGGAGGTGTCCGGCCACTCAAGGGCCACAGGCCCCTGGAGACATACACCGGTCCTTTTTCCTTGGGAAAGAAAAGTGGCCAGCCCAGGTTCCTGATGTCAGTTTGTAGGGTTCCCTTGGGAGTGTCAGGGCAGCACAGGTTTGAGGTGGGGGCAGCTTGGGTCTGGGACACATCCTCGATCGTTTGGATTTTTGGAGGTGTCCGGCCACTCAGGGCCACAGGCCCCTGGAGACATACACCGGTCCTTTTTCCTTGGGAAAGAAAAGTGGCCAGCCCAGGTTCCTGATGTCAGTTTGTAGGGTTCCCTTGGGAGTGTCAGGGCAGCACAGGTTTGAGGTGGGGGCAGCTTGGGTCTGGGACACATCCTCGATCGTGTGGATTTTTGGAGGTGTCCGGCCACTCAAGGGCCACAGGCCCCTGGAGACATACACCGGTCCTTTTTCCTTGGGAAAGAAAAGTGGCCAGCCCAGGTTCCTGATGTCAGTTTGTAGGGTTCCCTTGGGAGTGTCAGGGCAGCACAGGTTTGAGGTGGGGGCAGCTTGGGTCTGGGACACATCCTCGATCGTTTGGATTTTTGGAGGTGTCCGGCCACTCAGGGCCACAGGCCCCTGGAGAAGACGATCAGCTTTTTCCTTGGGAAAGAAAAGTGGCCAGCCCAGGTTCCTGATGTCAGTTTGTAGGGTTCCCTTGGGAGTGTCAGGGCAGCACAGGTTTGAGGTGGGGGCAGCTTGGGTCTGGGACACATCCTCGATCGTTTGGATTTTTGGAGGTGTCCGGCCACTCAGGGCCACAGGCCCCTGGAGAAGACGATCAGCTTTTTCCTTGGGAAAGAAAAGTGGCCAGCCCAGGTTCCTGATGTCAGTTTGTAGGGTTCCCTTGGGACCATCAGGGCAGCACAGGTTTGAGGTGGGGGCAGCTTGGGTCTGGGACACATCCTCGATCGTGTGGATTTTTGGAGGTGTCCGGCCACTCAGGGCCACAGGCCCCTGGAGACAAAGATCAGCCTTTTTCCTTGGGAAAGAAAAGTGGCCAGCCCAGGTTCCTGATGTCAGTTTGTAGGGTTCCCTTGGGAGTGTCAGGGCAGCACAGGTTTGAGGTGGGGGCAGCTTGGGTCTGGGACACATCCTCGATCGTTTGGATTTTTGGAGGTGTCCGGCCACTCAGGGCCACAGGCCCCTGGAGACATACACCGGTCCTTTTTCCTTGGGAAAGAAAAGTGGCCAGCCCAGGTTCCTGATGTCAGTTTGTAGGGTTCCCTTGGGAGTGTCAGGGCAGCACAGGTTTGAGGTGGGGCCAGCTTGGGTCTGGGACACATCCTCGATCGTGTGGATTTTTGGAGGTGTCCGGCCACTCAGGGCCACAGGCCCCTGGAGAAGACGATCAGCTTTTTCCTTGGGAAAGAAAAGTGGCCAGCCCAGGTTCCTGATGTCAGTTTGTAGGGTTCCCTTGGGAGTGTCAGGGCAGCACAGGTTTGAGGTGGGGGCAGCTTGGGTCTGGGACACATCCTCGATCGTTTGGATTTTTGGAGGTGTCCGGCCACTCAAGGGCCACAGGCCCCTGGAGACATACACCGGTCCTTTTTCCTTGGGAAAGAAAAGTGGCCAGCCCAGGTTCCTGATGTCAGTTTGTAGGGTTCCCTTGGGAGTGTCAGGGCAGCACAGGTTTGAGGTGGGGGCAGCTTGGGTCTGGGACACATCCTCGATCGTTTGGATTTTTGGAGGTGTCCGGCCACTCAGGGCCACAGGCCCCTGGAGACATACACCGGTCCTTTTTCCTTGGGAAAGAAAAGTGGCCAGCCCAGGTTCCTGATGTCAGTTTGTAGGGTTCCCTTGGGAGTGTCAGGGCAGCACAGGTTTGAGGTGGGGGCAGCTTGGGTCTGGGACACATCCTCGATCGTGTGGATTTTTGGAGGTGTCCGGCCACTCAAGGGCCACAGGCCCCTGGAGACATACACCGGTCCTTTTTCCTTGGGAAAGAAAAGTGGCCAGCCCAGGTTCCTGATGTCAGTTTGTAGGGTTCCCTTGGGAGTGTCAGGGCAGCACAGGTTTGAGGTGGGGGCAGCTTGGGTCTGGGACACATCCTCGATCGTTTGGATTTTTGGAGGTGTCCGGCCACTCAGGGCCACAGGCCCCTGGAGAAGACGATCAGCTTTTTCCTTGGGAAAGAAAAGTGGCCAGCCCAGGTTCCTGATGTCAGTTTGTAGGGTTCCCTTGGGAGTGTCAGGGCAGCACAGGTTTGAGGTGGGGGCAGCTTGGGTCTGGGACACATCCTCGATCGTTTGGATTTTTGGAGGTGTCCGGCCACTCAGGGCCACAGGCCCCTGGAGAAGACGATCAGCTTTTTCCTTGGGAAAGAAAAGTGGCCAGCCCAGGTTCCTGATGTCAGTTTGTAGGGTTCCCTTGGGACCATCAGGGCAGCACAGGTTTGAGGTGGGGGCAGCTTGGGTCTGGGACACATCCTCGATCGTGTGGATTTTTGGAGGTGTCCGGCCACTCAAGGGCCACAGGCCCCTGGAGACATACACCGGTCCTTTTTCCTTGGGAAAGAAAAGTGGCCAGCCCAGGTTCCTGATGTCAGTTTGTAGGGTTCCCTTGGGAGTGTCAGGGCAGCACAGGTTTGAGGTGGGGGCAGCTTGGGTCTGGGACACATCCTCGATCGTTTGGATTTTTGGAGGTGTCCGGCCACTCAAGGGCCACAGGCCCCTGGAGACATACACCGGTCCTTTTTCCTTGGGAAAGAAAAGTGGCCAGCCCAGGTTCCTGATGTCAGTTTGTAGGGTTCCCTTGGGAGTGTCAGGGCAGCACAGGTTTGAGGTGGGGGCAGCTTGGGTCTGGGACACATCCTCGATCGTTTGGATTTTTGGAGGTGTCCGGCCACTCAGGGCCACAGGCCCCTGGAGAAGACGATCAGCTTTTTCCTTGGGAAAGAAAAGTGGCCAACCCAGGTTCCTGATGTCAGTTTGTAGGGTTCCCTTGGGAGTGTCAGGGCAGCACAGGTTTGAGGTGGGGGCAGCTTGGGTCTGGGACACATCCTCGATCGTTTGGATTTTTGGAGGTGTCCGGCCACTCAGGGCCACAGGCCCCTGGAGACAAAGATCAGCCTTTTTCCTTGGGAAAGAAAAGTGGCCAGCCCAGGTTCCTGATGTCAGTTTGTAGGGTTCCCTTGGGACCATCAGGGCAGCACAGGTTTGAGGTGGGGGCAGCTTGGGTCTGGGACACATCCTCGATCGTTTGGATTTTTGGAGGTGTCCAGCCACTCAGAGCCACAGGCCCCTGGAGAAGACGATCAGCTTTTTCCTTGGGAAAGAAAAGTGGCCAGCCCAGGTTCCTGATGTCAGTTTGTAGGGTTCCCTTGGGAGTGTCAGGGCAGCACAGGTTTGAGGTGGGGGCAGCTTGGGTCTGGGACACATCCTCGATCGTTTGGATTTTTGGAGGTGTCCGGCCACTCAGGGCCACAGGCCCCTGGAGAAATACACCGGTCCTTTTTCCTTGGGAAAGAAAAGTGGCCAGCCCAGGTTCCTGATGTCAGTTTGTAGGGTTCCCTTGGGACCATCAGGGCAGCACAGGTTTGAGGTGGGGGCAGCTTGGGTCTGGGACACATCCTCGATCGTTTGGATTTTTGGAGGTGTCCGGCCACTCAGGGCCACAGGCCCCTGGTGAAGACGATCAGCTTTTTCCTTGGGAAAGAAAAGTGGCCAGCCCAGGTTCCTGATGTCAGTTTGTAGGGTTCCCTTGGGAGTGTCAGGGCAGCACAGGTTTGAGGTGGGGGCAGCTTGGGTCTGGGACACATCCTCGATCGTTTGGATTTTTGGAGGTGTCCGGCCACTCAAGGGCCACAGGCCCCTGGAGACATACACCGGTCCTTTTTCCTTGGGAAAGAAAAGTGGCCAGGCAAGGTTCCTGATGTCAGTTTGTAGGGTTCCCTTGGGAGTGTCAGGGCAGCACAGGTTTGAGGTGGGGGCAGCTTGGGTCTGGGACACATCCTCGATCGTTTGGATTTTTGGAGGTGTCCGGCCACTCAGGGCCACAGGCCCCTGGAGACATACACCGGTCCTTTTTCCTTGGGAAAGAAAAGTGGCCAGCCCAGGTTCCTGATGTCAGTTTGTAGGGTTCCCTTGGGAGTGTCAGGGCAGCACAGGTTTGAGGTGGGGGCAGCTTGGGTCTGGGACACATCCTCGATCGTTTGGATTTTTGGAGGTGTCCGGCCACTCAGGGCCACAGGCCCCTGGAGACATACACCGGTCCTTTTTCCTTGGGAAAGAAAAGTGGCCAGCCCAGGTTCCTGATGTCAGTTTGTAGGGTTCCCTTGGGAGTGTCAGGGCAGCACAGGTTTGAGGTGGGGGCAGCTTGGGTCTGGGACACATCCTCGATCGTGTGGATTTTTGGAGGTGTCCGGCCACTCAAGGGCCACAGGCCCCTGGAGACATACACCGGTCCTTTTTCCTTGGGAAAGAAAAGTGGCCAGCCCAGGTTCCTGATGTCAGTTTGTAGGGTTCCCTTGGGAGTGTCAGGGCAGCACAGGTTTGAGGTGGGGGCAGCTTGGGTCTGGGACACATCCTCGATCGTTTGGATTTTTGGAGGTGTCCGGCCACTCAGGGCCACAGGCCCCTGGAGAAGACGATCAGCTTTTTCCTTGGGAAAGAAAAGTGGCCAGCCCAGGTTCCTGATGTCAGTTTGTAGGGTTCCCTTGGGAGTGTCAGGGCAGCACAGGTTTGAGGTGGGGGCAGCTTGGGTCTGGGACACATCCTCGATCGTGTGGATTTTTGGAGGTGTCCGGCCACTCAAGGGCCACAGGCCCCTGGAGACATACACCGGTCCTTTTTCCTTGGGAAAGAAAAGTGGCCAGCCCAGGTTCCTGATGTCAGTTTGTAGGGTTCCCTTGGGAGTGTCAGGGCAGCACAGGTTTGAGGTGGGGGCAGCTTGGGTCTGGGACACATCCTCGATCGTTTGGATTTTTGGAGGTGTCCGGCCACTCAAGGGCCACAGGCCCCTGGAGACATACACCGGTCCTTTTTCCTTGGGAAAGAAAAGTGGCCAGCCCAGGTTCCTGATGTCAGTTTGTAGGGTTCCCTTGGGAGTGTCAGGGCAGCACAGGTTTGAGGTGGGGGCAGCTTGGGTCTGGGACACATCCTCGATCGTTTGGATTTTTGGAGGTGTCCGGCCACTGAGGGCCACAGGCCCCTGGAGAAGACGATCAGCTTTTTCCTTGGGAAAGAAAAGTGGCCAGCCCAGGTTCCTGATGTCAGTTTGTAGGGTTCCCTTGGGAGTGTCAGGGCAGCACAGGTTTGAGGTGGGGGCAGCTTGGGTCTGGGACACATCCTCGATCGTTTGGATTTTTGGAGGTGTCCGGCCACTCAGGGCCACAGGCCCCTGGAGAAGACGATCAGCTTTTTCCTTGGGAAAGAAAAGTGGCCAGCCCAGGTTCCTGATGTCAGTTTGTAGGGTTCCCTTGGGAGTGTCAGGGCAGCACAGGTTTGAGGTGGGGGCAGCTTGGGTCTGGGACACATCCTCGATCGTTTGGATTTTTGGAGGTGTCCGGCCACTCAGGGCCACAGGCCCCTGGAGAAGACGATCAGCTTTTTCCTTGGGAAAGAAAAGTGGCCAGCCCAGGTTCCTGATGTCAGTTTGTAGGGTTCCCTTGGGAGTGTCAGGGCAGCACAGGTTTGAGGTGGGGGCAGCTTGGGTCTGGGACACATCCTCGATCGTTTGGATTTTTGGAGGTGTCCGGCCACTCAGGGCCACAGGCCCCTGGAGAAGACGATCAGCTTTTTCCTTGGGAAAGAAAAGTGGCCAGCCCAGGTTCCTGATGTCAGTTTGTAGGGTTCCCTTGGGAGTGTCAGGGCAGCACAGGTTTGAGGTGGGGGCAGCTTGGGTCTGGGACACATCCTCGATCGTTTGGATTTTTGGAGGTGTCCGGCCACTCAGGGCCACAGGCCCCTGGAGACAAAGATCAGCCTTTTTCCTTGGGAAAGAAAAGTGGCCAGCCCAGGTTCCTGATGTCAGTTTGTAGGGTTCCCTTGGGAGTGTCAGGGCAGCACAGGTTTGAGGTGGGGGCAGCTTGGGTCTGGGACACATCCTCGATCGTTTGGATTTTTGGAGGTGTCCGGCCACTCAGGGCCACAGGCCCCTGGAGACATACACCGGTCCTTTTTCCTTGGGAAAGAAAAGTGGCCAGCCCAGGTTCCTGATGTCAGTTTGTAGGGTTCCCTTGGGAGTGTCAGGGCAGCACAGGTTTGAGGTGGGGGCAGCTTGGGTCTGGGACACATCCTCGATCGTTTGGATTTTTGGAGGTGTCCGGCCACTCAGGGCCACAGGCCCCTGGAGAAGACGATCAGCTTTTTCCTTGGGAAAGAAAAGTGGCCAGCCCAGGTTCCTGATGTCAGTTTGTAGGGTTCCCTTGGGAGTGTCAGGGCAGCACAGGTTTGAGGTGGGGGCAGCTTGGGTCTGGGACACATCCTCGATCGTTTGGATTTTTGGAGGTGTCCGGCCACTCAAGGGCCACAGGCCCCTGGAGACATACACCGGTCCTTTTTCCTTGGGAAAGAAAAGTGGCCAGCCCAGGTTCCTGATGTCAGTTTGTAGGGTTCCCTTGGGAGTGTCAGGGCAGCACAGGTTTGAGGTGGGGGCAGCTTGGGTCTGGGACACATCCTCGATCGTTTGGATTTTTGGAGGTGTCCGGCCACTAGGGCCACAGGCCCCTGGAGACATACACCGGTCCTTTTTCCTTGGGAAAGAAAAGTGGCCAGCCCAGGTTCCTGATGTCAGTTTGTAGGGTTCCCTTGGGAGTGTCAGGGCAGCACAGGTTTGAGGTGGGGGCAGCTTGGGTCTGGGACACATCCTCGATCGTTTGGATTTTTGGAGGTGTCCGGCCACTCAGGGCCACAGGCCCCTGGAGACATACACCGGTCCTTTTTCCTTGGGAAAGAAAAGTGGCCAGCCCAGGTTCCTGATGTCAGTTTGTAGGGTTCCCTTGGGAGTGTCAGGGCAGCACAGGTTTGAGGTGGGGGCAGCTTGGGTCTGGGACACATCCTCGATCGTGTGGATTTTTGGAGGTGTCCGGCCACTCAAGGGCCACAGGCCCCTGGAGACATACACCGGTCCTTTTTCCTTGGGAAAGAAAAGTGGCCAGCCCAGGTTCCTGATGTCATTTTGTAGGGTTCCCTTGGGAGTGTCAGGGCAGCACAGGTTTGAGGTGGGGGCAGCTTGGGTCTGGGACACATCCTCGATCGTTTGGATTTTTGGAGGTGTCCGGCCACTCAGGGCCACAGGCCCCTGGAGAAGACGATCAGCTTTTTCCTTGGGAAAGAAAAGTGGCCAGCCCAGGTTCCTGATGTCAGTTTGTAGGGTTCCCTTGGGAGTGTCAGGGCAGCACAGGTTTGAGGTGGGGGCAGCTTGGGTCTGGGACACATCCTCGATCGTTTGGATTTTTGGAGGTGTCTGGCCACTCAGGGCCACAGGCCCCTGGAGACAAAGATCAGCCTTTTTCCTTGGGAAAGAAAAGTGGCCAGCCCAGGTTCCTGATGTCAGTTTGTAGGGTTCCCTTGGGAGTGTCAGGGCAGCACAGGTTTGAGGTGGGGGCAGCTTGGGTCTGGGACACATCCTCGATCGTTTGGATTTTTGGAGGTGTCCGGCCACTCAGGGCCACAGGCCCCTGGAGAAGACGATCAGCTTTTTCCTTGGGAAAGAAAAGTGGCCAGCCCAGGTTCCTGATGTCAGTTTGTAGGGTTCCCTTGGGAGTGTCAGGGCAGCACAGGTTTGAGGTGGGGGCAGCTTGGGTCTGGGACACATCCTCGATCGTGTGGATTTTTGGAGGTGTCCGGCCACTCAAGGGCCACAGGCCCCTGGAGACATACACCGGTCCTTTTTCCTTGGGAAAGAAAAGTGGCCAGCCCAGGTTCCTGATGTCAGTTTGTAGGGTTCCCTTGGGAGTGTCAGGGCAGCACAGGTTTGAGGTGGGGGCAGCTTGGGTCTGGGACACATCCTCGATCGTTTGGATTTTTGGAGGTGTCCGGCCACTCAGGGCCACAGGCCCCTGGAGACATACACCGGTCCTTTTTCCTTGGGAAAGAAAAGTGGCCAGCCCAGGTTCCTGATGTCAGTTTGTAGGGTTCCCTTGGGAGTGTCAGGGCAGCACAGGTTTGAGGTGGGGCCAGCTTGGGTCTGGGACACATCCTCGATCGTGTGGATTTTTGGAGGTGTCCGGCCACTCAGGGCCACAGGCCCCTGGAGAAGACGATCAGCTTTTTCCTTGGGAAAGAAAAGTGGCCAGCCCAGGTTCCTGATGTCAGTTTGTAGGGTTCCCTTGGGAGTGTCAGGGCAGCACAGGTTTGAGGTGGGGGCAGCTTGGGTCTGGGACACATCCTCGATCGTTTGGATTTTTGGAGGTGTCCGGCCACTCAGGGCCACAGGCCCCTGGAGACATACACCGGTCCTTTTTCCTTGGGAAAGAAAAGTGGCCAGCCCAGGTTCCTGATGTCAGTTTGTAGGGTTCCCTTGGGAGTGTCAGGGCAGCACAGGTTTGAGGTGGGGGCAGCTTGGGTCTGGGACACATCCTCGATCGTGTGGATTTTTGGAGGTGTCCGGCCACTCAAGGGCCACAGGCCCCTGGAGACATACACCGGTCCTTTTTCCTTGGGAAAGAAAAGTGGCCAGCCCAGGTTCCTGATGTCAGTTTGTAGGGTTCCCTTGGGAGTGTCAGGGCAGCACAGGTTTGAGGTGGGGGCAGCTTGGGTCTGGGACACATCCTCGATCGTTTGGATTTTTGGAGGTGTCCGGCCACTCAGGGCCACAGGCCCCTGGAGAAGACGATCAGCTTTTTCCTTGGGAAAGAAAAGTGGCCAGCCCAGGTTCCTGATGTCAGTTTGTAGGGTTCCCTTGGGAGTGTCAGGGCAGCACAGGTTTGAGGTGGGGGCAGCTTGGGTCTGGGACACATCCTCGATCGTTTGGATTTTTGGAGGTGTCCGGCCACTCAGGGCCACAGGCCCCTGGAGAAGACGATCAGCTTTTTCCTTGGGAAAGAAAAGTGGCCAGCCCAGGTTCCTGATGTCAGTTTGTAGGGTTCCCTTGGGACCATCAGGGCAGCACAGGTTTGAGGTGGGGGCAGCTTGGGTCTGGGACACATCCTCGATCGTGTGGATTTTTGGAGGTGTCCGGCCACTCAAGGGCCACAGGCCCCTGGAGACATACACCGGTCCTTTTTCCTTGGGAAAGAAAAGTGGCCAGCCCAGGTTCCTGATGTCAGTTTGTAGGGTTCCCTTGGGAGTGTCAGGGCAGCACAGGTTTGAGGTGGGGGCAGCTTGGGTCTGGGACACATCCTCGATCGTTTGGATTTTTGGAGGTGTCCGGCCACTCAAGGGCCACAGGCCCCTGGAGACATACACCGGTCCTTTTTCCTTGGGAAAGAAAAGTGGCCAGCCCAGGTTCCTGATGTCAGTTTGTAGGGTTCCCTTGGGAGTGTCAGGGCAGCACAGGTTTGAGGTGGGGGCAGCTTGGGTCTGGGACACATCCTCGATCGTTTGGATTTTTGGAGGTGTCCGGCCACTCAGGGCCACAGGCCCCTGGAGACAAAGATCAGCCTTTTTCCTTGGGAAAGAAAAGTGGCCAGCCCAGGTTCCTGATGTCAGTTTGTAGGGTTCCCTTGGGACCATCAGGGCAGCACAGGTTTGAGGTGGGGGCAGCTTGGGTCTGGGACACATCCTCGATCGTTTGGATTTTTGGAGGTGTCCAGCCACTCAGGGCCACAGGCCCCTGGAGAAGACGATCAGCTTTTTCCTTGGGAAAGAAAAGTGGCCAGCCCAGGTTCCTGATGTCAGTTTGTAGGGTTCCCTTGGGAGTGTCAGGGCAGCACAGGTTTGAGGTGGGGGCAGCTTGGGTCTGGGACACATCCTCGATCGTTTGGATTTTTGGAGGTGTCCGGCCACTCAGGGCCACAGGCCCCTGGAGAAATACACCGGTCCTTTTTCCTTGGGAAAGAAAAGTGGCCAGCCCAGGTTCCTGATGTCAGTTTGTAGGGTTCCCTTGGGAGTGTCAGGGCAGCACAGGTTTGAGGTGGGGGCAGCTTGGGTCTGGGACACATCCTCGATCGTGTGGATTTTTGGAGGTGTCCGGCCACTCAGGGCCACAGGCCCCTGGAGACAAAGATCAGCCTTTTTCCTTGGGAAAGAAAAGTGGCCAGCCCAGGTTCCTGATGTCAGTTTGTAGGGTTCCCTTGGGAGTGTCAGGGCAGCACAGGTTTGAGGTGGGGGCAGCTTGGGTCTGGGACACATCCTCGATCGTTTGGATTTTTGGAGGTGTCCGGCCACTCAGGGCCACAGGCCCCTGGAGAAGACGATCAGCTTTTTCCTTGGGAAAGAAAAGTGGCCAGCCCAGGTTCCTGATGTCAGTTTGTAGGGTTCCCTTGGGACCATCAGGGCAGCACAGGTTTGAGGTGGGGGCAGCTTGGGTCTGGGACACATCCTCGATCGTTTGGATTTTTGGAGGTGTCCGGCCACTCAGGGCCACAGGCCCCTGGTGAAGACGATCAGCTTTTTCCTTGGGAAAGAAAAGTGGCCAGCCCAGGTTCCTGATGTCAGTTTGTAGGGTTCCCTTGGGAGTGTCAGGGCAGCACAGGTTTGAGGTGGGGGCAGCTTGGGTCTGGGACACATCCTCGATCGTTTGGATTTTTGGAGGTGTCCGGCCACTCAAGGGCCACAGGCCCCTGGAGACATACACCGGTCCTTTTTCCTTGGGAAAGAAAAGTGGCCAGGCAAGGTTCCTGATGTCAGTTTGTAGGGTTCCCTTGGGAGTGTCAGGGCAGCACAGGTTTGAGGTGGGGGCAGCTTGGGTCTGGGACACATCCTCGATCGTTTGGATTTTTGGAGGTGTCCGGCCACTCAGGGCCACAGGCCCCTGGAGACATACACCGGTCCTTTTTCCTTGGGAAAGAAAAGTGGCCAGCCCAGGTTCCTGATGTCAGTTTGTAGGGTTCCCTTGGGAGTGTCAGGGCAGCACAGGTTTGAGGTGGGGGCAGCTTGGGTCTGGGACACATCCTCGATCGTTTGGATTTTTGGAGGTGTCCGGCCACTGAGGGCCACAGGCCCCTGGAGAAGACGATCAGCTTTTTCCTTGGGAAAGAAAAGTGGCCAGCCCAGGTTCCTGATGTCAGTTTGTAGGGTTCCCTTGGGAGTGTCAGGGCAGCACAGGTTTGAGGTGGGGGCAGCTTGGGTCTGGGACACATCCTCGATCGTTTGGATTTTTGGAGGTGTCCGGCCACTCAGGGCCACAGGCCCCTGGAGACATACACCGGTCCTTTTTCCTTGGGAAAGAAAAGTGGCCAGCCCAGGTTCCTGATGTCAGTTTGTAGGGTTCCCTTGGGAGTGTCAGGGCAGCACAGGTTTGAGGTGGGGGCAGCTTGGGTCTGGGACACATCCTCGATCGTTTGGATTTTTGGAGGTGTCCGGCCACTCAAGGGCCACAGGCCCCTGGAGACATACACCGGTCCTTTTTCCTTGGGAAAGAAAAGTGGCCAGCCCAGGTTCCTGATGTCAGTTTGTAGGGTTCCCTTGGGAGTGTCAGGGCAGCACAGGTTTGAGGTGGGGGCAGCTTGGGTCTGGGACACATCCTCGATCGTTTGGATTTTTGGAGGTGTCCGGCCACTCAGGGCCACAGGCCCCTGGAGAAGACGATCAGCTTTTTCCTTGGGAAAGAAAAGTGGCCAGCCCAGGTTCCTGATGTCAGTTTGTAGGGTTCCCTTGGGAGTGTCAGGGCAGCACAGGTTTGAGGTGGGGGCAGCTTGGGTCTGGGACACATCCTCGATCGTTTGGATTTTTGGAGGTGTCCGGCCACTCAGGGCCACAGGCCCCTGGAGAAGACGATCAGCTTTTTCCTTGGGAAAGAAAAGTGGCCAGCCCAGGTTCCTGATGTCAGTTTGTAGGGTTCCCTTGGGAGTGTCAGGGCAGCACAGGTTTGAGGTGGGGGCAGCTTGGGTCTGGGACACATCCTCGATCGTGTGGATTTTTGGAGGTGTCCGGCCACTCAAGGGCCACAGGCCCCTGGAGACATACACCGGTCCTTTTTCCTTGGGAAAGAAAAGTGGCCAGCCCAGGTTCCTGATGTCAGTTTGTAGGGTTCCCTTGGGAGTGTCAGGGCAGCACAGGTTTGAGGTGGGGGCAGCTTGGGTCTGGGACACATCCTCGATCGTTTGGATTTTTGGAGGTGTCCGGCCACTCAAGGGCCACAGGCCCCTGGAGACATACACCGGTCCTTTTTCCTTGGGAAAGAAAAGTGGCCAGCCCAGGTTCCTGATGTCAGTTTGTAGGGTTCCCTTGGGAGTGTCAGGGCAGCACAGGTTTGAGGTGGGGGCAGCTTGGGTCTGGGACACATCCTCGATCGTTTGGATTTTTGGAGGTGTCCGGCCACTGAGGGCCACAGGCCCCTGGAGAAGACGATCAGCTTTTTCCTTGGGAAAGAAAAGTGGCCAGCCCAGGTTCCTGATGTCAGTTTGTAGGGTTCCCTTGGGAGTGTCAGGGCAGCACAGGTTTGAGGTGGGGGCAGCTTGGGTCTGGGACACATCCTCGATTGTTTGGATTTTTGGAGGTGTCCGGCCACTCAGGGCCACAGGCCCCTGGAGACAAAGATCAGCCTTTTTCCTCGGGAAAGAAAAGTGGCCAGCCCAGGTTCCTGATGTCAGTTTGTAGGGTTCCCTTGGGACCATCAGGGCAGCACAGGTTTGAGGTGGGGGCAGCTTGGGTCTGGGACACATCCTCGATCGTTTGGATTTTTGGAGGTGTCCGGCCACTCAGGGCCACAGGCCCCTGGAGAAGACGATCAGCTTTTTCCTTGGGAAAGAAAAGTGGCCAGCCCAGGTTCCTGATGTCAGTTTGTAGGGTTCCCTTGGGAGTGTCAGGGCAGCACAGGTTTGAGGTGGGGGCAGCTTGGGTCTGGGACACATCCTCGATCGTTTGGATTTTTGGAGGTGTCCGGCCACTCAGGGCCACAGGCCCCTGGAGAAATACACCGGTCCTTTTTCCTTGGGAAAGAAAAGTGGCCAGCCCAGGTTCCTGATGTCAGTTTGTAGGGTTCCCTTGGGAGTGTCAGGGCAGCACAGGTTTGAGGTGGGGGCAGCTTGGGTCTGGGACACATCCTCGATCGTTTGGATTTTTGGAGGTGTCCGGCCACTCAGGGCCACAGGCCCCTGGAGACATACACCGGTCCTTTTTCCTTGGGAAAGAAAAGTGGCCAGCCCAGGTTCCTGATGTCAGTTTGTAGGGTTCCCTTGGGAGTGTCAGGGCAGCACAGGTTTGAGGTGGGGGCAGCTTGGGTCTGGGACACATCCTCGATCGTTTGGATTTTTGGAGGTGTCCGGCCACTCAGGGCCACAGGCCCCTGGAGAAGACGATCAGCTTTTTCCTTGGGAAAGAAAAGTGGCCAGCCCAGGTTCCTGATGTCAGTTTGTAGGGTTCCCTTGGGAGTGTCAGGGCAGCACAGGTTTGAGGTGGGGGCAGCTTGGGTCTGGGACACATCCTCGATCGTTTGGATTTTTGGAGGTGTCCGGCCACTCAAAGGCCACAGGCCCCTGGAGACATACACCGGTCCTTTTTCCTTGGGAAAGAAAAGTGGCCAGCCCAGGTTCCTGATGTCAGTTTGTAGGGTTCCCTTGGGAGTGTCAGGGCAGCACAGGTTTGAGGTGGGGGCAGCTTGGGTCTGGGACACATCCTCGATCGTTTGGATTTTTGGAGGTGTCCGGCCACTCAGGGCCACAGGCCCCTGGAGACATACACTGGTCCTTTTTCCTCGGGAAAGAAAAGTGGCCAGCCCAGGTTCCTGATGTCAGTTTGTAGGGTTCCCTTGGGAGTGTCAGGGCAGCACAGGTTTGAGGTGGGGGCAGCTTGGGTCTGGGACACATCCTCGATCGTTTGGATTTTTGGAGGTGTCCGGCCACTCAGGGCCACAGGCCCCTGGAGACATACACCGGTCCTTTTTCCTTGGGAAAGAAAAGTGGCCAGCCCAGGTTCCTGATGTCAGTTTGTAGGGTTCCCTTGGGAGTGTCAGGGCAGCACAGGTTTGAGGTGGGGGCAGCTTGGGTCTGGGACACATCCTCGATCGTGTGGATTTTTGGAGGTGTCCGGCCACTCAAGGGCCACAGGCCCCTGGAGACATACACCGGTCCTTTTTCCTTGGGAAAGAAAAGTGGCCAGCCCAGGTTCCTGATGTCAGTTTGTAGGGTTCCCTTGGGAGTGTCAGGGCAGCACAGGTTTGAGGTGGGGGCAGCTTGGGTCTGGGACACATCCTCGATCGTTTGGATTTTTGGAGGTGTCCGGCCACTCAGGGCCACAGGCCCCTGGAGAAGACGATCAGCTTTTTCCTTGGGAAAGAAAAGTGGCCAGCCCAGGTTCCTGATGTCAGTTTGTAGGGTTCCCTTGGGACCATCAGGGCAGCACAGGTTTGAGGTGGGGGCAGCTTGGGTCTGGGACACATCCTCGATCGTTTGGATTTTTGGAGGTGTCCGGCCACTCAAGGGCCACAGGCCCCTGGAGACATACACCGGTCCTTTTTCCTTGGGAAAGAAAAGTGGCCAGCCCAGGTTCCTGATGTCAGTTTGTAGGGTTCCCTTGGGAGTGTCAGGGCAGCACAGGTTTGAGGTGGGGGCAGCTTGGGTCTGGGACACATCCTCGATCGTTTGGATTTTTGGAGGTGTCCGGCCACTCAGGGCCACAGGCCCCTGGAGAAGACGATCAGCTTTTTCCTTGGGAAAGAAAAGTGGCCAGCCCAGGTTCCTGATGTCAGTTTGTAGGGTTCCCTTGGGACCATCAGGGCAGCACAGGTTTGAGGTGGGGGCAGCTTGGGTCTGGGACACATCCTCGATCGTTTGGATTTTTGGAGGTGTCCGGCCACTCAGGGCCACAGGCCCCTGGAGACATACACCGGTCCTTTTTCCTTGGGAAAGAAAAGTGGCCAGCCCAGGTTCCTGATGTCAGTTTGTAGGGTTCCCTTGGGAGTGTCAGGGCAGCACAGGTTTGAGGTGGGGGCAGCTTGGGTCTGGGACACATCCTCGATCGTTTGGATTTTTGGAGGTGTCCGGCCACTCAGGGCCACAGGCCCCTGGAGAAGACGATCAGCTTTTTCCTTGGGAAAGAAAAGTGGCCAGCCCAGGTTCCTGATGTCAGTTTGTAGGGTTCCCTTGGGAGTGTCAGGGCAGCACAGGTTTGAGGTGGGGGCAGCTTGGGTCTGGGACACATCCTCGATTGTTTGGATTTTTGGAGGTGTCCGGCCACTCAGGGCCACAGGCCCCTGGAGACAAAGATCAGCCTTTTTCCTCGGGAAAGAAAAGTGGCCAGCCCAGGTTCCTGATGTCAGTTTGTAGGGTTCCCTTGGGACCATCAGGGCAGCACAGGTTTGAGGTGGGGGCAGCTTGGGTCTGGGACACATCCTCGATCGTTTGGATTTTTGGAGGTGTCCGGCCACTCAGGGCCACAGGCCCCTGGAGAAGACGATCAGCTTTTTCCTTGGGAAAGAAAAGTGGCCAGCCCAGGTTCCTGATGTCAGTTTGTAGGGTTCCCTTGGGAGTGTCAGGGCAGCACAGGTTTGAGGTGGGGGCAGCTTGGGTCTGGGACACATCCTCGATCGTTTGGATTTTTGGAGGTGTCCGGCCACTCAGGGCCACAGGCCCCTGGAGAAATACACCGGTCCTTTTTCCTTGGGAAAGAAAAGTGGCCAGCCCAGGTTCCTGATGTCAGTTTGTAGGGTTCCCTTGGGAGTGTCAGGGCAGCACAGGTTTGAGGTGGGGGCAGCTTGGGTCTGGGACACATCCTCGATCGTTTGGATTTTTGGAGGTGTCCGGCCACTCAGGGCCACAGGCCCCTGGAGACATACACCGGTCCTTTTTCCTTGGGAAAGAAAAGTGGCCAGCCCAGGTTCCTGATGTCAGTTTGTAGGGTTCCCTTGGGAGTGTCAGGGCAGCACAGGTTTGAGGTGGGGGCAGCTTGGGTCTGGGACACATCCTCGATCGTTTGGATTTTTGGAGGTGTCCGGCCACTCAGGGCCACAGGCCCCTGGAGAAGACGATCAGCTTTTTCCTTGGGAAAGAAAAGTGGCCAGCCCAGGTTCCTGATGTCAGTTTGTAGGGTTCCCTTGGGAGTGTCAGGGCAGCACAGGTTTGAGGTGGGGGCAGCTTGGGTCTGGGACACATCCTCGATCGTTTGGATTTTTGGAGGTGTCCGGCCACTCAAAGGCCACAGGCCCCTGGAGACATACACCGGTCCTTTTTCCTTGGGAAAGAAAAGTGGCCAGCCCAGGTTCCTGATGTCAGTTTGTAGGGTTCCCTTGGGAGTGTCAGGGCAGCACAGGTTTGAGGTGGGGGCAGCTTGGGTCTGGGACACATCCTCGATCGTTTGGATTTTTGGAGGTGTCCGGCCACTCAGGGCCACAGGCCCCTGGAGACATACACTGGTCCTTTTTCCTCGGGAAAGAAAAGTGGCCAGCCCAGGTTCCTGATGTCAGTTTGTAGGGTTCCCTTGGGAGTGTCAGGGCAGCACAGGTTTGAGGTGGGGGCAGCTTGGGTCTGGGACACATCCTCGATCGTTTGGATTTTTGGAGGTGTCCGGCCACTCAGGGCCACAGGCCCCTGGAGACATACACCGGTCCTTTTTCCTTGGGAAAGAAAAGTGGCCAGCCCAGGTTCCTGATGTCAGTTTGTAGGGTTCCCTTGGGAGTGTCAGGGCAGCACAGGTTTGAGGTGGGGGCAGCTTGGGTCTGGGACACATCCTCGATCGTGTGGATTTTTGGAGGTGTCCGGCCACTCAAGGGCCACAGGCCCCTGGAGACATACACCGGTCCTTTTTCCTTGGGAAAGAAAAGTGGCCAGCCCAGGTTCCTGATGTCAGTTTGTAGGGTTCCCTTGGGAGTGTCAGGGCAGCACAGGTTTGAGGTGGGGGCAGCTTGGGTCTGGGACACATCCTCGATCGTTTGGATTTTTGGAGGTGTCCGGCCACTCAGGGCCACAGGCCCCTGGAGAAGACGATCAGCTTTTTCCTTGGGAAAGAAAAGTGGCCAGCCCAGGTTCCTGATGTCAGTTTGTAGGGTTCCCTTGGGACCATCAGGGCAGCACAGGTTTGAGGTGGGGGCAGCTTGGGTCTGGGACACATCCTCGATCGTTTGGATTTTTGGAGGTGTCCGGCCACTCAAGGGCCACAGGCCCCTGGAGACATACACCGGTCCTTTTTCCTTGGGAAAGAAAAGTGGCCAGCCCAGGTTCCTGATGTCAGTTTGTAGGGTTCCCTTGGGAGTGTCAGGGCAGCACAGGTTTGAGGTGGGGGCAGCTTGGGTCTGGGACACATCCTCGATCGTTTGGATTTTTGGAGGTGTCCGGCCACTCAGGGCCACAGGCCCCTGGAGAAGACGATCAGCTTTTTCCTTGGGAAAGAAAAGTGGCCAGCCCAGGTTCCTGATGTCAGTTTGTAGGGTTCCCTTGGGACCATCAGGGCAGCACAGGTTTGAGGTGGGGGCAGCTTGGGTCTGGGACACATCCTCGATCGTTTGGATTTTTGGAGGTGTCCGGCCACTCAGGGCCACAGGCCCCTGGAGACATACACCGGTCCTTTTTCCTTGGGAAAGAAAAGTGGCCAGCCCAGGTTCCTGATGTCAGTTTGTAGGGTTCCCTTGGGAGTGTCAGGGCAGCACAGGTTTGAGGTGGGGGCAGCTTGGGTCTGGGACACATCCTCGATCGTTTGGATTTTTGGAGGTGTCCGGCCACTCAGGGCCACAGGCCCCTGGAGAAGACGATCAGTTTTTCCTTGGGAAAGAAAAGTGGCCAGCCCAGGTTCCTGATGTCAGTTTGTAGGGTTCCCTTGGGAGTGTCAGGGCAGCACAGGTTTGAGGTGGGGGCAGCTTGGGTCTGGGACACATCCTCGATCGTTTGGATTTTTGGAGGTGTCCGGCCACTCAAGGGCCACAGGCCCCTGGAGACATACACCGGTCCTTTTTCCTTGGGAAAGAAAAGTGGCCAGCCCAGGTTCCTGATGTCAGTTTGTAGGGTTCCCTTGGGAGTGTCAGGGCAGCACAGGTTTGAGGTGGGGGCAGCTTGGGTCTGGGACACATCCTCGATCGTTTGGATTTTTGGAGGTGTCCGGCCACTCAGGGCCACAGGCCCCTGGAGACATACACCGGGTCCTTTTTCCTTGGGAAAGAAAAGTGGCCAGCCCAGGTTCCTGATGTCAGTTTGTAGGGTTCCCTTGGGAGTGTCAGGGCAGCACAGGTTTGAGGTGGGGGCAGCTTGGGTCTGGGACACATCCTCGATCGTTTGGATTTTTGGAGGTGTCCGGCCACTCAGGGCCACAGGCCCCTGGAGACAAAGATCAGCCTTTTTCCTTGGGAAAGAAAAGTGGCCAGCCCAGGTTCCTGATGTCAGTTTGTAGGGTTCCCTTGGGAGTGTCAGGGCAGCACAGGTTTGAGGTGGGGGCAGCTTGGGTCTGGGACACATCCTCGATCGTTTGGATTTTTGGAGGTGTCCGGCCACTCAGGGCCACAGGCACCTGGAGAAGACGATCAGCTTTTTCCTTGGGAAAGAAAAGTGGCCAGCCCAGGTTCCTGATGTCAGTTTGTAGGGTTCCCTTGGGAGTTTCAGGGCAGCACAGGTTTGAGGTGGGGGCAGCTTGGGTCTGGGACACATCCTCGATCGTTTGGATTTTTGGAGGTGTCCGGCCACTCAAGGGCCACAGGCCCCTGGAGACATACACCGGTCCTTTTTCCTTGGGAAAGAAAAGTGGCCAGCCCAGGTTCCTGATGTCAGTTTGTAGGGTTCCCTTGGGAGTGTCAGGGCAGCACAGGTTTGAGGTGGGGGCAGCTTGGGTCTGGGACACATCCTCGATCGTTTGGATTTTTGGAGGTGTCCGGCCACTCAGGGCCACAGGCACCTGGAGACAAAGATATGACTTTTCCTTGGGAAAGAAAAGTGGCCAGCCCAGGTTCCTGATGTCAGTTTGTAGGGTTCCCTTGGGAGTGTCAGGGCAGCACAGGTTTGAGGTGGGGGCAGCTTGGGTCTGGGACACATCCTCGATCGTTTGGATTTTTGGAGGTGTCCGGCCACTCAAGGGCCACAGGCCCCTGGAGACATACACCGGTCCTTTTTCCTTGGGAAAGAAAAGTGGCCAGCCCAGGTTCCTGATGTCAGTTTGTAGGGTTCCCTTGGGAGTGTCAGGGCAGCACAGGTTTGAGGTGGGGGCAGCTTGGGTCTGGGACACATCCTCGATCGTTTGGATTTTTGGAGGTGTCCGGCCACTCAGGGCCACAGGCCCCTGGAGACATACACCGGTCCTTTTTCCTTGGGAAAGAAAAGTGGCCAGCCCAGGTTCCTGATGTCATTTTGTAGGGTTCCCTTGGGAGTGTCAGGGCAGCACAGGTTTGAGGTGGGGGCAGCTTGGGTCTGGGACACATCCTCGATCGTTTGGATTTTTGGAGGTGTCCGGCCACTCAAGGGCCACAGGCCCCTGGAGACATACACCGGTCCTTTTTCCTTGGGAAAGAAAAGTGGCCAGCCCAGGTTCCTGATGTCAGTTTGTAGGGTTCCCTTGGGAGTGTCAGGGCAGCACAGGTTTGAGGTGGGGGCAGCTTGGGTCTGGGACACATCCTCGATCGTTTGGATTTTTGGAGGTGTCCGGCCACTCAGGGCCACAGGCCCCTGGAGAAGACGATCAGCTTTTTCCTTGGGAAAGAAAAGTGGCCAGGCAAGGTTCCTGATGTCAGTTTGTAGGGTTCCCTTGGGAGTGTCAGGGCAGCACAGGTTTGAGGTGGGGGCAGCTTGGGTCTGGGACACATCCTCGATCGTTTGGATTTTTGGAGGTGTCCGGCCACTCAGGGCCACAGGCCCCTGGAGACATACACCGGTCCTTTTTCCTTGGGAAAGAAAAGTGGCCAGCCCAGGTTCCTGATGTCAGTTTGTAGGGTTCCCTTGGGAGTGTCAGGGCAGCACAGGTTTGAGGTGGGGGCAGCTTGGGTCTGGGACACATCCTCGATCGTTTGGATTTTTGGAGGTGTCTGCCCACTCAGGGCCACAGGCACCTGGAGACAAAGATCTGACTTTTCCTTGGGAAAGAAAAGTGGCCAGCCCAGGTTCCTGATGTCAGTTTGTAGGGTTCCCTTGGGAGTGTCAGGGCAGCACAAGTTTGAGGTGGGGGCAGCTTGGGGCTGGGACACATCCTCGATCGTGTGGATTTTTGGAGGTGTCCGGCCACTCAAGGGCCACAGGCCCCTGGAGACATACACCGGTCCTTTTTCCTTGGGAAAGAAAAGTGGCCAGCCCAGGTTCCTGATGTCAGTTTGTAGGGTTCCCTTGGGAGTGTCAGGGCAGCACAGGTTTGAGGTGGGGGCAGCTTGGGTCTGGGACACATCCTCGATCGTTTGGAATTTTGGAGGTGTCTGGCCACTCAGGGCCACAGGCCCCTGGAGACATACACAGGTCCTTTTTCCTCGGGAAAGAAAAGTGGCCAGCCCAGGTTCCTGATGTCAGTTTGTAGGGTTCCCTTGGGAGTGTCAGGGCAGCACAGGTTTGAGGTGGGGGCAGCTTGGGTCTGGGACACATCCTCGATCGTTTGGATTTTTGGAGGTGTCCGGCCACTCAAGGGCCACAGGCCCCTGGAGACATACACCGGTCCTTTTTCCTTGGGAAAGAAAAGTGGCCAGCCCAGGTTCCTGATGTCAGTTTGTAGGGTTCCCTTGGGAGTGTCAGGGCAGCACAGGTTTGAGGTTGGGGCAGCTTGGGTCTGGGACACATCCTCGATCGTTTGGATTTTTGGAGGTGTCCGGCCACTCAAGGGCCACAGGCCCCTGGAGACATACACCGGTCCTTTTTCCTTGGGAAAGAAAAGTGGCCAGCCCAGGTTCCTGATGTCAGTTTGTAGGGTTCCCTTGGGAGTGTCAGGGCAGCACAGGTTTGAGGTGGGGGCAGCTTGGGTCTGGGACACATCCTCGATCGTTTGGATTTTTGGAGGTGTCCGGCCACTCAGGGCCACAGGCCCCTGGAGAAGACGATCAGCTTTTTCCTTGGGAAAGAAAAGTGGCCAGCCCAGGTTCCTGATGTCATTTTGTAGGGTTCCCTTGGGAGTGTCAGGGCAGCACAGGTTTGAGGTGGGGGCAGCTTGGGTCTGGGACACATCCTCGATCGTTTGGATTTTTGGAGGTGTCCGGCCACTCAAGGGCCACAGGCCCCTGGAGACATACACCGGTCCTTTTTCCTTGGGAAAGAAAAGTGGCCAGCCCAGGTTCCTGATGTCAGTTTGTAGGGTTCCCTTGGGAGTGTCAGGGCAGCACAGGTTTGAGGTGGGGGCAGCTTGGGTCTGGGACACATCCTCGATCGTTTGGATTTTTGGAGGTGTCCGGCCACTCAGGGCCACAGGCCCCTGGAGAAGACGATCAGCTTTTTCCTTGGGAAAGAAAAGTGGCCAGCCCAGGTTCCTGATGTCAGTTTGTAGGGTTCCCTTGGGACCATCAGGGCAGCACAGGTTTGAGGTGGGGGCAGCTTGGGTCTGGGACACATCCTCGATCGTTTGGATTTTTGGAGGTGTCCGGCCACTCAGGGCCACAGGCCCCTGGAGAAATACACCGGTCCTTTTTCCTTGGGAAAGAAAAGTGGCCAGCCCAGGTTCCTGATGTCAGTTTGTAGGGTTCCCTTGGGAGTGTCAGGGCAGCACAGGTTTGAGGTGGGGGCAGCTTGGGTCTGGGACACATCCTCGATCGTTTGGATTTTTGGAGGTGTCCGGCCACTCAGGGCCACAGGCCCCTGGAGAAGACGATCAGTTTTTCCTTGGGAAAGAAAAGTGGCCAGCCCAGGTTCCTGATGTCAGTTTGTAGGGTTCCCTTGGGAGTGTCAGGGCAGCACAGGTTTGAGGTGGGGGCAGCTTGGGTCTGGGACACATCCTCGATCGTTTGGATTTTTGGAGGTGTCCGGCCACTCAAGGGCCACAGGCCCCTGGAGACATACACCGGTCCTTTTTCCTTGGGAAAGAAAAGTGGCCAGCCCAGGTTCCTGATGTCAGTTTGTAGGGTTCCCTTGGGAGTGTCAGGGCAGCACAGGTTTGAGGTGGGGGCAGCTTGGGTCTGGGACACATCCTCGATCGTTTGGATTTTTGGAGGTGTCCGGCCACTCAGGGCCACAGGCCCCTGGAGACATACACCGGGTCCTTTTTCCTTGGGAAAGAAAAGTGGCCAGCCCAGGTTCCTGATGTCAGTTTGTAGGGTTCCCTTGGGAGTGTCAGGGCAGCACAGGTTTGAGGTGGGGGCAGCTTGGGTCTGGGACACATCCTCGATCGTTTGGATTTTTGGAGGTGTCCGGCCACTCAGGGCCACAGGCCCCTGGAGACATACACCGGTCCTTTTTCCTTGGGAAAGAAAAGTGGCCAGCCCAGGTTCCTGATGTCAGTTTGTAGGGTTCCCTTGGGAGTGTCAGGGCAGCACAGGTTTGAGGTGGGGGCAGCTTGGGTCTGGGACACATCCTCGATCGTTTGGATTTTTGGAGGTGTCCGGCCACTCAGGGCCACAGGCACCTGGAGAAGACGATCAGCTTTTTCCTTGGGAAAGAAAAGTGGCCAGCCCAGGTTCCTGATGTCAGTTTGTAGGGTTCCCTTGGGACCATCAGGGCAGCACAGGTTTGAGGTGGGGGCAGCTTGGGTCTGGGACACATCCTCGATCGTTTGGATTTTTGGAGGTGTCCGGCCACTCAAGGGCCACAGGCCCCTGGAGACATACACCGGTCCTTTTTCCTTGGGAAAGAAAAGTGGCCAGCCCAGGTTCCTGATGTCAGTTTGTAGGGTTCCCTTGGGAGTGTCAGGGCAGCACAGGTTTGAGGTGGGGGCAGCTTGGGTCTGGGACACATCCTCGATCGTTTGGATTTTTGGAGGTGTCCGGCCACTCAGGGCCACAGGCACCTGGAGACAAAGATATGACTTTTCCTTGGGAAAGAAAAGTGGCCAGCCCAGGTTCCTGATGTCAGTTTGTAGGGTTCCCTTGGGAGTGTCAGGGCAGCACAGGTTTGAGGTGGGGGCAGCTTGGGTCTGGGACACATCCTCGATCGTTTGGATTTTTGGAGGTGTCCGGCCACTCAGGGCCACAGGCCCCTGGAGACATACACCGGTCCTTTTTCCTTGGGAAAGAAAAGTGGCCAGCCCAGGTTCCTGATGTCATTTTGTAGGGTTCCCTTGGGAGTGTCAGGGCAGCACAGGTTTGAGGTGGGGGCAGCTTGGGTCTGGGACACATCCTCGATCGTTTGGATTTTTGGAGGTGTCCGGCCACTCAGGGCCACAGGCCCCTGGAGAAGACGATCAGCTTTTTCCTTGGGAAAGAAAAGTGGCCAGGCAAGGTTCCTGATGTCAGTTTGTAGGGTTCCCTTGGGAGTGTCAGGGCAGCACAGGTTTGAGGTGGGGGCAGCTTGGGTCTGGGACACATCCTCGATCGTTTGGATTTTTGGAGGTGTCCGGCCACTCAGGGCCACAGGCCCCTGGAGACATACACCGGTCCTTTTTCCTTGGGAAAGAAAAGTGGCCAGCCCAGGTTCCTGATGTCAGTTTGTAGGGTTCCCTTGGGAGTGTCAGGGCAGCACAGGTTTGAGGTGGGGGCAGCTTGGGTCTGGGACACATCCTCGATCGTTTGGATTTTTGGAGGTGTCTGCCCACTCAGGGCCACAGGCACCTGGAGACAAAGATCTGACTTTTCCTTGGGAAAGAAAAGTGGCCAGCCCAGGTTCCTGATGTCAGTTTGTAGGGTTCCCTTGGGAGTGTCAGGGCAGCACAAGTTTGAGGTCGGGGCAGCTTGGGGCTGGGACACATCCTCGATCGTGTGGATTTTTGGAGGTGTCCGGCCACTCAAGGGCCACAGGCCCCTGGAGACATACACCGGTCCTTTTTCCTTGGGAAAGAAAAGTGGCCAGCCCAGGTTCCTGATGTCAGTTTGTAGGGTTCCCTTGGGAGTGTCAGGGCAGCACAGGTTTGAGGTGGGGGCAGCTTGGGTCTGGGACACATCCTCGATCGTTTGGAATTTTGGAGGTGTCTGGCCACTCAGGGCCACAGGCCCCTGGAGACATACACAGGTCCTTTTTCCTCGGGAAAGAAAAGTGGCCAGCCCAGGTTCCTGATGTCAGTTTGTAGGGTTCCCTTGGGAGTGTCAGGGCAGCACAGGTTTGAGGTGGGGGCAGCTTGGGTCTGGGACACATCCTCGATCGTTTGGATTTTTGGAGGTGTCCGGCCACTCAGGGCCACAGGCCCCTGGAGACATACACCGGTCCTTTTTCCTTGGGAAAGAAAAGTGGCCAGCCCAGGTTCCTGATGTCAGTTTGTAGGGTTCCCTTGGGAGTGTCAGGGCAGCACAGGTTTGAGGTGGGGGCAGCTTGGGTCTGGGACACATCCTCGATCGTTTGGATTTTTGGAGGTGTCCGGCCACTCAGGGCCACAGGCCCCTGGAGAAGACGATCAGCTTTTTCCTTGGGAAAGAAAAGTGGCCAGCCCAGGTTCCTGATGTCATTTTGTAGGGTTCCCTTGGGAGTGTCAGGGCAGCACAGGTTTGAGGTGGGGGCAGCTTGGGTCTGGGACACATCCTCGATCGTTTGGATTTTTGGAGGTGTCCGGCCACTCAGGGCCACAGGCCCCTGGAGAAGACGATCAGCTTTTTCCTTGGGAAAGAAAAGTGGCCAGCCCAGGTTCCTGATGTCAGTTTGTAGGGTTCCCTTGGGAGTGTCAGGGCAGCACAGGTTTGAGGTGGGGGCAGCTTGGGTCTGGGACACATCCTCGATCGTTTGGATTTTTGGAGGTGTCCGGCCACTCAGGGCCACAGGCCCCTGGAGACAAAGATCAGCCTTTTTCCTTGGGAAAGAAAAGTGGCCAGCACAGGTTCCTGATGTCAGTTTGTAGGGTTCCCTTGGGAGTGTCAGGGCAGCACAGGTTTGAGGTGGGGGCAGCTTGGGTCTGGGACACATCCTCAATCGTTTGGATTTTTGGAGGTGTCCGGCCACTCAGGGCCACAGGCCCCTGGAGAAGACGATCAGCTTTTTCCTTGGGAAAGAAAAGTGGCCAGCCCAGGTTCCTGATGTCAGTTTGTAGGGTTCCCTTGGGAGTGTCAGGGCAGCACAGGTTTGAGGTGGGGGCAGCTTGGGTCTGGGACACATCCTCGATCGTTTGGATTTTTGGAGGTGTCCGGCCACTCAAGGGCCACAGGCCCCTGGAGACATACACCGGTCCTTTTTCCTTGGGAAAGAAAAGTGGCCAGCCCAGGTTCCTGATGTCAGTTTGTAGGGTTCCCTTGGGAGTGTCAGGGCAGCACAGGTTTGAGGTGGGGGCAGCTTGGGTCTGGGACACATCCTCGATCGTTTGGATTTTTGGAGGTGTCCAGCCACTCAAGGGCCACAGGCCCCTGGAGACATACACCGGTCCTTTTTCCTTGGGAAAGAAAAGTGGCCAGCCCAGGTTCCTGATGTCAGTTTGTAGGGTTCCCTTGGGAGTGTCAGGGCAGCACAGGTTTGAGGTGGGGGCAGCTTGGGTCTGGGACACATCCTCGATCGTTTGGATTTTTGGAGGTGTCCGGCCACTCAGGGCCACAGGCCCCTGGAGAAGACGATCAGCTTTTTCCTTGGGAAAGAAAAGTGGCCAGCCCAGGTTCCTGATGTCAGTTTGTAGGGTTCCCTTGGGACCATCAGGGCAGCACAGGTTTGAGGTGGGGGCAGCTTGGGTCTGGGACACATCCTCGATCGTTTGGATTTTTGGAGGTGTCCGGCCACTCAGGGCCACAGGCCCCTGGAGACATACACCGGTCCTTTTTCCTTGGGAAAGAAAAGTGGCCAGCCCAGGTTCCTGATGTCAGTTTGTAGGGTTCCCTTGGGAGTGTCAGGGCAGCACAGGTTTGAGGTGGGGGCAGCTTGGGTCTGGGACACATCCTCGATCGTTTGGATTTTTGGAGGTGTCCGGCCACTCAGGGCCACAGGCCCCTGGAGAAGACGATCAGCTTTTTCCTTGGGAAAGAAAAGTGGCCAGCCCAGGTTCCTGATGTCAGTTTGTAGGGTTCCCTTGGGAGTGTCAGGGCAGCACAGGTTTGAGGTGGGGGCAGCTTGGGTCTGGGACACATCCTCGATCGTTTGGATTTTTGGAGGTGTCCGGCCACTC
Organism: Vidua macroura; assembly: GCF_024509145.1. Lineage (NCBI taxonomy): Eukaryota > Metazoa > Chordata > Aves > Passeriformes > Viduidae > Vidua > Vidua macroura. The sequence continues at coordinate 8,772,815 of NC_071588.1, read as the reverse complement.
AGGGCCACAGGCCCCTGGAGAAGACGATCAGCTTTTTCCTTGGGAAAGAAAAGTGGCCAGCCCAGGTTCCTGATGTCAGTTTGTAGGGTTCCCTTGGGAGTGTCAGGGCAGCACAGGTTTGAGGTGGGGGCAGCTTGGGTCTGGGACACATCCTCGATCGTGTGGATTTTTGGAGGTGTCCGGCCACTCAAGGGCCACAGGCCCCTGGAGACATACACCGGTCCTTTTTCCTTGGGAAAGAAAAGTGGCCAGCCCAGGTTCCTGATGTCAGTTTGTAGGGTTCCCTTGGGAGTGTCAGGGCAGCACAGGTTTGAGGTGGGGGCAGCTTGGGTCTGGGACACATCCTCGATCGTTTGGATTTTTGGAGGTGTCCGGCCACTCAGGGCCACAGGCCCCTGGAGAAGACGATCAGCTTTTTCCTTGGGAAAGAAAAGTGGCCAGCCCAGGTTCCTGATGTCAGTTTGTAGGGTTCCCTTGGGAGTGTCAGGGCAGCACAGGTTTGAGGTGGGGGCAGCTTGGGTCTGGGACACATCCTCGATCGTTTGGATTTTTGGAGGTGTCCGGCCACTCAGGGCCACAGGCCCCTGGAGACAAAGATCAGCCTTTTTCCTTGGGAAAGAAAAGTGGCCAGCCCAGGTTCCTGATGTCAGTTTGTAGGGTTCCCTTGGGAGTGTCAGGGCAGCACAGGTTTGAGGTGGGGGCAGCTTGGGTCTGGGACACATCCTCGATCGTTTGGATTTTTGGAGGTGTCCGGCCACTCAGGGCCACAGGCCCCTGGAGAAGACGATCAGCTTTTTCCTTGGGAAAGAAAAGTGGCCAGCCCAGGTTCCTGATGTCAGTTTGTAGGGTTCCCTTGGGAGTGTCAGGGCAGCACAGGTTTGAGGTGGGGGCAGCTTGGGTCTGGGACACATCCTCGATCGTTTGGATTTTTGGAGGTGTCCGGCCACTCAAGGGCCACAGGCCCCTGGAGACATACACCGGTCCTTTTTCCTTGGGAAAGAAAAGTGGCCAGCCCAGGTTCCTGATGTCAGTTTGTAGGGTTCCCTTGGGAGTGTCAGGGCAGCACAGGTTTGAGGTGGGGGCAGCTTGGGTCTGGGACACATCCTCGATCGTTTGGATTTTTGGAGGTGTCCGGCCACTCAGGGCCACAGGCCCCTGGAGAAGACGATCAGCTTTTTCCTTGGGAAAGAAAAGTGGCCAGCCCAGGTTCCTGATGTCAGTTTGTAGGGTTCCCTTGGGACCATCAGGGCAGCACAGGTTTGAGGTGGGGGCAGCTTGGGTCTGGGACACATCCTCGATCGTTTGGATTTTTGGAGGTGTCCGGCCACTCAGGGCCACAGGCCCCTGGAGACAAAGATCAGCCTTTTTCCTTGGGAAAGAAAAGTGGCCAGCCCAGGTTCCTGATGTCAGTTTGTAGGGTTCCCTTGGGAGTGTCAGGGCAGCACAGGTTTGAGGTGGGGGCAGCTTGGGTCTGGGACACATCCTCGATCGTGTGGATTTTTGGAGGTGTCCGGCCACTCAGGGCCACAGGCCCCTGGAGACAAAGATCAGCTTTTTCCTTGGGAAAGAAAAGTGGCCAGCCCAGGTTCCTGATGTCAGTTTGTAGGGTTCCCTTGGGAGTGTCAGGGCAGCACAGGTTTGAGGTGGGGGCAGCTTGGGTCTGGGACACATCCTCGATCGTTTGGATTTTTGGAGGTGTCCGGCCACTCAGGGCCACAGGCCCCTGGAGAAGACGATCAGCTTTTTCCTTGGGATAGAAAAGTGGCCAGCCCAGGTTCCTGATGTCAGTTTGTAGGGTTCCCTTGGGAGTGTCAGGGCAGCACAGGTTTGAGGTGGGGGCAGCTTGGGTCTGGGACACATCCTCGATCGTTTGGATTTTTGGAGGTGTCCGGCCACTCAGGGCCACAGGCCCCTGGAGACAAAGATCAGCCTTTTTCCTTGGGAAAGAAAAGTGGCCAGCCCAGGTTCCTGATGTCAGTTTGTAGGGTTCCCTTGGGAGTGTCAGGGCAGCACAGGTTTGAGGTGGGGGCAGCTTGGGTCTGGGACACATCCTCGATCGTTTGGATTTTTGGAGGTGTCCGGCCACTCAGGGCCACAGGCCCCTGGAGAAGACGATCAGCTTTTTCCTTGGGAAAGAAAAGTGGCCAGCCCAGGTTCCTGATGTCAGTTTGTAGGGTTCCCTTGGGAGTGTCAGGGCAGCACAGGTTTGAGGTGGGGGCAGCTTGGGTCTGGGACACATCCTCGATCGTTTGGATTTTTGGAGGTGTCCGGCCACTCAAGGGCCACAGGCCCCTGGAGACATACACCGGTCCTTTTTCCTTGGGAAAGAAAAGTGGCCAGCCCAGGTTCCTGATGTCAGTTTGTAGGGTTCCCTTGGGAGTGTCAGGGCAGCACAGGTTTGAGGTGGGGGCAGCTTGGGTCTGGGACACATCCTCGATCGTTTGGATTTTTGGAGGTGTCCGGCCACTCAGGGCCACAGGCCCCTGGAGAAGACGATCAGCTTTTTCCTTGGGAAAGAAAAGTGGCCAGCCCAGGTTCCTGATGTCAGTTTGTAGGGTTCCCTTGGGACCATCAGGGCAGCACAGGTTTGAGGTGGGGGCAGCTTGGGTCTGGGACACATCCTCGATCGTTTGGAATTTTGGAGGTGTCTGGCCACTCAGGGCCACAGGCCCCTGGAGACATACACCGGTCCTTTTTCCTTGGGAAAGAAAAGTGGCCAGCCCAGGTTCCTGATGTCAGTTTGTAGGGTTCCCTTGGGAGTGTCAGGGCAGCACAGGTTTGAGGTGGGGGCAGCTTGGGTCTGGGACACATCCTCGATCGTTTGGATTTTTGGAGGTGTCCGGCCACTCAGGGCCACAGGCCCCTGGAGAAGACGATCAGCTTTTTCCTTGGGAAAGAAAAGTGGCCAGCCCAGGTTCCTGATGTCAGTTTGTAGGGTTCCCTTGGGACCGTCAGGGCAGCACAGGTTTGAGGTGGGGGCAGCTTGGGTCTGGGACACATCCTCGATCGTTTGGAATTTTGGAGGTGTCTGGCCACTCAGGGCCACAGGCCCCTGGAGACATACACCGGTCCTTTTTCCTTGGGAAAGAAAAGTGGCCAGCCCAGGTTCCTGATGTCAGTTTGTAGGGTTCCCTTGGGAGTGTCAGGGCAGCACAGGTTTGAGGTGGGGGCAGCTTGGGTCTGGGACACATCCTCGATCGTTTGGATTTTTGGAGGTGTCCGGCCACTCAGGGCCACAGGCCCCTGGAGAAGACGATCAGCTTTTTCCTTGGGAAAGAAAAGTGGCCAGCCCAGGTTCCTGATGTCAGTTTGTAGGGTTCCCTTGGGAGTGTCAGGGCAGCACAGGTTTGAGGTGGGGGCAGCTTGGGTCTGGGACACATCCTCGATCGTTTGGATTTTTGGAGGTGTCCGGCCACTCAGGGCCACAGGCCCCTGGAGACAAAGATCAGCTTTTTCCTTGGGAAAGAAAAGTGGCCAGCCCAGGTTCCTGATGTCAGTTTGTAGGGTTCCCTTGGGAGTGTCAGGGCAGCACAGGTTTGAGGTGGGGGCAGCTTGGGTCTGGGACACATCCTCGATCGTTTGGATTTTTGGAGGTGTCCGGCCACTCAGGGCCACAGGCCCCTGGAGACAAAGATCAGCCTTTTTCCTTGGGAAAGAAAAGTGGCCAGCCCAGGTTCCTGATGTCAGTTTGTAGGGTTCCCTTGGGAGTGTCAGGGCAGCACAGGTTTGAGGTGGGGGCAGCTTGGGTCTGGGACACATCCTCGATCGTGTGGATTTTTGGAGGTGTCCGGCCACTCAGGGCCACAGGCCCCTGGAGACAAAGATCAGCTTTTTCCTTGGGAAAGAAAAGTGGCCAGCCCAGGTTCCTGATGTCAGTTTGTAGGGTTCCCTTGGGAGTGTCAGGGCAGCACAGGTTTGAGGTGGGGGCAGCTTGGGTCTGGGACACATCCTCGATCGTTTGGATTTTTGGAGGTGTCTGGCCACTCAGGGCCACAGGCCCCTGGAGACAAAGATCAGCTTTTTCCTTGGGAAAGAAAAGTGGCCAGCCCAGGTTCCTGATGTCAGTTTGTAGGGTTCCCTTGGGAGTGTCAGGGCAGCACAGGTTTGAGGTGGGGGCAGCTTGGGTCTGGGACACATCCTCGATCGTTTGGATTTTTGGAGGTGTCTGGCCACTCAGGGCCACAGGCCCCTGGAGAAGACGATCAGCTTTTTCCTTGGGAAAGAAAAGTGGCCAGCCCAGGTTCCTGATGTCAGTTTGTAGGGTTCCCTTGGGAGTGTCAGGGCAGCACAGGTTTGAGGTGGGGGCAGCTTGGGTCTGGGACACATCCTCGATCGTTTGGATTTTTGGAGGTGTCCGGCCACTCAGGGCCACAGGCCCCTGGAGAAGACGATCAGCTTTTTCCTTGGGAAAGAAAAGTGGCCAGCCCAGGTTCCTGATGTCAGTTTGTAGGGTTCCCTTGGGAGTGTCAGGGCAGCACAGGTTTGAGGTGGGGGCAGCTTGGGTCTGGGACACATCCTCGATCGTTTGGAATTTGGGAGGTGTCCGGCCACTCAGGGCCACAAGCCCCTGGAGACAAAGATCAGCCTTTTTCCCTGGGAAAGAAAAGTGGCCAGCCCAGGTTCCTGATGTCAGTTTGTAGGGTTCCCTTGGGAGTGTCAGGGCAGCACAGGTTTGAGGTGGGGGCAGCTTGGGGCTGGGACACATCCTCGATCGTGTGGATTTTTGGAGGTGTCCGGCCACTCAGGGCCACAGGCCCCTGGAGAAGACGATCAGCTTTTTCCTTGGGAAAGAAAAGTGGCCAGCCCAGGTTCCTGATGTCAGTTTGTAGGGTTCCCTTGGGAGTGTCAGGGCAGCACAGGTTTGAGGTGGGGGCAGCTTGGGTCTGGGACACATCCTCGATTGTTTGGAATTTTGGAGGTGTCCGGCCACTCAGGGCCACAGGCCCCTGGAGACAAAGATCAGCCTTTTTCCCTGGGAAAGAAAAGTGGCCAGCCCAGGTTCCTGATGTCAATTTGTAGGGTTCCCTTGGGACCATCAGGGCAGCACAGGTTTGAGGTGGGGGCAGCTTGGGTCTGGGACACATCCTCGATCGTTTGGATTTTTGGAGGTGTCCGGCCACTCAGGGCCACAGGCCCCTGGAGACATACACCGGTCCTTTTCCCTGGGAAAGAAAAGTGGCCAGCCCAGGTTCCTGATGTCAGTTTGTAGGGTTCCCTTGGGAGTGTCAGGGCAGCACAGGTTTGAGGTGGGGGCAGCTTGGGTCTGGGACACATCCTCGATCGTTTGGATTTTTGGAGGTGTCCGGCCACTCAGGGCCACAGGCCCCTGGAGAAGACGATCAGCTTTTTCCTTGGGAAAGAAAAGTTGCCAGCCCAGGTTCCTGATGTCAGTTTGTAGGGTTCCCTTGGGAGTGTCAGGGCAGCACAGGTTTGAGGTGGGGGCAGCTTGGGTCTGGGACACATCCTCGATCGTTTGGATTTTTGGAGGTGTCCGGCCACTCAGGGCCACAGGCCCCTGGAGAAGACGATCAGCTTTTTCCTTGGGAAAGAAAAGTGGCCAGCCCAGGTTCCTGATGTCAGTTTGTAGGGTTCCCTTGGGAGTGTCAGGGCAGCACAGGTTTGAGGTGGGGGCAGCTTGGGTCTGGGACACATCCTCGATCGTTTGGATTTTTGGAGGTGTCCGGCCACTCAGGGCCACAGGCACCTGGAGACAAAGATATGACTTTTCCTTGGGAAAGAAAAGTGGCCAGCCCAGGTTCCTGATGTCAGTTTGTAGGGTTCCCTTGGGAGTGTCAGGGCAGCACAGGTTTGAGGTGGGGGCAGCTTGGGTCTGGGACACATCCTCGATCGTTTGGATTTTTGGAGGTGTCCGGCCACTCAAGGGCCACAGGCCCCTGGAGACATACACCGGTCCTTTTTCCTTGGGAAAGAAAAGTGGCCAGCCCAGGTTCCTGATGTCAGTTTGTAGGGTTCCCTTGGGAGTGTCAGGGCAGCACAGGTTTGAGGTGGGGGCAGCTTGGGTCTGGGACACATCCTCGATCGTTTGGATTTTTGGAGGTGTCCGGCCACTCAGGGCCACAGGCCCCTGGAGAAGACGATCAGCTTTTTCCTTGGGAAAGAAAAGTGGCCAGCCCAGGTTCCTGATGTCAGTTTGTAGGGTTCCCTTGGGAGTGTCAGGGCAGCACAGGTTTGAGGTGGGGGCAGCTTGGGTCTGGGACACATCCTCGATCGTTTGGATTTTTGGAGGTGTCCGGCCACTCAAGGGCCACAGGCCCCTGGAGACATACACCGGTCCTTTTTCCTTGGGAAAGAAAAGTGGCCAGCCCAGGTTCCTGATGTCAGTTTGTAGGGTTCCCTTGGGAGTGTCAGGGCAGCACAGGTTTGAGGTGGGGGCAGCTTGGGTCTGGGACACATCCTCGATCGTTTGGATTTTTGGAGGTGTCCGGCCACTCAGGGCCACAGGCCCCTGGAGAAGACGATCAGCTTTTTCCTTGGGAAAGAAAAGTGGCCAGCCCAGGTTCCTGATGTCAGTTTGTAGGGTTCCCTTGGGACCATCAGGGCAGCACAGGTTTGAGGTGGGGGCAGCTTGGGTCTGGGACACATCCTCGATCGTTTGGAATTTTGGAGGTGTCTGGCCACTCAGGGCCACAGGCCCCTGGAGACATACACCGGTCCTTTTTCCTTGGGAAAGAAAAGTGGCCAGCCCAGGTTCCTGATGTCAGTTTGTAGGGTTCCCTTGGGAGTGTCAGGGCAGCACAGGTTTGAGGTGGGGGCAGCTTGGGTCTGGGACACATCCTCGATCGTTTGGATTTTTGGAGGTGTCCGGCCACTCAGGGCCACAGGCCCCTGGAGACATACACCGGTCCTTTTTCCTTGGGAAAGAAAAGTGGCCAGCCCAGGTTCCTGATGTCAGTTTGTAGGGTTCCCTTGGGAGTGTCAGGGCAGCACAGGTTTGAGGTGGGGGCAGCTTGGGTCTGGGACACATCCTCGATCGTTTGGATTTTTGGAGGTGTCCGGCCACTCAGGGCCACAGGCCCCTGGAGAAGACGATCAGCTTTTTCCTTGGGAAAGAAAAGTGGCCAGCCCAGGTTCCTGATGTCAGTTTGTAGGGTTCCCTTGGGAGTGTCAGGGCAGCACAGGTTTGAGGTGGGGGCAGCTTGGGTCTGGGACACATCCTCGATCGTTTGGATTTTTGGAGGTGTCCGGCCACTCAGGGCCACAGGCCCCTGGAGAAGACGATCAGCTTTTTCCTTGGGAAAGAAAAGTGGCCAGCCCAGGTTCCTGATGTCAGTTTGTAGGGTTCCCTTGGGAGTGTCAGGGCAGCACAGGTTTGAGGTGGGGGCAGCTTGGGTCTGGGACACATCCTCGATCGTTTGGATTTTTGGAGGTGTCCGGCCACTCAGGGCCACAGGCCCCTGGAGACAAAGATCAGCCTTTTTCCTTGGGAAAGAAAAGTGGCCAGCCCAGGTTCCTGATGTCAGTTTGTAGGGTTCCCTTGGGAGTGTCAGGGCAGCACAGGTTTGAGGTGGGGGCAGCTTGGGTCTGGGACACATCCTCGATCGTTTGGATTTTTGGAGGTGTCCGGCCACTCAGGGCCACAGGCCCCTGGAGACAAAGATCAGCCTTTTTCCTTGGGAAAGAAAAGTGGCCAGCCCAGGTTCCTGATGTCAGTTTGTAGGGTTCCCTTGGGAGTGTCAGGGCAGCACAGGTTTGAGGTGGGGGCAGCTTGGGTCTGGGACACATCCTCGATCGTGTGGATTTTTGGAGGTGTCCGGCCACTCAAGGGCCACAGGCCCCTGGAGACATACACCGGTCCTTTTTCCTTGGGAAAGAAAAGTGGCCAGCCCAGGTTCCTGATGTCAGTTTGTAGGGTTCCCTTGGGAGTGTCAGGGCAGCACAGGTTTGAGGTGGGGGCAGCTTGGGTCTGGGACACATCCTCGATCGTTTGGATTTTTGGAGGTGTCCGGCCACTCAAGGGCCACAGGCCCCTGGAGAAGACGATCAGCTTTTTCCTTGGGAAAGAAAAGTGGCCAGCCCAGGTTCCTGATGTCAGTTTGTAGGGTTCCCTTGGGAGTGTCAGGGCAGCACAGGTTTGAGGTGGGGGCAGCTTGGGTCTGGGACACATCCTCGATCGTTTGGATTTTTGGAGGTGTCCGGCCACTCAGGGCCACAGGCCCCTGGAGACAAAGATCAGCTTTTTCCTTGGGAAAGAAAAGTGGCCAGCCCAGGTTCCTGATGTCAGTTTGTAGGGTTCCCTTGGGAGTGTCAGGGCAGCACAGGTTTGAGGTGGGGGCAGCTTGGGTCTGGGACACATCCTCGATCGTTTGGATTTTTGGAGGTGTCCGGCCACTCAGGGCCACAGGCCCCTGGAGACAAAGATCAGCCTTTTTCCTTGGGAAAGAAAAGTGGCCAGCCCAGGTTCCTGATGTCAGTTTGTAGGGTTCCCTTGGGAGTGTCAGGGCAGCACAGGTTTGAGGTGGGGGCAGCTTGGGTCTGGGACACATCCTCGATCGTTTGGATTTTTGGAGGTGTCCGGCCACTCAGGGCCACAGGCCCCTGGAGACAAAGATCAGCCTTTTTCCTTGGGAAAGAAAAGTGGCCAGCCCAGGTTCCTGATGTCAGTTTGTAGGGTTCCCTTGGGAGTGTCAGGGCAGCACAGGTTTGAGGTGGGGGCAGCTTGGGTCTGGGACACATCCTCGATCGTTTGGATTTTTGGAGGTGTCCGGCCACTCAGGGCCACAGGCCCCTGGAGAAGACGATCAGCTTTTTCCTTGGGAAAGAAAAGTGGCCAGCCCAGGTTCCTGATGTCAGTTTGTAGGGTTCCCTTGGGAGTGTCAGGGCAGCACAGGTTTGAGGTGGGGGCAGCTTGGGTCTGGGACACATCCTCGATCGTTTGGATTTTTGGAGGTGTCCGGCCACTCAAGGGCCACAGGCCCCTGGAGACATACACCGGTCCTTTTTCCTTGGGAAAGAAAAGTGGCCAGCCCAGGTTCCTGATGTCAGTTTGTAGGGTTCCCTTGGGAGTGTCAGGGCAGCACAGGTTTGAGGTGGGGGCAGCTTGGGTCTGGGACACATCCTCGATCGTTTGGAATTTTGGAGGTGTCCGGCCACTCAGGGCCACAAGCCCCTGGAGACAAAGATCAGCCTTTTTCCCTGGGAAAGAAAAGTGGCCAGCCCAGGTTCCTGATGTCAGTTTGTAGGGTTCCCTTGGGAGTGTCAGGGCAGCACAGGTTTGAGGTGGGGGCAGCTTGGGGCTGGGACACATCCTCGATCGTGTGGATTTTTGGAGGTGTCCGGCCACTCAGGGCCACAGGCCCCTGGAGAAGACGATCAGCTTTTTCCTTGGGAAAGAAAAGTGGCCAGCCCAGGTTCCTGATGTCAGTTTGTAGGGTTCCCTTGGGAGTGTCAGGGCAGCACAGGTTTGAGGTGGGGGCAGCTTGGGTCTGGGACACATCCTCGATCGTTTGGATTTTTGGAGGTGTCCGGCCACTCAGGGTCACAGGCACCTGGAGACAAAGATCTGACTTTTCCTTGGGAAAGAAAAGTGGCCAGCCCAGGTTCCTGATGTCAGTTTGTAGGGTTCCCTTGGGAGTGTCAGGGCAGCACAGGTTTGAGGTGGGGGCAGCTTGGGTCTGGGACACATCCTCGATCGTTTGGATTTTTGGAGGTGTCCGGACACTCAGGACACAGGCCCCTGGTGAAGACGATCAGCTTTTTCCTTGGGAAAGAAAAGTGGCCAGCCCAGGTTCCTGATGTCAGTTTGTAGGGTTCCCTTGGGAGTGTCAGGGCAGCACAGGTTTTAGGTGGGGGAAGCTTGGGTCTGGGACACATCCTCGATCGTTTGGATTTTTGGAGGTGTCCGGCCACTCAGGGCCACAGGCCCCTGGAGACATACACCGGTCCTTTTTCCTTGGGAAAGAAAAGTGGCCAGCCCAGGTTCCTGATGTCAGTTTGTAGGGTTCCCTTGGGAGTGTCAGGGCAGCACAGGTTTGAGGTGGGGGCAGCTTGGGTCTGGGACACATCCTCGATCGTTTGGATTTTTGGAGGTGTCCAGCCACTCAGGGCCACAGGCCCCTGGAGAAGACGATCAGCTTTTTCCTTGGGAAAGAAAAGTGGCCAGCCCAGGTTCCTGATGTCAGTTTGTAGGGTTCCCTTGGGACTGTCAGGGCAGCACAGGTTTGAGGTGGGGGCAGCTTGGGTCTGGGACACATCCTCGATTGTTTGGAATTTTGGAGGTGTCCGGCCACTCAGGGCCACAGGCCCCTGGAGACAAAGATCAGCCTTTTTCCCTGGGAAAGAAAAGTGGCCAGCCCAGGTTCCTGATGTCAGTTTGTAGGGTTCCCTTGGGACCATCAGGGCAGCACAGGTTTGAGGTGGGGGCAGCTTGGGTCTGGGACACATCCTCGATCGTTTGGATTTTTGGAGGTGTCCGGCCACTCAGGGCCACAGGCCCCTGGAGACATACACCGGTCCTTTTCCCTGGGAAAGAAAAGTGGCCAGCCCAGGTTCCTGATGTCAGTTTGTAGGGTTCCCTTGGGAGTGTCAGGGCAGCACAGGTTTGAGGTGGGGGCAGCTTGGGTCTGGGACACATCCTCGATCGTTTGGATTTTTGGAGGTGTCCGGCCACTCAGGGCCACAGGCCCCTGGAGAAGACGATCAGCTTTTTCCTTGGGAAAGAAAAGTGGCCAGCCCAGGTTCCTGATGTCAGTTTGTAGGGTTCCCTTGGGAGTGTCAGGGCAGCACAGGTTTGAGGTGGGGGCAGCTTGGGTCTGGGACACATCCTCGATCGTTTGGATTTTTGGAGGTGTCCGGCCACTCAGGGCCACAGGCCCCTGGAGAAGACGATCAGCTTTTTCCTTGGGAAAGAAAAGTGGCCAGCCCAGGTTCCTGATGTCAGTTTGTAGGGTTCCCTTGGGAGTGTCAGGGCAGCACAGGTTTGAGGTGGGGGCAGCTTGGGTCTGGGACACATCCTCGATCGTGTGGATTTTTGGAGGTGTCCGGCCACTCAAGGGCCACAGGCCCCTGGAGACATACACCGGTCCTTTTTCCTTGGGAAAGAAAAGTGGCCAGCCCAGGTTCCTGATGTCAGTTTGTAGGGTTCCCTTGGGAGTGTCAGGGCAGCACAGGTTTGAGGTGGGGGCAGCTTGGGTCTGGGACACATCCTCGATCGTTTGGATTTTTGGAGGTGTCCGGCCACTCAGGGCCACAGGCACCTGGAGACAAAGATATGACTTTTCCTTGGGAAAGAAAAGTGGCCAGCCCAGGTTCCTGATGTCAGTTTGTAGGGTTCCCTTGGGAGTGTCAGGGCAGCACAGGTTTGAGGTGGGGGCAGCTTGGGTCTGGGACACATCCTCGATCGTTTGGATTTTTGGAGGTGTCCGGCCACTCAAGGGCCACAGGCCCCTGGAGACATACACCGGTCCTTTTTCCTTGGGAAAGAAAAGTGGCCAGCCCAGGTTCCTGATGTCAGTTTGTAGGGTTCCCTTGGGAGTGTCAGGGCAGCACAGGTTTGAGGTGGGGGCAGCTTGGGTCTGGGACACATCCTCGATCGTTTGGATTTTTGGAGGTGTCCGGCCACTCAAGGGCCACAGGCACCTGGAGACAAAGATATGACTTTTCCTTGGGAAAGAAAAGTGGCCAGCCCAGGTTCCTGATGTCAGTTTGTAGGGTTCCCTTGGGAGTGTCAGGGCAGCACAGGTTTGAGGTGGGGGCAGCTTGGGGCTGGGACACATCCTCGATCGTGTGGATTTTTGGAGGTGTCCGGCCACTCAGGGCCACAGGCCCCTGGAGAAGACGATCAGCTTTTTCCTTGGGAAAGAAAAGTGGCCAGCCCAGGTTCCTGATGTCAGTTTGTAGGGTTCCCTTGGGAGTGTCAGGGCAGCACAGGTTTGAGGTGGGGGCAGCTTGGGTCTGGGACACATCCTCGATCGTGTGGATTTTTGGAGGTGTCCGGCCACTCAAGGGCCACAGGCCCCTGGAGACATACACCGGTCCTTTTTCCTTGGGAAAGAAAAGTGGCCAGCCCAGGTTCCTGATGTCAGTTTGTAGGGTTCCCTTGGGAGTGTCAGGGCAGCACAGGTTTGAGGTGGGGGCAGCTTGGGTCTGGGACACATCCTCGATCGTTTGGATTTTTGGAGGTGTCCGGCCACTCAGGGCCACAGGCCCCTGGAGACAAAGATCAGCCTTTTTCCTTGGGAAAGAAAAGTGGCCAGCCCAGGTTCCTGATGTCAGTTTGTAGGGTTCCCTTGGGAGTGTCAGGGCAGCACAGGTTTGAGGTGGGGGCAGCTTGGGTCTGGGACACATCCTCGATCGTTTGGATTTTTGGAGGTGTCCGGCCACTCAGGGCCACAGGCCCCTGGAGAAGACGATCAGCTTTTTCCTTGGGAAAGAAAAGTGGCCAGCCCAGGTTCCTGATGTCAGTTTGTAGGGTTCCCTTGGGAGTGTCAGGGCAGCACAGGTTTGAGGTGGGGGCAGCTTGGGTCTGGGACACATCCTCGATTGTTTGGAATTTTGGAGGTGTCCGGCCACTCAGGGCCACAGGCCCCTGGAGACAAAGATCAGCCTTTTTCCCTGGGAAAGAAAAGTGGCCAGCCCAGGTTCCTGATGTCAATTTGTAGGGTTCCCTTGGGACCATAAGGGCAGCACAGGTTTGAGGTGGGGGCAGCTTGGGTCTGGGACACATCCTCGATCGTTTGGATTTTTGGAGGTGTCCGGCCACTCAGGGCCACAGGCCCCTGGAGACATACACCGGTCCTTTTCCCTGGGAAAGAAAAGTGGCCAGCCCAGGTTCCTGATGTCAGTTTGTAGGGTTCCCTTGGGACTGTCAGGGCAGCACAGGTTTGAGGTGGGGGCAGCTTGGGTCTGGGACACATCCTCGATCGTTTGGATTTTTGGAGGTGTCCGGCCACTCAGGGCCACAGGCCCCTGGAGAAGACGATCAGCTTTTTCCTTGGGAAAGAAAAGTGGCCAGCCCAGGTTCCTGATGTCAGTTTGTAGGGTTCCCTTGGGAGTGTCAGGGCAGCACAGGTTTGAGGTGGGGGAAGCTTGGGTCTGGGACACATCCTCGATCGTGTGGATTTTTGGAGGTGTCCGGCCACTCAGGGCCACAGGCCCCTGGAGACAAAGATCAGCCTTTTTCCTTGGGAAAGAAAAGTGGCCAGCCCAGGTTCCTGATGTCAGTTTGTAGGGTTCCCTTGGGAGTGTCAGGGCAGCACAGGTTTGAGGTGGGGGCAGCTTGGGTCTGGGACACATCCTCGATCGTTTGGATTTTTGGAGGTGTCCGGCCACTCAGGGCCACAGGCCCCTGGAGAAGACGATCAGCTTTTTCCTTGGGAAAGAAAAGTGGCCAGCCCAGGTTCCTGATGTCAGTTTGTAGGGTTCCCTTGGGAGTGTCAGGGCAGCACAGGTTTGAGGTGGGGGCAGCTTGGGTCTGGGACACATCCTCGATCGTGTGGATTTTTGGAGGTGTCCGGCCACTCAAGGGCCACAGGCCCCTGGAGACATACACCGGTCCTTTTCCCTTGGGAAAGAAAAGTGGCCAGCCCAGGTTCCTGATGTCAGTTTGTAGGGTTCCCTTGGGAGTGTCAGGGCAGCACAGGTTTGAGGTGGGGGCAGCTTGGGTCTGGGACACATCCTCGATCGTTTGGATTTTTGGAGGTGTCCGGCCACTCAGGGCCACAGGCCCCTGGAGAAGACGATCAGCTTTTTCCTTGGGAAAGAAAAGTGGCCAGCCCAGGTTCCTGATGTCAGTTTGTAGGGTTCCCTTGGGAGTGTCAGGGCAGCACAGGTTTGAGGTGGGGGCAGCTTGGGTCTGGGACACATCCTCGATCGTTTGGATTTTTGGAGGTGTCCAGCCACTCAGGGCCACAGGCCCCTGGAGAAGACGATCAGCTTTTTCCTTGGGAAAGAAAAGTGGCCAGCCCAGGTTCCTGATGTCAGTTTGTAGGGTTCCCTTGGGAGTGTCAGGGCAGCACAGGTTTGAGGTGGGGGCAGCTTGGGTCTGGGACACATCCTCGATTGTTTGGAATTTTGGAGGTGTCCGGCCACTCAGGGCCACAGGCCCCTGGAGACAAAGATCAGCCTTTTTCCCTGGGAAAGAAAAGTGGCCAGCCCAGGTTCCTGATGTCAGTTTGTAGGGTTCCCTTGGGACCATCAGGGCAGCACAGGTTTGAGGTGGGGGCAGCTTGGGTCTGGGACACATCCTCGATCGTTTGGATTTTTGGAGGTGTCCGGCCACTCAGGGCCACAGGCCCCTGGAGACATACACCGGTCCTTTTCCCTGGGAAAGAAAAGTGGCCAGCCCAGGTTCCTGATGTCAGTTTGTAGGGTTCCCTTGGGAGTGTCAGGGCAGCACAGGTTTGAGGTGGGGGCAGCTTGGGTCTGGGACACATCCTCGATCGTTTGGATTTTTGGAGGTGTCCGGCCACTCAGGGCCACAGGCCCCTGGAGAAGACGATCAGCTTTTTCCTTGGGAAAGAAAAGTGGCCAGCCCAGGTTCCTGATGTCAGTTTGTAGGGTTCCCTTGGGAGTGTCAGGGCAGCACAGGTTTGAGGTGGGGGCAGCTTGGGTCTGGGACACATCCTCGATCGTTTGGATTTTTGGAGGTGTCCGGCCACTCAGGGCCACAGGCCCCTGGAGAAGACGATCAGCTTTTTCCTTGGGAAAGAAAAGTGGCCAGCCCAGGTTCCTGATGTCAGTTTGTAGGGTTCCCTTGGGAGTGTCAGGGCAGCACAGGTTTGAGGTGGGGGCAGCTTGGGTCTGGGACACATCCTCGATCGTGTGGATTTTTGGAGGTGTCCGGCCACTCAAGGGCCACAGGCCCCTGGAGACATACACCGGTCCTTTTTCCTTGGGAAAGAAAAGTGGCCAGCCCAGGTTCCTGATGTCAGTTTGTAGGGTTCCCTTGGGAGTGTCAGGGCAGCACAGGTTTGAGGTGGGGGCAGCTTGGGTCTGGGACACATCCTCGATCGTTTGGATTTTTGGAGGTGTCCGGCCACTCAGGGCCACAGGCACCTGGAGACAAAGATATGACTTTTCCTTGGGAAAGAAAAGTGGCCAGCCCAGGTTCCTGATGTCAGTTTGTAGGGTTCCCTTGGGAGTGTCAGGGCAGCACAGGTTTGAGGTGGGGGCAGCTTGGGTCTGGGACACATCCTCGATCGTTTGGATTTTTGGAGGTGTCCGGCCACTCAAGGGCCACAGGCCCCTGGAGACATACACCGGTCCTTTTTCCTTGGGAAAGAAAAGTGGCCAGCCCAGGTTCCTGATGTCAGTTTGTAGGGTTCCCTTGGGAGTGTCAGGGCAGCACAGGTTTGAGGTGGGGGCAGCTTGGGTCTGGGACACATCCTCGATCGTTTGGATTTTTGGAGGTGTCCGGCCACTCAGGGCCACAGGCACCTGGAGACAAAGATATGACTTTTCCTTGGGAAAGAAAAGTGGCCAGCCCAGGTTCCTGATGTCAGTTTGTAGGGTTCCCTTGGGAGTGTCAGGGCAGCACAGGTTTGAGGTGGGGGCAGCTTGGGTCTGGGACACATCCTCGATCGTTTGGATTTTTGGAGGTGTCCGGCCACTCAGGGCCACAGGCCCCTGGAGAAGACGATCAGCTTTTTCCTTGGGAAAGAAAAGTGGCCAGCCCAGGTTCCTGATGTCAGTTTGTAGGGTTCCCTTGGGAGTGTCAGGGCAGCACAGGTTTGAGGTGGGGGCAGCTTGGGTCTGGGACACATCCTCGATCGTGTGGATTTTTGGAGGTGTCCGGCCACTCAAGGGCCACAGGCCCCTGGGGACATACACCGGTCCTTTTCCCTTGGGAAAGAAAAGTGGCCAGCCCAGGTTCCTGATGTCAGTTTGTAGGGTTCCCTTGGGAGTGTCAGGGCAGCACAGGTTTGAGGTGGGGGCAGCTTGGGTCTGGGACACATCCTCGATCGTTTGGATTTTTGGAGGTGTCCGGCCACTCAAGGGCCACAGGCCCCTGGAGACATACACCGGTCCTTTTTCCTTGGGAAAGAAAAGTGGCCAGCCCAGGTTCCTGATGTCAGTTTGTAGGGTTCCCTTGGGAGTGTCAGGGCAGCACAGGTTTGAGGTGGGGGCAGCTTGGGTCTGGGACACATCCTCGATCGTTTGGATTTTTGGAGGTGTCCGGCCACTCAGGGCCACAGGCCCCTGGAGAAGACGATCAGCTTTTTCCTTGGGAAAGAAAAGTGGCCAGCCCAGGTTCCTGATGTCAGTTTGTAGGGTTCCCTTGGGACCATCAGGGCAGCACAGGTTTGAGGTGGGGGCAGCTTGGGTCTGGGACACATCCTCGATCGTTTGGATTTTTGGAGGTGTCCAGCCACTCAGGGCCACAGGCCCCTGGAGAAGACGATCAGCTTTTTCCTTGGGAAAGAAAAGTGGCCAGCCCAGGTTCCTGATGTCAGTTTGTAGGGTTCCCTTGGGAGTGTCAGGGCAGCACAGGTTTGAGGTGGGGGCAGCTTGGGTCTGGGACACATCCTCGATCGTGTGGATTTTTGGAGGTGTCCGGCCACTCAAGGGCCACAGGCCCCTGGAGACATACACCGGTCCTTTTTCCTTGGGAAAGAAAAGTGGCCAGCCCAGGTTCCTGATGTCAGTTTGTAGGGTTCCCTTGGGAGTGTCTGGGCAGCACAGGTTTGAGGTGGGGGCAGCTTGGGTCTGGGACACATCCTCGATCGTTTGGATTTTTGGAGGTGTCCGGCCACTCAGGGCCACAGGCCCCTGGAGACATACACCGGTCCTTTTCCCTGGGAAAGAAAAGTGGCCAGCCCAGGTTCCTGATGTCAGTTTGTAGGGTTCCCTTGGGAGTGTCAGGGCAGCACAGGTTTGAGGTGGGGGCAGCTTGGGTCTGGGACACATCCTCGATCGTTTGGATTTTTGGAGGTGTCCAGCCACTCAGGGCCACAGGCCCCTGGAGAAGACGATCAGCTTTTTCCTTGGGAAAGAAAAGTGGCCAGCCCAGGTTCCTGATGTCAGTTTGTAGGGTTCCCTTGGGAGTGTCAGGGCAGCACAGGTTTGAGGTGGGGGCAGCTTGGGTCTGGGACACATCCTCGATCGTTTGGATTTTTGGAGGTGTCCGGCCACTCAGGGCCACAGGCACCTGGAGACAAAGATCTGACTTTTCCTTGGGAAAGAAAAGTGGCCAGCCCAGGTTCCTGATGTCAGTTTGTAGGGTTCCCTTGGGACTGTCAGGGCAGCACAGGTTTGAGGTGGGGGCAGCTTGGGTCTGGGACACATCCTCGATCGTTTGGAATTTTGGAGGTGTCCGGCCACTCAGGGCCACAGGCCCCTGGAGACAAAGATCAGCCTTTTTCCCTGGGAAAGAAAAGTGGCCAGCCCAGGTTCCTGATGTCAGTTTGTAGGGTTCCCTTGGGAGTGTCAGGGCAGCACAGGTTTGAGGTGGGGGCAGCTTGGGTCTGGGACACATCCTCGATCGTTTGGATTTTTGGAGGTGTCCGGCCACTCAGGGCCACAGGCCCCTGGAGACATACACCGGTCCTTTTCCCTGGGAAAGAAAAGTGGCCAGCCCAGGTTCCTGATGTCAGTTTGTAGGGTTCCCTTGGGAGTGTCAGGGCAGCACAGGTTTGAGGTGGGGGCAGCTTGGGGCTGGGACACATCCTCGATCGTTTGGATTTTTGGAGGTGTCCGGCCACTCAGGGCCACAGGCCCCTGGAGAAGACGATCAGCTTTTTCCTTGGGAAAGAAAAGTGGCCAGCCCAGGTTCCTGATGTCAGTTTGTAGGGTTCCCTTGGGAGTGTCAGGGCAGCACAGGTTTGAGGTGGGGGCAGCTTGGGTCTGGGACACATCCTCGATCGTTTGGATTTTTGGAGGTGTCCGGCCACTCAGGGCCACAGGCACCTGGAGACAAAGATCTGACTTTTCCTTGGGAAAGAAAAGTGGCCAGCCCAGGTTCCTGATGTCAGTTTGTAGGGTTCCCTTGGGACTGTCAGGGCAGCACAGGTTTGAGGTGGGGGCAGCTTGGGTCTGGGACACATCCTCGATCGTTTGGAATTTTGGAGGTGTCCGGCCACTCAGGGCCACAGGCCCCTGGAGACAAAGATCAGCCTTTTTCCCTGGGAAAGAAAAGTGGCCAGCCCAGGTTCCTGATGTCAGTTTGTAGGGTTCCCTTGGGAGTGTCAGGGCAGCACAGGTTTGAGGTGGGGGCAGCTTGGGTCTGGGACACATCCTCGATCGTTTGGATTTTTGGAGGTGTCCGGCCACTCAGGGCCACAGGCCCCTGGAGACATACACCGGTCCTTTTCCCTGGGAAAGAAAAGTGGCCAGCCCAGGTTCCTGATGTCAGTTTGTAGGGTTCCCTTGGGAGTGTCAGGGCAGCACAGGTTTGAGGTGGGGGCAGCTTGGGTCTGGGACACATCCTCGATCGTGTGGATTTTTGGAGGTGTCCGGCCACTCAGGGCCACAGGCCCCTGGAGAAGACGATCAGCTTTTTCCTTGGGAAAGAAAAGTGGCCAGCCCAGGTTCCTGATGTCAGTTTGTAGGGTTCCCTTGGGAGTGTCAGGGCAGCACAGGTTTGAGGTGGGGGCAGCTTGGGTCTGGGACACATCCTCGATCGTGTGGATTTTTGGAGGTGTCCGGCCACTCAAGGGCCACAGGCCCCTGGAGACATACACCGGTCCTTTTTCCTTGGGAAAGAAAAGTGGCCAGCCCAGGTTCCTGATGTCAGTTTGTAGGGTTCCCTTGGGAGTGTCAGGGCAGCACAGGTTTGAGGTGGGGGCAGCTTGGGTCTGGGACACATCCTCGATCGTTTGGATTTTTGGAGGTGTCCGGCCACTCAGGGCCACAGGCCCCTGGAAAAGACGATCAGCTTTTTCCTTGGGAAAGAAAAGTGGCCAGCCCAGGTTCCTGATGTCAGTTTGTAGGGTTCCCTTGGGAGTGTCAGGGCAGCACAGGTTTGAGGTGGGGGCAGCTTGGGTCTGGGACACATCCTCGATCGTGTGGATTTTTGGAGGTGTCCGGCCACTCAAGGGCCACAGGCCCCTGGAGACATACACCGGTCCTTTTTCCTTGGGAAAGAAAAGTGGCCAGCCCAGGTTCCTGATGTCAGTTTGTAGGGTTCCCTTGGGAGTGTCTGGGCAGCACAGGTTTGAGGTGGGGGCAGCTTGGGTCTGGGACACATCCTCGATCGTTTGGATTTTTGGAGGTGTCCGGCCACTCAGGGCCACAGGCCCCTGGAGACATACACCGGTCCTTTTCCCTGGGAAAGAAAAGTGGCCAGCCCAGGTTCCTGATGTCAGTTTGTAGGGTTCCCTTGGGAGTGTCAGGGCAGCACAGGTTTGAGGTGGGGGCAGCTTGGGTCTGGGACACATCCTCGATCGTTTGGATTTTTGGAGGTGTCCAGCCACTCAGGGCCACAGGCCCCTGGAGAAGACGATCAGCTTTTTCCTTGGGAAAGAAAAGTGGCCAGCCCAGGTTCCTGATGTCAGTTTGTAGGGTTCCCTTGGGAGTGTCAGGGCAGCACAGGTTTGAGGTGGGGGCAGCTTGGGTCTGGGACACATCCTCGATCGTTTGGATTTTTGGAGGTGTCCGGACACTCAGGGCCACAGGCACCTGGAGACAAAGATCTGACTTTTCCTTGGGAAAGAAAAGTGGCCAGCCCAGGTTCCTGATGTCAGTTTGTAGGGTTCCCTTGGGACTGTCAGGGCAGCACAGGTTTGAGGTGGGGGCAGCTTGGGTCTGGGACACATCCTCGATCGTTTGGAATTTTGGAGGTGTCCGGCCACTCAGGGCCACAGGCCCCTGGAGACAAAGATCAGCCTTTTTCCCTGGGAAAGAAAAGTGGCCAGCCCAGGTTCCTGATGTCAGTTTGTAGGGTTCCCTTGGGAGTGTCAGGGCAGCACAGGTTTGAGGTGGGGGCAGCTTGGGTCTGGGACACATCCTCGATCGTTTGGATTTTTGGAGGTGTCCGGCCACTCAGGGTCACAGGCCCCTGGAGACAAAGATCAGCCTTTTTCCTTGGGAAAGAAAAGTGGCCAGCCCAGGTTCCTGATGTCAGTTTGTAGGGTTCCCTTGGGAGTGTCAGGGCAGCACAGGTTTGAGGTGGGGGCAGCTTGGGTCTGGGACACATCCTCGATCGTTTGGATTTTTGGAGGTGTCCGGCCACTCAGGGCCACAGGCCCCTGGAGACATACACCGGTCCTTTTCCCTGGGAAAGAAAAGTGGCCAGCCCAGGTTCCTGATGTCAGTTTGTAGGGTTCCCTTGGGAGTGTCAGGGCAGCACAGGTTTGAGGTGGGGGCAGCTTGGGGCTGGGACACATCCTCGATCGTTTGGATTTTTGGAGGTGTCCGGCCACTCAGGGCCACAGGCCCCTGGAGAAGACGATCAGCTTTTTCCTTGGGAAAGAAAAGTGGCCAGCCCAGGTTCCTGATGTCAGTTTGTAGGGTTCCCTTGGGAGTGTCAGGGCAGCACAGGTTTGAGGTGGGGGCAGCTTGGGTCTGGGACACATCCTCGATCGTGTGGATTTTTGGAGGTGTCCGGCCACTCAAGGGCCACAGGCCCCTGGAGACATACACCGGTCCTTTTTCCTTGGGAAAGAAAAGTGGCCAGCCCAGGTTCCTGATGTCAGTTTGTAGGGTTCCCTTGGGAGTGTCAGGGCAGCACAGGTTTGAGGTGGGGGCAGCTTGGGTCTGGGACAAATCCTCGATCGTTTGGATTTTTGGAGGTGTCCGGCCACTCAGGGCCACAGGCCCCTGGAGAAGACGATCAGCTTTTTCCTTGGGAAAGAAAAGTGGCCAGCCCAGGTTCCTGATGTCAGTTTGTAGGGTTCCCTTGGGAGTGTCAGGGCAGCACAGGTTTGAGGTGGGGGCAGCTTGGGTCTGGGACACATCCTCGATCGTTTGGATTTTTGGAGGTGTCCGGCCACTCAAGGGCCACAGGCCCCTGGAGACATACACCGGTCCTTTTCCCTGGGAAAGAAAAGTGGCCAGCCCAGGTTCCTGATGTCAGTTTGTAGGGTTCCCTTGGGAGTGTCAGGGCAGCACAGGTTTGAGGTGGGGGCAGCTTGGGTCTGGGACACATCCTCGATCGTTTGGAATTTTGGAGGTGTCTGGCCACTCAGGGCCACAGGCCCCTGGAGACATACACCGGTCCTTTTTCCTCGGGAAAGAAAAGTGGCCAGCCCAGGTTCCTGATGTCAGTTTGTAGGGTTCCCTTGGGAGTGTCAGGGCAGCACAGGTTTGAGGTGGGGGCAGCTTGGGTCTGGGACACATCCTCGATCGTTTGGATTTTTGGAGGTGTCCGGCCACTCAGGGCCACAGGCCCCTGGAGAAGACGATCAGCTTTTTCCTTGGGAAAGAAAAGTGGCCAGCCCAGGTTCCTGATGTCAGTTTGTAGGGTTCCCTTGGGAGTGTCAGGGCAGCACAGGTTTGAGGTGGGGGCAGCTTGGGTCTGGGACACATCCTCGATCGTTTGGATTTTTGGAGGTGTCCGGCCACTCAGGGCCACCGGCACCTGGAGACAAAGATCTGACTTTTCCTTGGGAAAGAAAAGTGGCCAGCCCAGGTTCCTGATGTCAGTTTGTAGGGTTCCCTTGGGAGTGTCAGGGCAGCACAGGTTTGAGGTGGGGGCAGCTTGGGTCTGGGACACATCCTCGATCGTTTGGATTTTTGGAGGTGTCCGGCCACTCAGGGCCACAGGCCCCTGGAGAAGACGATCAGCTTTTTCCTTGGGAAAGAAAAGTGGCCAGCCCAGGTTCCTGATGTCAGTTTGTAGGGTTCCCTTGGGAGTGTCAGGGCAGCACAGGTTTGAGGTGGGGGCAGCTTGGGTCTGGGACACATCCTCGATCGTTTGGATTTTTGGAGGTGTCCGGCCACTCAGGGCCACAGGCCCCTGGAGAAGACGATCAGCTTTTTCCTTGGGAAAGAAAAGTGGCCAGCCCAGGTTCCTGATGTCAGTTTGTAGGGTTCCCTTGGGAGTGTCAGGGCAGCACAGGTTTGAGGTGGGGGCAGCTTGGGTCTGGGACACATCCTCGATCGTTTGGATTTTTGGAGGTGTCCGGCCACTCAAGGGCCACAGGCCCCTGGAGACATACACCGGTCCTTTTTCCTTGGGAAAGAAAAGTGGCCAGCCCAGGTTCCTGATGTCAGTTTGTAGGGTTCCCTTGGGAGTATCAGGGCAGCACAGGTTTGAGGTGGGGGCAGCTTGGGGCTGGGACACATCCTCGATCGTGTGGATTTTTGGAGGTGTCCGGCCACTCAGGGCCACAGGCCCCTGGAGAAGACGATCAGCTTTTTCCTTGGGAAAGAAAAGTGGCCAGCCCAGGTTCCTGATGTCAGTTTGTAGGGTTCCCTTGGGAGTGTCAGGGCAGCACAGGTTTGAGGTGGGGGCAGCTTGGGTCTGGGACACATCCTCGATCGTTTGGATTTTTGGAGGTGTCCGGCCACTCAGGGCCACAGGCACCTGGAGACAAAGATCTGACTTTTCCTTGGGAAAGAAAAGTGGCCAGCCCAGGTTCCTGATGTCAGTTTGTAGGGTTCCCTTGGGACTGTCAGGGCAGCACAGGTTTGAGGTGGGGGCAGCTTGGGTCTGGGACACATCCTCGATTGTTTGGAATTTTGGAGGTGTCCGGCCACTCAGGGCCACAGGCCCCTGGAGACAAAGATCAGCCTTTTTCCCTGGGAAAGAAAAGTGGCCAGCCCAGGTTCCTGATGTCAGTTTGTAGGGTTCCCTTGGGAGTGTCAGGGCAGCACAGGTTTGAGGTGGGGGCAGCTTGGGTCTGGGACACATCCTCGATCGTGTGGATTTTTGGAGGTGTCCGGCCACTCAGGGCCACAGGCCCCTGGAGAAGACGATCAGCTTTTTCCTTGGGAAAGAAAAGTGGCCAGCCCAGGTTCCTGATGTCAGTTTGTAGGGTTCCCTTGGGAGTGTCAGGGCAGCACAGGTTTGAGGTGGGGGCAGCTTGGGTCTGGGACACATCCTCGATCGTGTGGATTTTTGGAGGTGTCCGGCCACTCAAGGGCCACAGGCCCCTGGAGACATACACCGGTCCTTTTTCCTTGGGAAAGAAAAGTGGCCAGCCCAGGTTCCTGATGTCAGTTTGTAGGGTTCCCTTGGGAGTGTCAGGGCAGCACAGGTTTGAGGTGGGGGCAGCTTGGGTCTGGGACACATCCTCGATCGTTTGGATTTTTGGAGGTGTCCGGCCACTCAGGGCCACAGGCCCCTGGAGAAAAAGATCAGCCTTTTTCCTTGGGAAAGAAAAGTGGCCAGCCCAGGTTCCTGATGTCAGTTTGTAGGGTTCCCTTGGGAGTGTCAGGGCAGCACAGGTTTGAGGTGGGGGCAGCTTGGGTCTGGGACACATCCTCGATCGTTTGGATTTTTGGAGGTGTCCGGCCACTCAGGGCCACAGGCACCTGGAGACAAAGATCTGACTTTTCTTTGGGAAAGAAAAGTGGCCAGCCCAGGTTCCTGATGTCAGTTTGTAGGGTTCCCTTGGGAGTGTCAGGGCAGCACAGGTTTGAGGTGGGGGCAGCTTGGGTCTGGGACACATCCTCGATCGTTTGGATTTTTGGAGGTGTCCGGCCACTCAGGGTCACAGGCCCCTGGAGACAAAGATCAGCCTTTTTCCTTGGGAAAGAAAAGTGGCCAGCCCAGGTTCCTGATGTCAGTTTGTAGGGTTCCCTTGGGAGTGTCAGGGCAGCACAGGTTTGAGGTGGGGGCAGCTTGGGTCTGGGACACATCCTCGATCGTGTGGATTTTTGGAGGTGTCCGGCCACTCAAGGGCCACAGGCCCCTGGAGACATACACCGGTCCTTTTTCCTTGGGAAAGAAAAGTGGCCAGCCCAGGTTCCTGATGTCAGTTTGTAGGGTTCCCTTGGGAGTGTCAGGGCAGCACAGGTTTGAGGTGGGGGCAGCTTGGGTCTGAGACACATCCTCGATCGTTTGGATTTTTGGAGGTGTCCGGCCACTCAAGGGCCACAGGCCCCTGGAGACATACACCGGTTCTTTTTCCTTGGGAAAGAAAAGTGGCCAGCCCAGGTTCCTGATGTCAGTTTGTAGGGTTCCCTTGGGAGTGTCAGGGCAGCACAGGTTTGAGGTGGGGGCAGCTTGGGTCTGGGACACATCCTCGATCATTTGGAATTTTGGAGGTGTCCGGCCACTCAGGGCCACAGGCCCCTGGAGACAAAGATCAGCCTTTTTCCCTGGGAAAGAAAAGTGGCCAGCCCAGGTTCCTGATGTCAGTTTGTAGGGTTCCCTTGGGAGTGTCAGGGCAGCACAGGTTTGAGGTGGGGGCAGCTTGGGTCTGGGACACATCCTCGATCGTTTGGATTTTTGGAGGTGTCCGGCCACTCAGGGCCACAGGCCCCTGGAGACATACACCGGTCCTTTTCCCTGGGAAAGAAAAGTGGCCAGCCCAGGTTCCTGATGTCAGTTTGTAGGGTTCCCTTGGGAGTGTCAGGGCAGCACAGGTTTGAGGTGGGGGCAGCTTGGGGCTGGGACACATCCTCGATCGTGTGGATTTTTGGAGGTGTCCGGCCACTCAGGGCCACAGGCCCCTGGAGAAGACGATCAGCTTTTTCCTTGGGAAAGAAAAGTGGCCAGCCCAGGTTCCTGATGTCAGTTTGTAGGGTTCCCTTGGGAGTGTCAGGGCAGCACAGGTTTGAGGTGGGGGCAGCTTGGGTCTGGGACACATCCTCGATCGTGTGGATTTTTGGAGGTGTCCGGCCACTCAAGGGCCACAGGCCCCTGGAGACATACACCGGTCCTTTTTCCTTGGGAAAGAAAAGTGGCCAGCCCAGGTTCCTGATGTCAGTTTGTAGGGTTCCCTTGGGAGTGTCAGGGCAGCACAGGTTTGAGGTGGGGGCAGCTTGGGTCTGGGACACATCCTCGATCGTTTGGATTTTTGGAGGTGTCCGGCCACTCAGGGCCACAGGCCCCTGGAGAAGACGATCAGCTTTTTCCTTGGGAAAGAAAAGTGGCCAGCCCAGGTTCCTGATGTCAGTTTGTAGGGTTCCCTTGGGAGTGTCAGGGCAGCACAGGTTTGAGGTGGGGGCAGCTTGGGTCTGGGACACATCCTCGATCGTTTGGATTTTTGGAGGTGTCCGGCCACTCAAGGGCCACAGGCCCCTGGAGACATACACCGGTCCTTTTCCCTGGGAAAGAAAAGTGGCCAGCCCAGGTTCCTGATGTCAGTTTGTAGGGTTCCCTTGGGAGTGTCAGGGCAGCACAGGTTTGAGGTGGGGGCAGCTTGGGTCTGGGACACATCCTCGATCGTTTGGATTTTTGGAGGTGTCCGGCCACTCAGGGCCACAGGCCCCTGGAGACATACACCGGTCCTTTTTCCTTGGGAAAGAAAAGTGGCCAGCCCAGGTTCCTGATGTCAGTTTGTAGGGTTCCCTTGGGAGTGTCAGGGCAGCACAGGTTTGAGGTGGGGGCAGCTTGGGTCTGGGACACATCCTCGATCGTTTGGATTTTTGGAGGTGTCTGGCCACTCAGGGCCACAGGCCCCTGGAGAAGACGATCAGCTTTTTCCTTGGGAAAGAAAAGTGGCCAGCCCAGGTTCCTGATGTCAGTTTGTAGGGTTCCCTTGGGAGTGTCAGGGCAGCACAGGTTTGAGGTGGGGGCAGCTTGGGTCTGGGACACATCCTCGATCGTTTGGATTTTTGGAGGTGTCCGGCCACTCAAGGGCCACAGGCCCCTGGAGACATACACCGGTCCTTTTTCCTTGGGAAAGAAAAGTGGCCAGCCCAGGTTCCTGATGTCAGTTTGTAGGGTTCCCTTGGGAGTGTCAGGGCAGCACAGGTTTGAGGTGGGGGCAGCTTGGGTCTGGGACACATCCTCGATCGTTTGGATTTTTGGAGGTGTCTGGCCACTCAGGGCCACAGGCCCCTGGAGAAGACGATCAGCTTTTTCCTTGGGAAAGAAAAGTGGCCAGCCCAGGTTCCTGATGTCAGTTTGTAGGGTTCCCTTGGGAGTGTCAGGGCAGCACAGGTTTGAGGTGGGGGCAGCTTGGGTCTGGGACACATCCTCGATCGTTTGGATTTTTGGAGGTGTCTGGCCACTCAGGGCCACAGGCCCCTGGAGAAGACGATCAGCTTTTTCCTTGGGAAAGAAAAGTGGCCAGCCCAGGTTCCTGATGTCAGTTTGTAGGGTTCCCTTGGGAGTGTCAGGGCAGCACAGGTTTGAGGTGGGGGCAGCTTGGGTCTGGGACACATCCTCGATCGTTTGGATTTTTGGAGG
Organism: Vidua macroura; assembly: GCF_024509145.1. Lineage (NCBI taxonomy): Eukaryota > Metazoa > Chordata > Aves > Passeriformes > Viduidae > Vidua > Vidua macroura. Next base: position 8,746,618 of record NC_071588.1, on the reverse strand, counting down.
TGTCCGGCCACTCAAGGGCCACAGGCACCTGGAGAGAAAGATCTGACTTTTCCTTGGGAAAGAAAAGTGGCCAGCCCAGGTTCCTGATGTCAGTTTGTAGGGTTCCCTTGGGAGTGTCAGGGCAGCACAGGTTTGAGGTGGGGGCAGCTTGGGTCTGGGACACATCCTCGATCGTTTGGAATTTTGGAGGTGTCCGGCCACTCAGGGCCACAGGCCCCTGGAGACAAAGATCAGCCTTTTTCCCTGGGAAAGAAAAGTGGCCAGCCCAGGTTCCTGATGTCAGTTTGTAGGGTTCCCTTGGGAGTGTCAGGGCAGCACAGGTTTGAGGTGGGGGCAGCTTGGGTCTGGGACACATCCTCGATCGTGTGGATTTTTGGAGGTGTCCGGCCACTCAGGGCCACAGGCCCCTGGAGACAAAGATCAGCTTTTTCCTTGGGAAAGAAAAGTGGCCAGCCCAGGTTCCTGATGTCAGTTTGTAGGGTTCCCTTGGGAGTGTCAGGGCAGCACAGGTTTGAGGTGGGGGCAGCTTGGGTCTGGGACACATCCTCGATCGTGTGGATTTTTGGAGGTGTCCGGCCACTCAAGGGCCACAGGCCCCTGGAGACATACACCGGTCCTTTTTCCTTGGGAAAGAAAAGTGGCCAGCCCAGGTTCCTGATGTCAGTTTGTAGGGTTCCCTTGGGAGTGTCAGGGCAGCACAGGTTTGAGGTGGGGGCAGCTTGGGTCTGGGACACATCCTCGATCGTTTGGATTTTTGGAGGTGTCCGGCCACTCAGGGCCACAGGCCCCTGGAGACATACACCGGGTCCTTTTTCCTTGGGAAAGAAAAGTGGCCAGCCCAGGTTCCTGATGTCAGTTTGTAGGGTTCCCTTGGGAGTGTCAGGGCAGCACAGGTTTGAGGTGGGGGCAGCTTGGGTCTGGGACACATCCTCGATCGTTTGGATTTTTGGAGGTGTCCGGCCACTCAGGGCCACAGGCCCCTGGAGACAAAGATCAGCCTTTTTCCTTGGGAAAGAAAAGTGGCCAGCCCAGGTTCCTGATGTCAGTTTGTAGGGTTCCCTTGGGAGTGTCAGGGCAGCACAGGTTTGAGGTGGGGGCAGCTTGGGTCTGGGACACATCCTCGATCGTTTGGATTTTTGGAGGTGTCCGGCCACTCAGGGCCACAGGCACCTGGAGACAAAGATCTGACTTTTCCTTGGGAAAGAAAAGTGGCCAGCCCAGGTTCCTGATGTCAGTTTGTAGGGTTCCCTTGGGAGTGTCAGGGCAGCACAGGTTTGAGGTGGGGGCAGCTTGGGTCTGGGACACATCCTCGATCGTTTGGAATTTTGGAGGTGTCCGGCCACTCAGGGCCACAGGCCCCTGGAGACAAAGATCAGCCTTTTTCCCTGGGAAAGAAAAGTGGCCAGCCCAGGTTCCTGATGTCAGTTTGTAGGGTTCCCTTGGGAGTGTCAGGGCAGCACAGGTTTGAGGTGGGGGCAGCTTGGGTCTGGGACACATCCTCGATCGTTTGGATTTTTGGAGGTGTCCGGCCACTCAGGGCCACAGGCCCCTGGAGACATACACCGGTCCTTTTCCCTGGGAAAGAAAAGTGGCCAGCCCAGGTTCCTGATGTCAGTTTGTAGGGTTCCCTTGGGAGTGTCAGGGCAGCACAGGTTTGAGGTGGGGGCAGCTTGGGGCTGGGACACATCCTCGATCGTGTGGATTTTTGGAGGTGTCCGGCCACTCAGGGCCACAGGCCCCTGGAGAAGACGATCAGCTTTTTCCTTGGGAAAGAAAAGTGGCCAGCCCAGGTTCCTGATGTCAGTTTGTAGGGTTCCCTTGGGAGTGTCAGGGCAGCACAGGTTTGAGGTGGGGGCAGCTTGGGTCTGGGACACATCCTCGATCGTGTGGATTTTTGGAGGTGTCCGGCCACTCAAGGGCCACAGGCCCCTGGAGACATACACCGGTCCTTTTTCCTTGGGAAAGAAAAGTGGCCAGCCCAGGTTCCTGATGTCAGTTTGTAGGGTTCCCTTGGGAGTGTCAGGGCAGCACAGGTTTGAGGTGGGGGCAGCTTGGGTCTGGGACACATCCTCGATCGTTTGGATTTTTGGAGGTGTCCGGCCACTCAGGGCCACAGGCCCCTGGAGAAGACGATCAGCTTTTTCCTTGGGAAAGAAAAGTGGCCAGCCCAGGTTCCTGATGTCAGTTTGTAGGGTTCCCTTGGGAGTGTCAGGGCAGCACAGGTTTGAGGTGGGGGCAGCTTGGGTCTGGGACACATCCTCGATCGTTTGGATTTTTGGAGGTGTCCGGCCACTCAAGGGCCACAGGCCCCTGGAGACAAACACCGGTCCTTTTTCCTTGGGAAAGAAAAGTGGCCAGCCCAGGTTCCTGATGTCAGTTTGTAGGGTTCCCTTGGGAGTGTCAGGGCAGCACAGGTTTGAGGTGGGGGCAGCTTGGGTCTGGGACACATCCTCGATCGTTTGGATTTTTGGAGGTGTCCGGCCACTCAGGGTCACAGGCCCCTGGAGACAAAGATCAGCCTTTTTCCTTGGGAAAGAAAAGTGGCCAGCCCAGGTTCCTGATGTCAGTTTGTAGGGTTCCCTTGGGAGTGTCAGGGCAGCACAGGTTTGAGGTGGGGGCAGCTTGGGTCTGGGACACATCCTCGATCGTGTGGATTTTTGGAGGTGTCCGGCCACTCAAGGGCCACAGGCCCCTGGAGACATACACCGGTCCTTTTTCCTTGGGAAAGAAAAGTGGCCAGCCCAGGTTCCTGATGTCAGTTTGTAGGGTTCCCTTGGGAGTGTCAGGGCAGCACAGGTTTGAGGTGGGGGCAGCTTGGGTCTGAGACACATCCTCGATCGTTTGGATTTTTGGAGGTGTCCGGCCACTCAAGGGCCACAGGCCCCTGGAGACATACACCGGTCCTTTTTCCTTGGGAAAGAAAAGTGGCCAGCCCAGGTTCCTGATGTCAGTTTGTAGGGTTCCCTTGGGAGTGTCAGGGCAGCACAGGTTTGAGGTGGGGGCAGCTTGGGTCTGGGACACATCCTCGATCGTTTGGAATTTTGGAGGTGTCCGGCCACTCAGGGCCACAGGCCCCTGGAGACAAAGATCAGCCTTTTTCCCTGGGAAAGAAAAGTGGCCAGCCCAGGTTCCTGATGTCAGTTTGTAGGGTTCCCTTGGGAGTGTCAGGGCAGCACAGGTTTGAGGTGGGGGCAGCTTGGGTCTGGGACACATCCTCGATCGTTTGGATTTTTGGAGGTGTCCGGCCACTCAGGGCCACAGGCCCCTGGAGACATACACCGGTCCTTTTCCCTGGGAAAGAAAAGTGGCCAGCCCAGGTTCCTGATGTCAGTTTGTAGGGTTCCCTTGGGAGTGTCAGGGCAGCACAGGTTTGAGGTGGGGGCAGCTTGGGGCTGGGACACATCCTCGATCGTGTGGATTTTTGGAGGTGTCCGGCCACTCAGGGCCACAGGCCCCTGGAGAAGACGATCAGCTTTTTCCTTGGGAAAGAAAAGTGGCCAGCCCAGGTTCCTGATGTCAGTTTGTAGGGTTCCCTTGGGAGTGTCAGGGCAGCACAGGTTTGAGGTGGGGGCAGCTTGGGTCTGGGACACATCCTCGATCGTGTGGATTTTTGGAGGTGTCCGGCCACTCAAGGGCCACAGGCCCCTGGAGACATACACCGGTCCTTTTTCCTTGGGAAAGAAAAGTGGCCAGCCCAGGTTCCTGATGTCAGTTTGTAGGGTTCCCTTGGGAGTGTCAGGGCAGCACAGGTTTGAGGTGGGGGCAGCTTGGGTCTGGGACACATCCTCGATCGTTTGGATTTTTGGAGGTGTCCGGCCACTCAGGGCCACAGGCCCCTGGAGAAGACGATCAGCTTTTTCCTTGGGAAAGAAAAGTGGCCAGCCCAGGTTCCTGATGTCAGTTTGTAGGGTTCCCTTGGGAGTGTCAGGGCAGCACAGGTTTGAGGTGGGGGCAGCTTGGGTCTGGGACACATCCTCGATCGTTTGGATTTTTGGAGGTGTCCGGCCACTCAAGGTCCACAGGCCCCTGGAGACATACACCGGTCCTTTTCCCTGGGAAAGAAAAGTGGCCAGCCCAGGTTCCTGATGTCAGTTTGTAGGGTTCCCTTGGGAGTGTCAGGGCAGCACAGGTTTGAGGTGGGGGCAGCTTGGGTCTGGGACACATCCTCGATCGTTTGGATTTTTGGAGGTGTCCGGCCACTCAGGGCCACAGGCCCCTGGAGACATACACCGGTCCTTTTTCCTTGGGAAAGAAAAGTGGCCAGCCCAGGTTCCTGATGTCAGTTTGTAGGGTTCCCTTGGGAGTGTCAGGGCAGCACAGGTTTGAGGTGGGGGCAGCTTGGGTCTGGGACACATCCTCGATCGTTTGGATTTTTGGAGGTGTCTGGCCACTCAGGGCCACAGGCCCCTGGAGAAGACGATCAGCTTTTTCCTTGGGAAAGAAAAGTGGCCAGCCCAGGTTCCTGATGTCAGTTTGTAGGGTTCCCTTGGGAGTGTCAGGGCAGCACAGGTTTGAGGTGGGGGCAGCTTGGGTCTGGGACACATCCTCGATCGTTTGGATTTTTGGAGGTGTCCGGCCACTCAAGGGCCACAGGCCCCTGGAGACATACACCGGTCCTTTTTCCTTGGGAAAGAAAAGTGGCCAGCCCAGGTTCCTGATGTCAGTTTGTAGGGTTCCCTTGGGAGTGTCAGGGCAGCACAGGTTTGAGGTGGGGGCAGCTTGGGTCTGGGACACATCCTCGATCGTTTGGATTTTTGGAGGTGTCTGGCCACTCAGGGCCACAGGCCCCTGGAGAAGACGATCAGCTTTTTCCTTGGGAAAGAAAAGTGGCCAGCCCAGGTTCCTGATGTCAGTTTGTAGGGTTCCCTTGGGAGTGTCAGGGCAGCACAGGTTTGAGGTGGGGGCAGCTTGGGTCTGGGACACATCCTCGATCGTTTGGATTTTTGGAGGTGTCCGGCCACTCAAGGGCCACAGGCCCCTGGAGACAAAGATATGACTTTTCCTTGGGAAAGAAAGGTGGCCAGCCCAGGTTCCTGATGTCAGTTTGTAGGGTTCCCTTGGGAGTGTCAGGGCAGCACAGGTTTGAGGTGGGGGCAGCTTGGGTCTGGGACACATCCTCGATCGTTTGGATTTTTGGAGGTGTCCGGCCACTCAGGGCCACAGGCCCCTGGAGACAAAGATCAGCCTTTTTCCTTGGGAAAGAAAAGTGGCCAGCCCAGGTTCCTGATGTCAGTTTGTAGGGTTCCCTTGGGAGTGTCAGGGCAGCACAGGTTTGAGGTGGGGGCAGCTTGGGTCTGGGACACATCCTCGATCGTTTGGATTTTTGGAGGTGTCCGGCCACTCAGGGCCACAGGCACCTGGAGACAAAGATCTGACTTTTCCTTGGGAAAGAAAAGTGGCCAGCCCAGGTTCCTGATGTCAGTTTGTAGGGTTCCCTTGGGAGTGTCAGGGCAGCACAGGTTTGAGGTGGGGGCAGCTTGGGTCTGGGACACATCCTCGATCGTTTGGAATTTTGGAGGTGTCTGGCCACTCAGGGCCACAGGCCCCTGGAGACAAAGATCAGCCTTTTTCCCTGGGAAAGAAAAGTGGCCAGCCCAGGTTCCTGATGTCAGTTTGTAGGGTTCCCTTGGGAGTGTCAGGGCAGCACAGGTTTGAGGTGGGGGCAGCTTGGGTCTGGGACACATCCTCGATCGTTTGGATTTTTGGAGGTGTCCGGCCACTCAGGGCCACAGGCCCCTGGAGACATACACCGGTCCTTTTCCTGGGAAAGAAAAGTGGCCAGCCCAGGTTCCTGATGTCAGTTTGTAGGGTTCCCTTGGGAGTGTCAGGGCAGCACAGGTTTGAGGTGGGGGCAGCTTGGGGCTGGGACACATCCTCGATCGTGTGGATTTTTGGAGGTGTCCGGCCACTCAGGGCCACAGGCCCCTGGAGAAGACGATCAGCTTTTTCCTTGGGAAAGAAAAGTGGCCAGCCCAGGTTCCTGATGTCAGTTTGTAGGGTTCCCTTGGGAGTGTCAGGGCAGCACAGGTTTGAGGTGGGGGCAGCTTGGGTCTGGGACACATCCTCGATCGTGTGGATTTTTGGAGGTGTCCGGCCACTCAAGGGCCACAGGCCCCTGGAGACATACACCGGTCCTTTTTCCTTGGGAAAGAAAAGTGGCCAGCCCAGGTTCCTGATGTCAGTTTGTAGGGTTCCCTTGGGAGTGTCAGGGCAGCACAGGTTTGAGGTGGGGGCAGCTTGGGTCTGGGACACATCCTCGATCGTTTGGATTTTTGGAGGTGTCCGGCCACTCAGGGCCACAGGCCCCTGGAGAAGACGATCAGCTTTTTCCTTGGGAAAGAAAAGTGGCCAGCCCAGGTTCCTGATGTCAGTTTGTAGGGTTCCCTTGGGAGTGTCAGGGCAGCACAGGTTTGAGGTGGGGGCAGCTTGGGTCTGGGACACATCCTCGATCGTTTGGATTTTTGGAGGTGTCCGGCCACTCAAGGGCCACAGGCCCCTGGAGACAAACACCGGTCCTTTTTCCTTGGGAAAGAAAAGTGGCCAGCCCAGGTTCCTGATGTCAGTTTGTAGGGTTCCCTTGGGAGTGTCAGGGCAGCACAGGTTTGAGGTGGGGGCAGCTTGGGTCTGGGACACATCCTCGATCGTTTGGATTTTTGGAGGTGTCCGGCCACTCAGGGCCACAGGCCCCTGGAGAAGACGATCAGCTTTTTCCTTGGGAAAGAAAAGTGGCCAGCCCAGGTTCCTGATGTCAGTTTGTAGGGTTCCCTTGGGAGTGTCAGGGCAGCACAGGTTTGAGGTGGGGGCAGCTTGGGTCTGGGACACATCCTCGATCGTTTGGAATTTTGGAGGTGTCTGGCCACTCAGGGCCACAGGCCCCTGGAGACATACACCGGTCCTTTTTCCTCGGGAAAGAAAAGTGGCCAGCCCAGGTTCCTGATGTCAGTTTGTAGGGTTCCCTTGGGAGTGTCAGGGCAGCACAGGTTTGAGGTGGGGGCAGCTTGGGTCTGGGACACATCCTCGATCGTTTGGATTTTTGGAGGTGTCCGGCCACTCAGGGCCACAGGCCCCTGGAGAAGACGATCAGCTTTTTCCTTGGGAAAGAAAAGTGGCCAGCCCAGGTTCCTGATGTCAGTTTGTAGGGTTCCCTTGGGAGTGTCAGGGCAGCACAGGTTTGAGGTGGGGGCAGCTTGGGTCTGGGACACATCCTCGATCGTTTGGATTTTTGGAGGTGTCCGGCCACTCAGGGCCACAGGCCCCTGGAGACATACACCGGTCCTTTTTCCTTGGGAAAGAAAAGTGGCCAGCCCAGGTTCCTGATGTCAGTTTGTAGGGTTCCCTTGGGAGTGTCAGGGCAGCACAGGTTTGAGGTGGGGGCAGCTTGGGTCTGGGACACATCCTCGATCGTTTGGATTTTTGGAGGTGTCCGGCCACTCAAGGGCCACAGGCCCCTGGAGACATACACCGGTCCTTTTTCCTTGGGAAAGAAAAGTGGCCAGCCCAGGTTCCTGATGTCAGTTTGTAGGGTTCCCTTGGGAGTGTCAGGGCAGCACAGGTTTGAGGTGGGGGCAGCTTGGGGCTGGGACACATCCTCGATCGTGTGGATTTTTGGAGGTGTCCGGCCACTCAGGGCCACAGGCCCCTGGAGAAGACGATCAGCTTTTTCCTTGGGAAAGAAAAGTGGCCAGCCCAGGTTCCTGATGTCAGTTTGTAGGGTTCCCTTGGGAGTGTCAGGGCAGCACAGGTTTGAGGTGGGGGCAGCTTGGGTCTGGGACACATCCTCGATCGTTTGGATTTTTGGAGGTGTCCGGCCACTCAGGGCCACAGGCCCCTGGAGAAGACGATCAGCTTTTTCCTTGGGAAAGAAAAGTGGCCAGCCCAGGTTCCTGATGTCAGTTTGTAGGGTTCCCTTGGGAGTGTCAGGGCAGCACAGGTTTGAGGTGGGGGCAGCTTGGGTCTGGGACACATCCTCGATCGTTTGGATTTTTGGAGGTGTCCGGCCACTCAGGGCCACAGGCCCCTGGAGACATACACCGGTCCTTTTTCCTTGGGAAAGAAAAGTGGCCAGCCCAGGTTCCTGATGTCAGTTTGTAGGGTTCCCTTGGGAGTGTCAGGGCAGCACAGGTTTGAGGTGGGGGCAGCTTGGGTCTGGGACACATCCTCGATCGTTTGGATTTTTGGAGGTGTCCGGCCACTCAAGGGCCACAGGCCCCTGGAGACATACACCGGTCCTTTTTCCTTGGGAAAGAAAAGTGGCCAGCCCAGGTTCCTGATGTCAGTTTGTAGGGTTCCCTTGGGAGTGTCAGGGCAGCACAGGTTTGAGGTGGGGGCAGCTTGGGGCTGGGACACATCCTCGATCGTGTGGATTTTTGGAGGTGTCCGGCCACTCAGGGCCACAGGCCCCTGGAGAAGACGATCAGCTTTTTCCTTGGGAAAGAAAAGTGGCCAGCCCAGGTTCCTGATGTCAGTTTGTAGGGTTCCCTTGGGAGTGTCAGGGCAGCACAGGTTTGAGGTGGGGGCAGCTTGGGTCTGGGACACATCCTCGATCGTTTGGAATTTTGGAGGTGTCCGGCCACTCAGGGCCACAGGCCCCTGGAGACAAAGATCAGCCTTTTTCCCTGGGAAAGAAAAGTGGCCAGCCCAGGTTCCTGATGTCAGTTTGTAGGGTTCCCTTGGGAGTGTCAGGGCAGCACAGGTTTGAGGTGGGGGCAGCTTGGGTCTGGGACACATCCTCGATCGTTTGGATTTTTGGAGGTGTCCGGCCACTCAGGGCCACAGGCCCCTGGAGACATACACCGGTCCTTTTCCCTGGGAAAGAAAAGTGGCCAGCCCAGGTTCCTGATGTCAGTTTGTAGGGTTCCCTTGGGAGTGTCAGGGCAGCACAGGTTTGAGGTGGGGGCAGCTTGGGGCTGGGACACATCCTCGATCGTGTGGATTTTTGGAGGTGTCCGGCCACTCAGGGCCACAGGCCCCTGGAGACAAAGATCAGCCTTTTTCCTTGGGAAAGAAAAGTGGCCAGCCCAGGTTCCTGATGTCAGTTTGTAGGGTTCCCTTGGGAGTGTCAGGGCAGCACAGGTTTGAGGTGGGGGCAGCTTGGGTCTGGGACACATCCTCGATCGTTTGGATTTTTGGAGGTGTCCGGCCACTCAGGGTCACAGGCCCCTGGAGACAAAGATCAGCCTTTTTCCTTGGGAAAGAAAAGTGGCCAGCCCAGGTTCCTGATGTCAGTTTGTAGGGTTCCCTTGGGAGTGTCAGGGCAGCACAGGTTTGAGGTGGGGGCAGCTTGGGTCTGGGACACATCCTCGATCGTGTGGATTTTTGGAGGTGTCCGGCCACTCAAGGGCCACAGGCCCCTGGAGACATACACCGGTCCTTTTTCCTTGGGAAAGAAAAGTGGCCAGCCCAGGTTCCTGATGTCAGTTTGTAGGGTTCCCTTGGGAGTGTCAGGGCAGCACAGGTTTGAGGTGGGGGCAGCTTGGGTCTGAGACACATCCTCGATCGTTTGGATTTTTGGAGGTGTCCGGCCACTCAGGGCCACAGGCCCCTGGAGACATACACCGGTCCTTTTCCCTGGGAAAGAAAAGTGGCCAGCCCAGGTTCCTGATGTCAGTTTGTAGGGTTCCCTTGGGAGTGTCAGGGCAGCACAGGTTTGAGGTGGGGGCAGCTTGGGGCTGGGACACATCCTCGATCGTGTGGATTTTTGGAGGTGTCCGACCACTCAGGGCCACAGGCCCCTGGAGAAGACGATCAGCTTTTTCCTTGGGAAAGAAAAGTGGCCAGCCCAGGTTCCTGATGTCAGTTTGTAGGGTTCCCTTGGGAGTGTCAGGGCAGCACAGGTTTGAGGTGGGGGCAGCTTGGGTCTGGGACACATCCTCGATCGTGTGGATTTTTGGAGGTGTCCGGCCACTCAAGGGCCACAGGCCCCTGGAGACATACACCGGTCCTTTTTCCTTGGGAAAGAAAAGTGGCCAGCCCAGGTTCCTGATGTCAGTTTGTAGGGTTCCCTTGGGAGTGTCAGGGCAGCACAGGTTTGAGGTGGGGGCAGCTTGGGTCTGGGACACATCCTCGATCGTTTGGATTTTTGGAGGTGTCCGGCCACTCAGGGCCACAGGCCCCTGGAGACAAAGATCAGCCTTTTTCCTTGGGAAAGAAAAGTGGCCAGCCCAGGTTCCTGATGTCTGTTTGTAGGGTTCCCTTGGGAGTGTCAGGGCAGCACAGGTTTGAGGTGGGGGCAGCTTGGGTCTGGGACACATCCTCGATCGTTTGGATTTTTGGAGGTGTCCGGCCACTCAGGGCCACAGGCCCCTGGAGACATACACCGGTCCTTTTTCCTTGGGAAAGAAAAGTGGCCAGCCCAGGTTCCTGATGTCAGTTTGTAGGGTTCCCTTGGGACTGTCAGGGCAGCACAGGTTTGAGGTGGGGGCAGCTTGGGTCTGGGACACATCCTCGATCGTTTGGATTTTTGGAGGTGTCCGGCCACTCAGGGTCACAGGCCCCTGGAGAAGACGATCAGCTTTTTCCTTGGGAAAGAAAAGTGGCCAGCCCAGGTTCCTGATGTCAGTTTGTAGGGTTCCCTTGGGAGTGTCAGGGCAGCACAGGTTTGAGGTGGGGGCAGCTTGGGTCTGGGACACATCCTCGATCGTGTGGATTTTTGGAGGTGTCCGGCCACTCAAGGGCCACAGGCCCCTGGAGACATACACCGGTCCTTTTTCCTTGGGAAAGAAAAGTGGCCAGCCCAGGTTCCTGATGTCAGTTTGTAGGGTTCCCTTGGGAGTGTCAGGGCAGCACAGGTTTGAGGTGGGGGCAGCTTGGGTCTGGGACACATCCTCGATCGTTTGGATTTTTGGAGGTGTCCGGCCACTCAGGGCCACAGGCCCCTGGAGACAAAGATATGACTTTTCCTTCGGAAAGAAAAGTGGCCAGCCCAGGTTCCTGATGTCAGTTTGTAGGGTTCCCTTGGGAGTGTCAGGGCAGCACAGGTTTGAGGTGGGGGCAGCTTGGGTCTGGGACACATCCTCGATCGTGTGGATTTTTTGGAGGTGTCCGACCACTCAGGGCCACAGGCCCCTGGAGAAGACGATCAGCTTTTTCCTTGGGAAAGAAAAGTGGCCAGCCCAGGTTCCTGATGTCAGTTTGTAGGGTTCCCTTGGGAGTGTCAGGGCAGCACAGGTTTGAGGTGGGGGCAGCTTGGGTCTGGGACACATCCTCGATCGTTTGGATTTTTGGAGGTGTCCGGCCACTCAGGGTCACAGGCCCCTGGAGACAAAGATCAGCCTTTTTCCTTGGGAAAGAAAAGTGGCCAGCCCAGGTTCCTGATGTCAGTTTGTAGGGTTCCCTTGGGAGTGTCAGGGCAGCACAGGTTTGAGGTGGGGGCAGCTTGGGTCTGGGACACATCCTCGATCGTGTGGATTTTTGGAGGTGTCCGGCCACTCAAGGGCCACAGGCCCCTGGAGACATACACCGGTCCTTTTTCCTTGGGAAAGAAAAGTGGCCAGCCCAGGTTCCTGATGTCAGTTTGTAGGGTTCCCTTGGGAGTGTCAGGGCAGCACAGGTTTGAGGTGGGGGCAGCTTGGGTCTGAGACACATCCTCGATCGTTTGGATTTTTGGAGGTGTCCGGCCACTCAGGGCCACAGGCCCCTGGAGACATACACCGGTCCTTTTCCCTGGGAAAGAAAAGTGGCCAGCCCAGGTTCCTGATGTCAGTTTGTAGGGTTCCCTTGGGAGTGTCAGGGCAGCACAGGTTTGAGGTGGGGGCAGCTTGGGGCTGGGACACATCCTCGATCGTGTGGATTTTTGGAGGTGTCCGACCACTCAGGGCCACAGGCCCCTGGAGAAGACGATCAGCTTTTTCCTTGGGAAAGAAAAGTGGCCAGCCCAGGTTCCTGATGTCAGTTTGTAGGGTTCCCTTGGGAGTGTCAGGGCAGCACAGGTTTGAGGTGGGGGCAGCTTGGGTCTGGGACACATCCTCGATCGTGTGGATTTTTGGAGGTGTCCGGCCACTCAAGGGCCACAGGCCCCTGGAGACATACACCGGTCCTTTTTCCTTGGGAAAGAAAAGTGGCCAGCCCAGGTTCCTGATGTCAGTTTGTAGGGTTCCCTTGGGAGTGTCAGGGCAGCACAGGTTTGAGGTGGGGGCAGCTTGGGTCTGGGACACATCCTCGATCGTTTGGATTTTTGGAGGTGTCCGGCCACTCAGGGCCACAGGCCCCTGGAGACAAAGATCAGCCTTTTTCCTTGGGAAAGAAAAGTGGCCAGCCCAGGTTCCTGATGTCTGTTTGTAGGGTTCCCTTGGGAGTGTCAGGGCAGCACAGGTTTGAGGTGGGGGCAGCTTGGGTCTGGGACACATCCTCGATCGTTTGGATTTTTGGAGGTGTCCGGCCACTCAGGGCCACAGGCCCCTGGAGACATACACCGGTCCTTTTTCCTTGGGAAAGAAAAGTGGCCAGCCCAGGTTCCTGATGTCAGTTTGTAGGGTTCCCTTGGGACTGTCAGGGCAGCACAGGTTTGAGGTGGGGGCAGCTTGGGTCTGGGACACATCCTCGATCGTTTGGATTTTTGGAGGTGTCCGGCCACTCAGGGTCACAGGCCCCTGGAGAAGACGATCAGCTTTTTCCTTGGGAAAGAAAAGTGGCCAGCCCAGGTTCCTGATGTCAGTTTGTAGGGTTCCCTTGGGAGTGTCAGGGCAGCACAGGTTTGAGGTGGGGGCAGCTTGGGTCTGGGACACATCCTCGATCGTGTGGATTTTTGGAGGTGTCCGGCCACTCAAGGGCCACAGGCCCCTGGAGACATACACCGGTCCTTTTTCCTTGGGAAAGAAAAGTGGCCAGCCCAGGTTCCTGATGTCAGTTTGTAGGGTTCCCTTGGGAGTGTCAGGGCAGCACAGGTTTGAGGTGGGGGCAGCTTGGGTCTGGGACACATCCTCGATCGTTTGGATTTTTGGAGGTGTCCGGCCACTCAGGGCCACAGGCCCCTGGAGACAAAGATATGACTTTTCCTTCGGAAAGAAAAGTGGCCAGCCCAGGTTCCTGATGTCAGTTTGTAGGGTTCCCTTGGGAGTGTCAGGGCAGCACAGGTTTGAGGTGGGGGCAGCTTGGGTCTGGGACACATCCTCGATCGTGTGGATTTTTGGAGGTGTCCGACCACTCAGGGCCACAGGCCCCTGGAGAAGACGATCAGCTTTTTCCTTGGGAAAGAAAAGTGGCCAGCCCAGGTTCCTGATGTCAGTTTGTAGGGTTCCCTTGGGAGTGTCAGGGCAGCACAGGTTTGAGGTGGGGGCAGCTTGGGGCTGGGACACATCCTCGATCGTTTGGATTTTTGGAGGTGTCCGGCCACTCAAGGGCCACAGGCCCCTGGAGACATACACCGGTCCTTTTTCCTTGGGAAAGAAAAGTGGCCAGCCCAGGTTCCTGATGTCAGTTTGTAGGGTTCCCTTGGGAGTGTCAGGGCAGCACAGGTTTGAGGTGGGGGCAGCTTGGGTCTGGGACACATCCTCGATCGTTTGGATTTTTGGAGGTGTCCAGCCACTCAGGGCCACAGGCCCCTGGAGAAGACGATCAGCTTTTTCCTTGGGAAAGAAAAGTGGCCAGCCCAGGTTCCTGATGTCAGTTTGTAGGGTTCCCTTGGGAGTGTCAGGGCAGCACAGGTTTGAGGTGGGGGCAGCTTGGGTCTGGGACACATCCTCGATTGTTTAGAATTTTGGAGGTGTCCGGCCACTCAGGGCCACAGGCCCCTGGAGACAAAGATCAGCCTTTTTCCCTGGGAAAGAAAAGTGGCCAGCCCAGGTTCCTGATGTCAATTTGTAGGGTTCCCTTGGGAGTGTCAGGGCAGCACAGGTTTGAGGTGGGGGCAGCTTGGGTCTGGGACACATCCTCGATCGTTTGGATTTTTGGAGGTGTCCGGCCACTCAGGGCCACAGGCCCCTGGAGACATACACCGGTCCTTTTCCCTGGGAAAGAAAAGTGGCCAGCCCAGGTTCCTGATGTCAGTTTGTAGGGTTCCCTTGGGAGTGTCAGGGCAGCACAGGTTTGAGGTGGGGGCAGCTTGGGTCTGGGACACATCCTCGATCGTTTGGATTTTTGGAGGTGTCCGGCCACTCAGGGCCACAGGCCCCTGGAGAAGACGATCAGCTTTTTCCTTGGGAAAGAAAAGTGGCCAGCCCAGGTTCCTGATGTCAGTTTGTAGGGTTCCCTTGGGAGTGTCAGGGCAGCACAGGTTTGAGGTGGGGGCAGCTTGGGTCTGGGACACATCCTCGATCGTTTGGATTTTTGGAGGTGTCCGGCCACTCAGGGCCACAGGCCCCTGGAGAAGACGATCAGCTTTTTCCTTGGGAAAGAAAAGTGGCCAGCCCAGGTTCCTGATGTCAGTTTGTAGGGTTCCCTTGGGAGTGTCAGGGCAGCACAGGTTTGAGGTGGGGGCAGCTTGGGTCTGGGACACATCCTCGATCGTTTGGATTTTTGGAGGTGTCCGGCCACTCAAGGGCCACAGGCCCCTGGAGACATACACCGGTCCTTTTCCCTGGGAAAGAAAAGTGGCCAGCCCAGGTTCCTGATGTCAGTTTGTAGGGTTCCCTTGGGAGTGTCAGGGCAGCACAGGTTTGAGGTGGGGGCAGCTTGGGTCTGGGACACATCCTCGATCGTTTGGATTTTTGGAGGTGTCCGGCCACTCAGGGCCACAGGCCCCTGGAGACATACACCGGTCCTTTTTCCTTGGGAAAGAAAAGTGGCCAGCCCAGGTTCCTGATGTCAGTTTGTAGGGTTCCCTTGGGAGTGTCAGGGCAGCACAGGTTTGAGGTGGGGGCAGCTTGGGTCTGGGACACATCCTCGATCGTTTGGATTTTTGGAGGTGTCCGGCCACTCAGGGCCACAGGCCCCTGGAGAAGACGATCAGCTTTTTCCTTGGGAAAGAAAAGTGGCCAGCCCAGGTTCCTGATGTCAGTTTGTAGGGTTCCCTTGGGAGTGTCAGGGCAGCACAGGTTTGAGGTGGGGGCAGCTTGGGTCTGGGACACATCCTCGATCGTGTGGATTTTTGGAGGTGTCCGGCCACTCAAGGGCCACAGGCACCTGGAGACATACACCGGTCCTTTTTCCTTGGGAAAGAAAAGTGGCCAGCCCAGGTTCCTGATGTCAGTTTGTAGGGTTCCCTTGGGAGTGTCAGGGCAGCACAGGTTTGAGGTGGGGGCAGCTTGGGTCTGGGACACATCCTCGATCGTTTGGAATTTTGGAGGTGTCTGGCCACTCAGGGCCACAGGCCCCTGGAGACATACACCGGTCCTTTTTCCTCGGGAAAGAAAAGTGGCCAGCCCAGGTTCCTGATGTCAGTTTGTAGGGTTCCCTTGGGAGTGTCAGGGCAGCACAGGTTTGAGGTGGGGGCAGCTTGGGTCTGGGACACATCCTCGATCGTTTGGATTTTTGGAGGTGTCTGGCCACTCAGGGCCACAGGCCCCTGGAGAAGACGATCAGCTTTTTCCTTGGGAAAGAAAAGTGGCCAGCCCAGGTTCCTGATGTCAGTTTGTAGGGTTCCCTTGGGAGTGTCAGGGCAGCACAGGTTTGAGGTGGGGGCAGCTTGGGTCTGGGACACATCCTCGATCGTTTGGATTTTTGGAGGTGTCCGGCCACTCAAGGGCCACAGGCCCCTGGAGACATACACCGGTCCTTTTTCCTTGGGAAAGAAAAGTGGCCAGCCCAGGTTCCTGATGTCAGTTTGTAGGGTTCCCTTGGGAGTGTCAGGGCAGCACAGGTTTGAGGTGGGGGCAGCTTGGGTCTGGGACACATCCTCGATCGTTTGGATTTTTGGAGGTGTCTGGCCACTCAGGGCCACAGGCCCCTGGAGACAAAGATCAGCTTTTTCCTTGGGAAAGAAAAGTGGCCAGCCCAGGTTCCTGATGTCAGTTTGTAGGGTTCCCTTGGGAGTGTCAGGGCAGCACAGGTTTGAGGTGGGGGCAGCTTGGGTCTGGGACACATCCTCGATCGTTTGGATTTTTGGAGGTGTCTGGCCACTCAGGGCCACAGGCCCCTGGAGAAGACGATCAGCTTTTTCCTTGGGAAAGAAAAGTGGCCAGCCCAGGTTCCTGATGTCAGTTTGTAGGGTTCCCTTGGGAGTGTCAGGGCAGCACAGGTTTGAGGTGGGGGCAGCTTGGGTCTGGGACACATCCTCGATCGTTTGGATTTTTGGAGGTGTCCGGCCACTCAGGGCCACAGGCACCTGGAGACAAAGATCTGACTTTTCCTTGGGAAAGAAAAGTGGCCAGCCCAGGTTCCTGATGTCAGTTTGTAGGGTTCCCTTGGGAGTGTCAGGGCAGCACAGGTTTGAGGTGGGGGCAGCTTGGGTCTGGGACACATCCTCGATCGTTTGGAATTTTGGAGGTGTCCGGCCACTCAGGGCCACAGGCCCCTGGAGACAAAGATCAGCCTTTTTCCCTGGGAAAGAAAAGTGGCCAGCCCAGGTTCCTGATGTCAGTTTGTAGGGTTCCCTTGGGAGTGTCAGGGCAGCACAGGTTTGAGGTGGGGGCAGCTTGGGTCTGGGACACATCCTCGATCGTTTGGATTTTTGGAGGTGTCCGGCCACTCAGGGCCACAGGCCCCTGGAGACATACACCGGTCCTTTTCCCTGGGAAAGAAAAGTGGCCAGCCCAGGTTCCTGATGTCAGTTTGTAGGGTTCCCTTGGGAGTGTCAGGGCAGCACAGGTTTGAGGTGGGGGCAGCTTGGGTCTGGGACACATCCTCGATCGTGTGGATTTTTGGAGGTGTCCGGCCACTCAGGGCCACAGGCCCCTGGAGACAAAGATCAGCTTTTTCCTTGGGAAAGAAAAGTGGCCAGCCCAGGTTCCTGATGTCAGTTTGTAGGGTTCCCTTGGGAGTGTCAGGGCAGCACAGGTTTGAGGTGGGGGCAGCTTGGGTCTGGGACACATCCTCGATCGTGTGGATTTTTGGAGGTGTCCGGCCACTCAAGGGCCACAGGCCCCTGGAGACATACACCGGTCCTTTTTCCTTGGGAAAGAAAAGTGGCCAGCCCAGGTTCCTGATGTCAGTTTGTAGGGTTCCCTTGGGAGTGTCAGGGCAGCACAGGTTTGAGGTGGGGGCAGCTTGGGTCTGGGACACATCCTCGATCGTTTGGATTTTTGGAGGTGTCCGGCCACTCAGGGCCACAGGCCCCTGGAGACATACACCGGGTCCTTTTTCCTTGGGAAAGAAAAGTGGCCAGCCCAGGTTCCTGATGTCAGTTTGTAGGGTTCCCTTGGGAGTGTCAGGGCAGCACAGGTTTGAGGTGGGGGCAGCTTGGGTCTGGGACACATCCTCGATCGTTTGGATTTTTGGAGGTGTCCGGCCACTCAGGGCCACAGGCCCCTGGAGACAAAGATCAGCCTTTTTCCTTGGGAAAGAAAAGTGGCCAGCCCAGGTTCCTGATGTCAGTTTGTAGGGTTCCCTTGGGAGTGTCAGGGCAGCACAGGTTTGAGGTGGGGGCAGCTTGGGTCTGGGACACATCCTCGATCGTTTGGATTTTTGGAGGTGTCTGGCCACTCAGGGCCACAGGCCCCTGGAGAAGACGATCAGCTTTTTCCTTGGGAAAGAAAAGTGGCCAGCCCAGGTTCCTGATGTCAGTTTGTAGGGTTCCCTTGGGAGTGTCAGGGCAGCACAGGTTTGAGGTGGGGGCAGCTTGGGTCTGGGACACATCCTCGATCGTTTGGATTTTTGGAGGTGTCTGGCCACTCAGGGCCACAGGCCCCTGGAGAAGACGATCAGCTTTTTCCTTGGGAAAGAAAAGTGGCCAGCCCAGGTTCCTGATGTCAGTTTGTAGGGTTCCCTTGGGAGTGTCAGGGCAGCACAGGTTTGAGGTGGGGGCAGCTTGGGTCTGGGACACATCCTCGATCGTTTGGATTTTTGGAGGTGTCCGGCCACTCAGGGCCACAGGCACCTGGAGACAAAGATCTGACTTTTCCTTGGGAAAGAAAAGTGGCCAGCCCAGGTTCCTGATGTCAGTTTGTAGGGTTCCCTTGGGACTGTCAGGGCAGCACAGGTTTGAGGTGGGGGCAGCTTGGGTCTGGGACACATCCTCGATCGTTTGGAATTTTGGAGGTGTCCGGCCACTCAGGGCCACAGGCCCCTCGAGACAAAGATCAGCCTTTTTCCCTGGGAAAGAAAAGTGGCCAGCCCAGGTTCCTGATGTCAGTTTGTAGGGTTCCCTTGGGAGTGTCAGGGCAGCACAGGTTTGAGGTGGGGGCAGCTTGGGTCTGGGACACATCCTCGATCGTTTGGATTTTTGGAGGTGTCCGGCCACTCAGGGCCACAGGCCCCTGGAGACATACACCGGTCCTTTTCCCTGGGAAAGAAAAGTGGCCAGCCCAGGTTCCTGATGTCAGTTTGTAGGGTTCCCTTGGGAGTGTCAGGGCAGCACAGGTTTGAGGTGGGGGCAGCTTGGGGCTGGGACACATCCTCGATCGTGTGGATTTTTGGAGGTGTCCGGCCACTCAGGGCCACAGGCCCCTGGAGACAAAGATCAGCTTTTTCCTTGGGAAAGAAAAGTGGCCAGCCCAGGTTCCTGATGTCAGTTTGTAGGGTTCCCTTGGGAGTGTCAGGGCAGCACAGGTTTGAGGTGGGGGCAGCTTGGGTCTGGGACACATCCTCGATCGTGTGGATTTTTGGAGGTGTCCGGCCACTCAAGGGCCACAGGCCCCTGGAGACATACACCGGTCCTTTTTCCTTGGGAAAGAAAAGTGGCCAGCCCAGGTTCCTGATGTCAGTTTGTAGGGTTCCCTTGGGAGTGTCAGGGCAGCACAGGTTTGAGGTGGGGGCAGCTTGGGTCTGGGACACATCCTCGATCGTTTGGATTTTTGGAGGTGTCCGGCCACTCAGGGCCACAGGCCCCTGGAGACATACACCGGGTCCTTTTTCCTTGGGAAAGAAAAGTGGCCAGCCCAGGTTCCTGATGTCAGTTTGTAGGGTTCCCTTGGGAGTGTCAGGGCAGCACAGGTTTGAGGTGGGGGCAGCTTGGGTCTGGGACACATCCTCGATCGTTTGGATTTTTGGAGGTGTCCGGCCACTCAGGGCCACAGGCCCCTGGAGACAAAGATCAGCCTTTTTCCTTGGGAAAGAAAAGTGGCCAGCCCAGGTTCCTGATGTCAGTTTGTAGGGTTCCCTTGGGAGTGTCAGGGCAGCACAGGTTTGAGGTGGGGGCAGCTTGGGTCTGGGACACATCCTCGATCGTTTGGATTTTTGGAGGTGTCCGGCCACTCAGGGCCACAGGCACCTGGAGACAAAGATCTGACTTTTCCTTGGGAAAGAAAAGTGGCCAGCCCAGGTTCCTGATGTCAGTTTGTAGGGTTCCCTTGGGAGTGTCAGGGCAGCACAGGTTTGAGGTGGGGGCAGCTTGGGTCTGGGACACATCCTCGATCGTTTGGATTTTTGGAGGTGTCCGGCCACTCAGGGTCACAGGCCCCTGGAGACAAAGATCAGCCTTTTTCCTTGGGAAAGAAAAGTGGCCAGCCCAGGTTCCTGATGTCAGTTTGTAGGGTTCCCTTGGGAGTGTCAGGGCAGCACAGGTTTGAGGTGGGGGCAGCTTGGGTCTGAGACACATCCTCGATCGTTTGGATTTTTGGAGGTGTCCGGCCACTCAAGGGCCACAGGCCCCTGGAGACATACACCGGTCCTTTTTCCTTGGGAAAGAAAAGTGGCCAGCCCAGGTTCCTGATGTCAGTTTGTAGGGTTCCCTTGGGAGTGTCAGGGCAGCACAGGTTTGAGGTGGGGGCAGCTTGGGTCTGGGACACATCCTCGATCGTTTGGATTTTTGGAGGTGTCCGGCCACTCAGGGCCACAGGCCCCTGGAGACAAAGATCAGCCTTTTTCCCTGGGAAAGAAAAGTGGCCAGCCCAGGTTCCTGATGTCAGTTTGTAGGGTTCCCTTGGGAGTGTCAGGGCAGCACAGGTTTGAGGTGGGGGCAGCTTGGGTCTGGGACACATCCTCGATCATTTGGATTTTTGGAGGTGTCCGGCCACTCAGGGCCACAGGCCCCTGGAGACATACACCGGTCCTTTTCCCTGGGAAAGAAAAGTGGCCAGCCCAGGTTCCTGATGTCAGTTTGTAGGGTTCCCTTGGGAGTGTCAGGGCAGCACAGGTTTGAGGTGGGGGCAGCTTGGGGCTGGGACACATCCTCGATCGTGTGGATTTTTGGAGGTGTCCGGCCACTCAGGGCCACAGGCCCCTGGAGAAGACGATCAGCTTTTTCCTTGGGAAAGAAAAGTGGCCAGCCCAGGTTCCTGATGTCAGTTTGTAGGGTTCCCTTGGGAGTGTCAGGGCAGCACAGGTTTGAGGTGGGGGCAGCTTGGGTCTGGGACACATCCTCGATCGTGTGGATTTTTGGAGGTGTCCGGCCACTCAAGGGCCACAGGCCCCTGGAGACATACACCGGTCCTTTTTCCTTGGGAAAGAAAAGTGGCCAGCCCAGGTTCCTGATGTCAGTTTGTAGGGTTCCCTTGGGAGTGTCAGGGCAGCACAGGTTTGAGGTGGGGGCAGCTTGGGTCTGGGACACATCCTCGATCGTTTGGATTTTTGGAGGTGTCCGGCCACTCAGGGCCACAGGCCCCTGGAGAAGACGATCAGCTTTTTCCTTGGGAAAGAAAAGTGGCCAGCCCAGGTTCCTGATGTCAGTTTGTAGGGTTCCCTTGGGAGTGTCAGGGCAGCACAGGTTTGAGGTGGGGGCAGCTTGGGTCTGGGACACATCCTCGATCGTTTGGATTTTTGGAGGTGTCCGGCCACTCAGGGCCACAGGCCCCTGGAGAAGACGATCAGCTTTTTCCTTGGGAAAGAAAAGTGGCCAGCCCAGGTTCCTGATGTCAGTTTGTAGGGTTCCCTTGGGAGTGTCAGGGCAGCACAGGTTTGAGGTGGGGGCAGCTTGGGTCTGGGACACATCCTCGATCGTTTGGATTTTTGGAGGTGTCCGGCCACTCAGGGCCACAGGCCCCTGGAGAAGACGATCAGCTTTTTCCTTGGGAAAGAAAAGTGGCCAGCCCAGGTTCCTGATGTCAGTTTGTAGGGTTCCCTTGGGAGTGTCAGGGCAGCACAGGTTTGAGGTGGGGGCAGCTTGGGTCTGGGACACATCCTCGATCGTTTGGATTTTTGGAGGTGTCCGGCCACTCAGGGCCACAGGCCCCTGGAGACATACACCGGTCCTTTTTCCTTGGGAAAGAAAAGTGGCCAGCCCAGGTTCCTGATGTCAGTTTGTAGGGTTCCCTTGGGAGTGTCAGGGCAGCACAGGTTTGAGGTGGGGGCAGCTTGGGTCTGGGACACATCCTCGATCGTTTGGATTTTTGGAGGTGTCCGGCCACTCAGGGCCACAGGCCCCTGGAGACATACACCGGTCCTTTTCCCTGGGAAAGAAAAGTGGCCAGCCCAGGTTCCTGATGTCAGTTTGTAGGGTTCCCTTGGGAGTGTCAGGGCAGCACAGGTTTGAGGTGGGGGCAGCTTGGGTCTGGGACACATCCTCGATCGTGTGGATTTTTGGAGGTGTCCGGCCACTCAGGGCCACAGGCCCCTGGAGACAAAGATCAGCTTTTTCCTTGGGAAAGAAAAGTGGCCAGCCCAGGTTCCTGATGTCAGTTTGTAGGGTTCCCTTGGGAGTGTCAGGGCAGCACAGGTTTGAGGTGGGGGCAGCTTGGGTCTGGGACACATCCTCGATCGTGTGGATTTTTGGAGGTGTCCGGCCACTCAAGGGCCACAGGCCCCTGGAGACATACACCGGTCCTTTTTCCTTGGGAAAGAAAAGTGGCCAGCCCAGGTTCCTGATGTCAGTTTGTAGGGTTCCCTTGGGAGTGTCAGGGCAGCACAGGTTTGAGGTGGGGGCAGCTTGGGTCTGGGACACATCCTCGATCGTTTGGATTTTTGGAGGTGTCCGGCCACTCAGGGCCACAGGCCCCTGGAGACAAAGATCAGCTTTTTCCTTGGGAAAGAAAAGTGGCCAGCCCAGGTTCCTGATGTCAGTTTGTAGGGTTCCCTTGGGAGTGTCAGGGCAGCACAGGTTTGAGGTGGGGGCAGCTTGGGTCTGGGACACATCCTCGATCGTTTGGAATTTTGGAGGTGTCCGGCCACTCAGGGCCACAGGCCCCTGGAGACAAAGATCAGCCTTTTTCCCTGGGAAAGAAAAGTGGCCAGCCCAGGTTCCTGATGTCAGTTTGTAGGGTTCCCTTGGGAGTGTCAGGGCAGCACAGGTTTGAGGTGGGGGCAGCTTGGGTCTGGGACACATCCTCGATCGTTTGGATTTTTGGAGGTGTCCGGCCACTCAGGGCCACAGGCCCCTGGAGACATACACCGGTCCTTTTCCCTGGGAAAGAAAAGTGGCCAGCCCAGGTTCCTGATGTCAGTTTGTAGGGTTCCCTTGGGAGTGTCAGGGCAGCACAGGTTTGAGGTGGGGGCAGCTTGGGTCTGGGACACATCCTCGATCGTTTGGATTTTTGGAGGTGTCCGGCCACTCAGGGCCACAGGCCCCTGGAGACAAAGATCAGCCTTTTTCCTTGGGAAAGAAAAGTGGCCAGCCCAGGTTCCTGATGTCTGTTTGTAGGGTTCCCTTGGGAGTGTCAGGGCAGCACAGGTTTGAGGTGGGGGCAGCTTGGGTCTGGGACACATCCTCGATCGTTTGGATTTTTGGAGGTGTCCGGCCACTCAGGGCCACAGGCCCCTGGAGACATACACCGGTCCTTTTTCCTTGGGAAAGAAAAGTGGCCAGCCCAGGTTCCTGATGTCAGTTTGTAGGGTTCCCTTGGGACTGTCAGGGCAGCACAGGTTTGAGGTGGGGGCAGCTTGGGTCTGGGACACATCCTCGATCGTTTGGATTTTTGGAGGTGTCCGGCCACTCAGGGTCACAGGCCCCTGGAGAAGACGATCAGCTTTTTCCTTGGGAAAGAAAAGTGGCCAGCCCAGGTTCCTGATGTCAGTTTGTAGGGTTCCCTTGGGAGTGTCAGGGCAGCACAGGTTTGAGGTGGGGGCAGCTTGGGTCTGGGACACATCCTCGATCGTGTGGATTTTTGGAGGTGTCCGGCCACTCAAGGGCCACAGGCCCCTGGAGACATACACCGGTCCTTTTTCCTTGGGAAAGAAAAGTGGCCAGCCCAGGTTCCTGATGTCAGTTTGTAGGGTTCCCTTGGGAGTGTCAGGGCAGCACAGGTTTGAGGTGGGGGCAGCTTGGGTCTGGGACACATCCTCGATCGTTTGGATTTTTGGAGGTGTCCGGCCACTCAGGGCCACAGGCCCCTGGAGACAAAGATATGACTTTTCCTTCGGAAAGAAAAGTGGCCAGCCCAGGTTCCTGATGTCAGTTTGTAGGGTTCCCTTGGGAGTGTCAGGGCAGCACAGGTTTGAGGTGGGGGCAGCTTGGGTCTGGGACACATCCTCGATCGTGTGGATTTTTTGGAGGTGTCCGACCACTCAGGGCCACAGGCCCCTGGAGAAGACGATCAGCTTTTTCCTTGGGAAAGAAAAGTGGCCAGCCCAGGTTCCTGATGTCAGTTTGTAGGGTTCCCTTGGGAGTGTCAGGGCAGCACAGGTTTGAGGTGGGGGCAGCTTGGGTCTGGGACACATCCTCGATCGTTTGGATTTTTGGAGGTGTCCGGCCACTCAGGGTCACAGGCCCCTGGAGACAAAGATCAGCCTTTTTCCTTGGGAAAGAAAAGTGGCCAGCCCAGGTTCCTGATGTCAGTTTGTAGGGTTCCCTTGGGAGTGTCAGGGCAGCACAGGTTTGAGGTGGGGGCAGCTTGGGTCTGGGACACATCCTCGATCGTGTGGATTTTTGGAGGTGTCCGGCCACTCAAGGGCCACAGGCCCCTGGAGACATACACCGGTCCTTTTTCCTTGGGAAAGAAAAGTGGCCAGCCCAGGTTCCTGATGTCAGTTTGTAGGGTTCCCTTGGGAGTGTCAGGGCAGCACAGGTTTGAGGTGGGGGCAGCTTGGGTCTGAGACACATCCTCGATCGTTTGGATTTTTGGAGGTGTCCGGCCACTCAGGGCCACAGGCCCCTGGAGACATACACCGGTCCTTTTCCCTGGGAAAGAAAAGTGGCCAGCCCAGGTTCCTGATGTCAGTTTGTAGGGTTCCCTTGGGAGTGTCAGGGCAGCACAGGTTTGAGGTGGGGGCAGCTTGGGGCTGGGACACATCCTCGATCGTGTGGATTTTTGGAGGTGTCCGACCACTCAGGGCCACAGGCCCCTGGAGAAGACGATCAGCTTTTTCCTTGGGAAAGAAAAGTGGCCAGCCCAGGTTCCTGATGTCAGTTTGTAGGGTTCCCTTGGGAGTGTCAGGGCAGCACAGGTTTGAGGTGGGGGCAGCTTGGGTCTGGGACACATCCTCGATCGTGTGGATTTTTGGAGGTGTCCGGCCACTCAAGGGCCACAGGCCCCTGGAGACATACACCGGTCCTTTTTCCTTGGGAAAGAAAAGTGGCCAGCCCAGGTTCCTGATGTCAGTTTGTAGGGTTCCCTTGGGAGTGTCAGGGCAGCACAGGTTTGAGGTGGGGGCAGCTTGGGTCTGGGACACATCCTCGATCGTTTGGATTTTTGGAGGTGTCCGGCCACTCAGGGCCACAGGCCCCTGGAGACAAAGATCAGCCTTTTTCCTTGGGAAAGAAAAGTGGCCAGCCCAGGTTCCTGATGTCTGTTTGTAGGGTTCCCTTGGGAGTGTCAGGGCAGCACAGGTTTGAGGTGGGGGCAGCTTGGGTCTGGGACACATCCTCGATCGTTTGGATTTTTGGAGGTGTCCGGCCACTCAGGGCCACAGGCCCCTGGAGACATACACCGGTCCTTTTTCCTTGGGAAAGAAAAGTGGCCAGCCCAGGTTCCTGATGTCAGTTTGTAGGGTTCCCTTGGGACTGTCAGGGCAGCACAGGTTTGAGGTGGGGGCAGCTTGGGTCTGGGACACATCCTCGATCGTTTGGATTTTTGGAGGTGTCCGGCCACTCAGGGTCACAGGCCCCTGGAGAAGACGATCAGCTTTTTCCTTGGGAAAGAAAAGTGGCCAGCCCAGGTTCCTGATGTCAGTTTGTAGGGTTCCCTTGGGAGTGTCAGGGCAGCACAGGTTTGAGGTGGGGGCAGCTTGGGTCTGGGACACATCCTCGATCGTGTGGATTTTTGGAGGTGTCCGGCCACTCAAGGGCCACAGGCCCCTGGAGACATACACCGGTCCTTTTTCCTTGGGAAAGAAAAGTGGCCAGCCCAGGTTCCTGATGTCAGTTTGTAGGGTTCCCTTGGGAGTGTCAGGGCAGCACAGGTTTGAGGTGGGGGCAGCTTGGGTCTGGGACACATCCTCGATCGTTTGGATTTTTGGAGGTGTCCGGCCACTCAGGGCCACAGGCCCCTGGAGACAAAGATATGACTTTTCCTTCGGAAAGAAAAGTGGCCAGCCCAGGTTCCTGATGTCAGTTTGTAGGGTTCCCTTGGGAGTGTCAGGGCAGCACAGGTTTGAGGTGGGGGCAGCTTGGGTCTGGGACACATCCTCGATCGTTTGGATTTTTGGAGGTGTCCGACCACTCAGGGCCACAGGCCCCTGGAGAAGACGATCAGCTTTTTCCTTGGGAAAGAAAAGTGGCCAGCCCAGGTTCCTGATGTCAGTTTGTAGGGTTCCCTTGGGAGTGTCAGGGCAGCACAGGTTTGAGGTGGGGGCAGCTTGGGTCTGGGACACATCCTCGATCGTTTGGATTTTTGGAGGTGTCCGGCCACTCAAGGGCCACAGGCCCCTGGAGACATACACCGGTCCTTTTTCCTTGGGAAAGAAAAGTGGCCAGCCCAGGTTCCTGATGTCAGTTTGTAGGGTTCCCTTGGGAGTGTCAGGGCAGCACAGGTTTGAGGTGGGGGCAGCTTGGGTCTGGGACACATCCTCGATCGTTTGGATTTTTGGAGGTGTCCAGCCACTCAGGGCCACAGGCCCCTGGAGAAGACGATCAGCTTTTTCCTTGGGAAAGAAAAGTGGCCAGCCCAGGTTCCTGATGTCAGTTTGTAGGGTTCCCTTGGGAGTGTCAGGGCAGCACAGGTTTGAGGTGGGGGCAGCTTGGGTCTGGGACACATCCTCGATTGTTTAGAATTTTGGAGGTGTCCGGCCACTCAGGGCCACAGGCCCCTGGAGACAAAGATCAGCCTTTTTCCCTGGGAAAGAAAAGTGGCCAGCCCAGGTTCCTGATGTCAATTTGTAGGGTTCCCTTGGGAGTGTCAGGGCAGCACAGGTTTGAGGTGGGGGCAGCTTGGGTCTGGGACACATCCTCGATCGTTTGGATTTTTGGAGGTGTCCGGCCACTCAGGGCCACAGGCCCCTGGAGACATACACCGGTCCTTTTCCCTGGGAAAGAAAA
This sequence comes from Vidua macroura, assembly GCF_024509145.1. Classification (NCBI taxonomy): domain Eukaryota; kingdom Metazoa; phylum Chordata; class Aves; order Passeriformes; family Viduidae; genus Vidua; species Vidua macroura. The sequence goes on along the minus strand of NC_071588.1, from coordinate 8,720,304 downwards.
GTGGCCAGCCCAGGTTCCTGATGTCAGTTTGTAGGGTTCCCTTGGGAGTGTCAGGGCAGCACAGGTTTGAGGTGGGGGCAGCTTGGGTCTGGGACACATCCTCGATCGTTTGGATTTTTGGAGGTGTCCGGCCACTCAGGGCCACAGGCCCCTGGAGAAGACGATCAGCTTTTTCCTTGGGAAAGAAAAGTGGCCAGCCCAGGTTCCTGATGTCAGTTTGTAGGGTTCCCTTGGGAGTGTCAGGGCAGCACAGGTTTGAGGTGGGGGCAGCTTGGGTCTGGGACACATCCTCGATCGTTTGGATTTTTGGAGGTGTCCGGCCACTCAGGGCCACAGGCCCCTGGAGACATACACCGGTCCTTTTCCCTGGGAAAGAAAAGTGGCCAGCCCAGGTTCCTGATGTCAGTTTGTAGGGTTCCCTTGGGAGTGTCAGGGCAGCACAGGTTTGAGGTGGGGGCAGCTTGGGTCTGGGACACATCCTCGATCGTTTGGATTTTTGGAGGTGTCCGGCCACTCAGGGCCACAGGCCCCTGGAGACAAAGATCAGCCTTTTTCCTTGGGAAAGAAAAGTGGCCAGCCCAGGTTCCTGATGTCTGTTTGTAGGGTTCCCTTGGGAGTGTCAGGGCAGCACAGGTTTGAGGTGGGGGCAGCTTGGGTCTGGGACACATCCTCGATCGTTTGGATTTTTGGAGGTGTCCGGCCACTCAGGGCCACAGGCCCCTGGAGACATACACCGGTCCTTTTTCCTTGGGAAAGAAAAGTGGCCAGCCCAGGTTCCTGATGTCAGTTTGTAGGGTTCCCTTGGGACTGTCAGGGCAGCACAGGTTTGAGGTGGGGGCAGCTTGGGTCTGGGACACATCCTCGATCGTTTGGATTTTTGGAGGTGTCCGGCCACTCAGGGTCACAGGCCCCTGGAGAAGACGATCAGCTTTTTCCTTGGGAAAGAAAAGTGGCCAGCCCAGGTTCCTGATGTCAGTTTGTAGGGTTCCCTTGGGAGTGTCAGGGCAGCACAGGTTTGAGGTGGGGGCAGCTTGGGTCTGGGACACATCCTCGATCGTGTGGATTTTTGGAGGTGTCCGGCCACTCAAGGGCCACAGGCCCCTGGAGACATACACCGGTCCTTTTTCCTTGGGAAAGAAAAGTGGCCAGCCCAGGTTCCTGATGTCAGTTTGTAGGGTTCCCTTGGGAGTGTCAGGGCAGCACAGGTTTGAGGTGGGGGCAGCTTGGGTCTGGGACACATCCTCGATCGTTTGGATTTTTGGAGGTGTCCGGCCACTCAGGGCCACAGGCCCCTGGAGACAAAGATATGACTTTTCCTTCGGAAAGAAAAGTGGCCAGCCCAGGTTCCTGATGTCAGTTTGTAGGGTTCCCTTGGGAGTGTCAGGGCAGCACAGGTTTGAGGTGGGGGCAGCTTGGGTCTGGGACACATCCTCGATCGTGTGGATTTTTTGGAGGTGTCCGACCACTCAGGGCCACAGGCCCCTGGAGAAGACGATCAGCTTTTTCCTTGGGAAAGAAAAGTGGCCAGCCCAGGTTCCTGATGTCAGTTTGTAGGGTTCCCTTGGGAGTGTCAGGGCAGCACAGGTTTGAGGTGGGGGCAGCTTGGGTCTGGGACACATCCTCGATCGTTTGGATTTTTGGAGGTGTCCGGCCACTCAGGGTCACAGGCCCCTGGAGACAAAGATCAGCCTTTTTCCTTGGGAAAGAAAAGTGGCCAGCCCAGGTTCCTGATGTCAGTTTGTAGGGTTCCCTTGGGAGTGTCAGGGCAGCACAGGTTTGAGGTGGGGGCAGCTTGGGTCTGGGACACATCCTCGATCGTGTGGATTTTTGGAGGTGTCCGGCCACTCAAGGGCCACAGGCCCCTGGAGACATACACCGGTCCTTTTTCCTTGGGAAAGAAAAGTGGCCAGCCCAGGTTCCTGATGTCAGTTTGTAGGGTTCCCTTGGGAGTGTCAGGGCAGCACAGGTTTGAGGTGGGGGCAGCTTGGGTCTGAGACACATCCTCGATCGTTTGGATTTTTGGAGGTGTCCGGCCACTCAGGGCCACAGGCCCCTGGAGACATACACCGGTCCTTTTCCCTGGGAAAGAAAAGTGGCCAGCCCAGGTTCCTGATGTCAGTTTGTAGGGTTCCCTTGGGAGTGTCAGGGCAGCACAGGTTTGAGGTGGGGGCAGCTTGGGGCTGGGACACATCCTCGATCGTGTGGATTTTTGGAGGTGTCCGACCACTCAGGGCCACAGGCCCCTGGAGAAGACGATCAGCTTTTTCCTTGGGAAAGAAAAGTGGCCAGCCCAGGTTCCTGATGTCAGTTTGTAGGGTTCCCTTGGGAGTGTCAGGGCAGCACAGGTTTGAGGTGGGGGCAGCTTGGGTCTGGGACACATCCTCGATCGTGTGGATTTTTGGAGGTGTCCGGCCACTCAAGGGCCACAGGCCCCTGGAGACATACACCGGTCCTTTTTCCTTGGGAAAGAAAAGTGGCCAGCCCAGGTTCCTGATGTCAGTTTGTAGGGTTCCCTTGGGAGTGTCAGGGCAGCACAGGTTTGAGGTGGGGGCAGCTTGGGTCTGGGACACATCCTCGATCGTTTGGATTTTTGGAGGTGTCCGGCCACTCAGGGCCACAGGCCCCTGGAGACAAAGATCAGCCTTTTTCCTTGGGAAAGAAAAGTGGCCAGCCCAGGTTCCTGATGTCTGTTTGTAGGGTTCCCTTGGGAGTGTCAGGGCAGCACAGGTTTGAGGTGGGGGCAGCTTGGGTCTGGGACACATCCTCGATCGTTTGGATTTTTGGAGGTGTCCGGCCACTCAGGGCCACAGGCCCCTGGAGACATACACCGGTCCTTTTTCCTTGGGAAAGAAAAGTGGCCAGCCCAGGTTCCTGATGTCAGTTTGTAGGGTTCCCTTGGGACTGTCAGGGCAGCACAGGTTTGAGGTGGGGGCAGCTTGGGTCTGGGACACATCCTCGATCGTTTGGATTTTTGGAGGTGTCCGGCCACTCAGGGTCACAGGCCCCTGGAGAAGACGATCAGCTTTTTCCTTGGGAAAGAAAAGTGGCCAGCCCAGGTTCCTGATGTCAGTTTGTAGGGTTCCCTTGGGAGTGTCAGGGCAGCACAGGTTTGAGGTGGGGGCAGCTTGGGTCTGGGACACATCCTCGATCGTGTGGATTTTTGGAGGTGTCCGGCCACTCAAGGGCCACAGGCCCCTGGAGACATACACCGGTCCTTTTTCCTTGGGAAAGAAAAGTGGCCAGCCCAGGTTCCTGATGTCAGTTTGTAGGGTTCCCTTGGGAGTGTCAGGGCAGCACAGGTTTGAGGTGGGGGCAGCTTGGGTCTGGGACACATCCTCGATCGTTTGGATTTTTGGAGGTGTCCGGCCACTCAGGGCCACAGGCCCCTGGAGACAAAGATATGACTTTTCCTTCGGAAAGAAAAGTGGCCAGCCCAGGTTCCTGATGTCAGTTTGTAGGGTTCCCTTGGGAGTGTCAGGGCAGCACAGGTTTGAGGTGGGGGCAGCTTGGGTCTGGGACACATCCTCGATCGTGTGGATTTTTGGAGGTGTCCGACCACTCAGGGCCACAGGCCCCTGGAGAAGACGATCAGCTTTTTCCTTGGGAAAGAAAAGTGGCCAGCCCAGGTTCCTGATGTCAGTTTGTAGGGTTCCCTTGGGAGTGTCAGGGCAGCACAGGTTTGAGGTGGGGGCAGCTTGGGTCTGGGACACATCCTCGATCGTTTGGATTTTTGGAGGTGTCCGGCCACTCAAGGGCCACAGGCCCCTGGAGACATACACCGGTCCTTTTTCCTTGGGAAAGAAAAGTGGCCAGCCCAGGTTCCTGATGTCAGTTTGTAGGGTTCCCTTGGGAGTGTCAGGGCAGCACAGGTTTGAGGTGGGGGCAGCTTGGGTCTGGGACACATCCTCGATCGTTTGGATTTTTGGAGGTGTCCAGCCACTCAGGGCCACAGGCCCCTGGAGAAGACGATCAGCTTTTTCCTTGGGAAAGAAAAGTGGCCAGCCCAGGTTCCTGATGTCAGTTTGTAGGGTTCCCTTGGGAGTGTCAGGGCAGCACAGGTTTGAGGTGGGGGCAGCTTGGGTCTGGGACACATCCTCGATTGTTTAGAATTTTGGAGGTGTCCGGCCACTCAGGGCCACAGGCCCCTGGAGACAAAGATCAGCCTTTTTCCCTGGGAAAGAAAAGTGGCCAGCCCAGGTTCCTGATGTCAGTTTGTAGGGTTCCCTTGGGAGTGTCAGGGCAGCACAGGTTTGAGGTGGGGGCAGCTTGGGTCTGGGACACATCCTCGATCGTTTGGATTTTTGGAGGTGTCCGGCCACTCAGGGCCACAGGCCCCTGGAGAAGACGATCAGCTTTTTCCTTGGGAAAGAAAAGTGGCCAGCCCAGGTTCCTGATGTCAGTTTGTAGGGTTCCCTTGGGAGTGTCAGGGCAGCACAGGTTTGAGGTGGGGGCAGCTTGGGTCTGGGACACATCCTCGATCGTTTGGATTTTTGGAGGTGTCCGGCCACTCAGGGCCACAGGCCCCTGGAGAAGACGATCAGCTTTTTCCTTGGGAAAGAAAAGTGGCCAGCCCAGGTTCCTGATGTCAGTTTGTAGGGTTCCCTTGGGAGTGTCAGGGCAGCACAGGTTTGAGGTGGGGGCAGCTTGGGTCTGGGACACATCCTCGATCGTTTGGATTTTTGGAGGTGTCCGGCCACTCAAGGGCCACAGGCCCCTGGAGACATACACCGGTCCTTTTCCCTGGGAAAGAAAAGTGGCCAGCCCAGGTTCCTGATGTCAGTTTGTAGGGTTCCCTTGGGAGTGTCAGGGCAGCACAGGTTTGAGGTGGGGGCAGCTTGGGTCTGGGACACATCCTCGATCGTTTGGATTTTTGGAGGTGTCCGGCCACTCAGGGCCACAGGCCCCTGGAGACATACACCGGTCCTTTTTCCTTGGGAAAGAAAAGTGGCCAGCCCAGGTTCCTGATGTCAGTTTGTAGGGTTCCCTTGGGAGTGTCAGGGCAGCACAGGTTTGAGGTGGGGGCAGCTTGGGTCTGGGACACATCCTCGATCGTTTGGATTTTTGGAGGTGTCCGGCCACTCAGGGCCACAGGCCCCTGGAGAAGACGATCAGCTTTTTCCTTGGGAAAGAAAAGTGGCCAGCCCAGGTTCCTGATGTCAGTTTGTAGGGTTCCCTTGGGAGTGTCAGGGCAGCACAGGTTTGAGGTGGGGGCAGCTTGGGTCTGGGACACATCCTCGATCGTGTGGATTTTTGGAGGTGTCCGGCCACTCAAGGGCCACAGGCACCTGGAGACATACACCGGTCCTTTTTCCTTGGGAAAGAAAAGTGGCCAGCCCAGGTTCCTGATGTCAGTTTGTAGGGTTCCCTTGGGAGTGTCAGGGCAGCACAGGTTTGAGGTGGGGGCAGCTTGGGTCTGGGACACATCCTCGATCGTTTGGAATTTTGGAGGTGTCTGGCCACTCAGGGCCACAGGCCCCTGGAGACATACACCGGTCCTTTTTCCTCGGGAAAGAAAAGTGGCCAGCCCAGGTTCCTGATGTCAGTTTGTAGGGTTCCCTTGGGAGTGTCAGGGCAGCACAGGTTTGAGGTGGGGGCAGCTTGGGTCTGGGACACATCCTCGATCGTTTGGATTTTTGGAGGTGTCTGGCCACTCAGGGCCACAGGCCCCTGGAGAAGACGATCAGCTTTTTCCTTGGGAAAGAAAAGTGGCCAGCCCAGGTTCCTGATGTCAGTTTGTAGGGTTCCCTTGGGAGTGTCAGGGCAGCACAGGTTTGAGGTGGGGGCAGCTTGGGTCTGGGACACATCCTCGATCGTTTGGATTTTTGGAGGTGTCCGGCCACTCAAGGGCCACAGGCCCCTGGAGACATACACCGGTCCTTTTTCCTTGGGAAAGAAAAGTGGCCAGCCCAGGTTCCTGATGTCAGTTTGTAGGGTTCCCTTGGGAGTGTCAGGGCAGCACAGGTTTGAGGTGGGGGCAGCTTGGGTCTGGGACACATCCTCGATCGTTTGGATTTTTGGAGGTGTCTGGCCACTCAGGGCCACAGGCCCCTGGAGACAAAGATCAGCTTTTTCCTTGGGAAAGAAAAGTGGCCAGCCCAGGTTCCTGATGTCAGTTTGTAGGGTTCCCTTGGGAGTGTCAGGGCAGCACAGGTTTGAGGTGGGGGCAGCTTGGGTCTGGGACACATCCTCGATCGTTTGGATTTTTGGAGGTGTCCGGCCACTCAAGGGCCACAGGCCCCTGGAGACATACACCGGTCCTTTTTCCTTGGGAAAGAAAAGTGGCCAGCCCAGGTTCCTGATGTCAGTTTGTAGGGTTCCCTTGGGAGTGTCAGGGCAGCACAGGTTTGAGGTGGGGGCAGCTTGGGTCTGGGACACATCCTCGATCGTTTGGATTTTTGGAGGTGTCCAGCCACTCAGGGCCACAGGCCCCTGGAGAAGACGATCAGCTTTTTCCTTGGGAAAGAAAAGTGGCCAGCCCAGGTTCCTGATGTCAGTTTGTAGGGTTCCCTTGGGAGTGTCAGGGCAGCACAGGTTTGAGGTGGGGGCAGCTTGGGTCTGGGACACATCCTCGATTGTTTAGAATTTTGGAGGTGTCCGGCCACTCAGGGCCACAGGCCCCTGGAGACAAAGATCAGCCTTTTTCCCTGGGAAAGAAAAGTGGCCAGCCCAGGTTCCTGATGTCAATTTGTAGGGTTCCCTTGGGAGTGTCAGGGCAGCACAGGTTTGAGGTGGGGGCAGCTTGGGTCTGGGACACATCCTCGATCGTTTGGATTTTTGGAGGTGTCCGGCCACTCAGGGCCACAGGCCCCTGGAGACATACACCGGTCCTTTTCCCTGGGAAAGAAAAGTGGCCAGCCCAGGTTCCTGATGTCAGTTTGTAGGGTTCCCTTGGGAGTGTCAGGGCAGCACAGGTTTGAGGTGGGGGCAGCTTGGGTCTGGGACACATCCTCGATCGTTTGGATTTTTGGAGGTGTCCGGCCACTCAGGGCCACAGGCCCCTGGAGAAGACGATCAGCTTTTTCCTTGGGAAAGAAAAGTGGCCAGCCCAGGTTCCTGATGTCAGTTTGTAGGGTTCCCTTGGGAGTGTCAGGGCAGCACAGGTTTGAGGTGGGGGCAGCTTGGGTCTGGGACACATCCTCGATCGTTTGGATTTTTGGAGGTGTCCGGCCACTCAGGGCCACAGGCCCCTGGAGAAGACGATCAGCTTTTTCCTTGGGAAAGAAAAGTGGCCAGCCCAGGTTCCTGATGTCAGTTTGTAGGGTTCCCTTGGGAGTGTCAGGGCAGCACAGGTTTGAGGTGGGGGCAGCTTGGGTCTGGGACACATCCTCGATCGTTTGGATTTTTGGAGGTGTCCGGCCACTCAAGGGCCACAGGCCCCTGGAGACATACACCGGTCCTTTTCCCTGGGAAAGAAAAGTGGCCAGCCCAGGTTCCTGATGTCAGTTTGTAGGGTTCCCTTGGGAGTGTCAGGGCAGCACAGGTTTGAGGTGGGGGCAGCTTGGGTCTGGGACACATCCTCGATCGTTTGGATTTTTGGAGGTGTCCGGCCACTCAGGGCCACAGGCCCCTGGAGACATACACCGGTCCTTTTTCCTTGGGAAAGAAAAGTGGCCAGCCCAGGTTCCTGATGTCAGTTTGTAGGGTTCCCTTGGGAGTGTCAGGGCAGCACAGGTTTGAGGTGGGGGCAGCTTGGGTCTGGGACACATCCTCGATCGTTTGGATTTTTGGAGGTGTCCGGCCACTCAGGGCCACAGGCCCCTGGAGAAGACGATCAGCTTTTTCCTTGGGAAAGAAAAGTGGCCAGCCCAGGTTCCTGATGTCAGTTTGTAGGGTTCCCTTGGGAGTGTCAGGGCAGCACAGGTTTGAGGTGGGGGCAGCTTGGGTCTGGGACACATCCTCGATCGTGTGGATTTTTGGAGGTGTCCGGCCACTCAAGGGCCACAGGCACCTGGAGACATACACCGGTCCTTTTTCCTTGGGAAAGAAAAGTGGCCAGCCCAGGTTCCTGATGTCAGTTTGTAGGGTTCCCTTGGGAGTGTCAGGGCAGCACAGGTTTGAGGTGGGGGCAGCTTGGGTCTGGGACACATCCTCGATCGTTTGGAATTTTGGAGGTGTCTGGCCACTCAGGGCCACAGGCCCCTGGAGACATACACCGGTCCTTTTTCCTCGGGAAAGAAAAGTGGCCAGCCCAGGTTCCTGATGTCAGTTTGTAGGGTTCCCTTGGGAGTGTCAGGGCAGCACAGGTTTGAGGTGGGGGCAGCTTGGGTCTGGGACACATCCTCGATCGTTTGGATTTTTGGAGGTGTCTGGCCACTCAGGGCCACAGGCCCCTGGAGAAGACGATCAGCTTTTTCCTTGGGAAAGAAAAGTGGCCAGCCCAGGTTCCTGATGTCAGTTTGTAGGGTTCCCTTGGGAGTGTCAGGGCAGCACAGGTTTGAGGTGGGGGCAGCTTGGGTCTGGGACACATCCTCGATCGTTTGGATTTTTGGAGGTGTCCGGCCACTCAAGGGCCACAGGCCCCTGGAGACATACACCGGTCCTTTTTCCTTGGGAAAGAAAAGTGGCCAGCCCAGGTTCCTGATGTCAGTTTGTAGGGTTCCCTTGGGAGTGTCAGGGCAGCACAGGTTTGAGGTGGGGGCAGCTTGGGTCTGGGACACATCCTCGATCGTTTGGATTTTTGGAGGTGTCTGGCCACTCAGGGCCACAGGCCCCTGGAGACAAAGATCAGCTTTTTCCTTGGGAAAGAAAAGTGGCCAGCCCAGGTTCCTGATGTCAGTTTGTAGGGTTCCCTTGGGAGTGTCAGGGCAGCACAGGTTTGAGGTGGGGGCAGCTTGGGTCTGGGACACATCCTCGATCGTTTGGATTTTTGGAGGTGTCCGGCCACTCAAGGGCCACAGGCCCCTGGAGACATACACCGGTCCTTTTTCCTTGGGAAAGAAAAGTGGCCAGCCCAGGTTCCTGATGTCAGTTTGTAGGGTTCCCTTGGGAGTGTCAGGGCAGCACAGGTTTGAGGTGGGGGCAGCTTGGGTCTGGGACACATCCTCGATCGTTTGGATTTTTGGAGGTGTCCAGCCACTCAGGGCCACAGGCCCCTGGAGAAGACGATCAGCTTTTTCCTTGGGAAAGAAAAGTGGCCAGCCCAGGTTCCTGATGTCAGTTTGTAGGGTTCCCTTGGGAGTGTCAGGGCAGCACAGGTTTGAGGTGGGGGCAGCTTGGGTCTGGGACACATCCTCGATCGTGTGGATTTTTTGGAGGTGTCCGACCACTCAGGGCCACAGGCCCCTGGAGAAGACGATCAGCTTTTTCCTTGGGAAAGAAAAGTGGCCAGCCCAGGTTCCTGATGTCAGTTTGTAGGGTTCCCTTGGGAGTGTCAGGGCAGCACAGGTTTGAGGTGGGGGCAGCTTGGGTCTGGGACACATCCTCGATCGTTTGGATTTTTGGAGGTGTCCGGCCACTCAGGGCCACAGGCCCCTGGAGAAGACGATCAGCTTTTTCCTTGGGAAAGAAAAGTGGCCAGCCCAGGTTCCTGATGTCAGTTTGTAGGGTTCCCTTGGGAGTGTCAGGGCAGCACAGGTTTGAGGTGGGGGCAGCTTGGGTCTGGGACACATCCTCGATCGTGTGGATTTTTGGAGGTGTCCGGCCACTCAAGGGCCACAGGCCCCTGGAGACATACACCGGTCCTTTTTCCTTGGGAAAGAAAAGTGGCCAGCCCAGGTTCCTGATGTCAGTTTGTAGGGTTCCCTTGGGAGTGTCAGGGCAGCACAGGTTTGAGGTGGGGGCAGCTTGGGTCTGGGACACATCCTCGATCGTTTGGATTTTTGGAGGTGTCCGGCCACTCAGGGCCACAGGCCCCTGGAGACAAAGATCAGCCTTTTTCCTTGGGAAAGAAAAGTGGCCAGCCCAGGTTCCTGATGTCAGTTTGTAGGGTTCCCTTGGGAGTGTCAGGGCAGCACAGGTTTGAGGTGGGGGCAGCTTGGGGCTGGGACACATCCTCGATCGTGTGGATTTTTGGAGGTGTCCGACCACTCAGGGCCACAGGCCCCTGGAGAAGACGATCAGCTTTTTCCTTGGGAAAGAAAAGTGGCCAGCCCAGGTTCCTGATGTCAGTTTGTAGGGTTCCCTTGGGAGTGTCAGGGCAGCACAGGTTTGAGGTGGGGGCAGCTTGGGTCTGGGACACATCCTCGATCGTGTGGATTTTTGGAGGTGTCCGGCCACTCAAGGGCCACAGGCCCCTGGAGACATACACCGGTCCTTTTTCCTTGGGAAAGAAAAGTGGCCAGCCCAGGTTCCTGATGTCAGTTTGTAGGGTTCCCTTGGGAGTGTCAGGGCAGCACAGGTTTGAGGTGGGGGCAGCTTGGGTCTGGGACACATCCTCGATCGTTTGGATTTTTGGAGGTGTCCGGCCACTCAGGGCCACAGGCCCCTGGAGACAAAGATCAGCCTTTTTCCTTGGGAAAGAAAAGTGGCCAGCCCAGGTTCCTGATGTCTGTTTGTAGGGTTCCCTTGGGAGTGTCAGGGCAGCACAGGTTTGAGGTGGGGGCAGCTTGGGTCTGGGACACATCCTCGATCGTTTGGATTTTTGGAGGTGTCCGGCCACTCAGGGCCACAGGCCCCTGGAGACATACACCGGTCCTTTTTCCTTGGGAAAGAAAAGTGGCCAGCCCAGGTTCCTGATGTCAGTTTGTAGGGTTCCCTTGGGACTGTCAGGGCAGCACAGGTTTGAGGTGGGGGCAGCTTGGGTCTGGGACACATCCTCGATCGTTTGGATTTTTGGAGGTGTCCGGCCACTCAGGGTCACAGGCCCCTGGAGAAGACGATCAGCTTTTTCCTTGGGAAAGAAAAGTGGCCAGCCCAGGTTCCTGATGTCAGTTTGTAGGGTTCCCTTGGGAGTGTCAGGGCAGCACAGGTTTGAGGTGGGGGCAGCTTGGGTCTGGGACACATCCTCGATCGTGTGGATTTTTGGAGGTGTCCGGCCACTCAAGGGCCACAGGCCCCTGGAGACATACACCGGTCCTTTTTCCTTGGGAAAGAAAAGTGGCCAGCCCAGGTTCCTGATGTCAGTTTGTAGGGTTCCCTTGGGAGTGTCAGGGCAGCACAGGTTTGAGGTGGGGGCAGCTTGGGTCTGGGACACATCCTCGATCGTTTGGATTTTTGGAGGTGTCCGGCCACTCAGGGCCACAGGCCCCTGGAGACAAAGATATGACTTTTCCTTCGGAAAGAAAAGTGGCCAGCCCAGGTTCCTGATGTCAGTTTGTAGGGTTCCCTTGGGAGTGTCAGGGCAGCACAGGTTTGAGGTGGGGGCAGCTTGGGTCTGGGACACATCCTCGATCGTGTGGATTTTTGGAGGTGTCCGACCACTCAGGGCCACAGGCCCCTGGAGAAGACGATCAGCTTTTTCCTTGGGAAAGAAAAGTGGCCAGCCCAGGTTCCTGATGTCAGTTTGTAGGGTTCCCTTGGGAGTGTCAGGGCAGCACAGGTTTGAGGTGGGGGCAGCTTGGGTCTGGGACACATCCTCGATCGTTTGGATTTTTGGAGGTGTCCGGCCACTCAAGGGCCACAGGCCCCTGGAGACATACACCGGTCCTTTTTCCTTGGGAAAGAAAAGTGGCCAGCCCAGGTTCCTGATGTCAGTTTGTAGGGTTCCCTTGGGAGTGTCAGGGCAGCACAGGTTTGAGGTGGGGGCAGCTTGGGTCTGGGACACATCCTCGATCGTTTGGATTTTTGGAGGTGTCCAGCCACTCAGGGCCACAGGCCCCTGGAGAAGACGATCAGCTTTTTCCTTGGGAAAGAAAAGTGGCCAGCCCAGGTTCCTGATGTCAGTTTGTAGGGTTCCCTTGGGAGTGTCAGGGCAGCACAGGTTTGAGGTGGGGGCAGCTTGGGTCTGGGACACATCCTCGATTGTTTAGAATTTTGGAGGTGTCCGGCCACTCAGGGCCACAGGCCCCTGGAGACAAAGATCAGCCTTTTTCCCTGGGAAAGAAAAGTGGCCAGCCCAGGTTCCTGATGTCAATTTGTAGGGTTCCCTTGGGAGTGTCAGGGCAGCACAGGTTTGAGGTGGGGGCAGCTTGGGTCTGGGACACATCCTCGATCGTTTGGATTTTTGGAGGTGTCCGGCCACTCAGGGCCACAGGCCCCTGGAGACATACACCGGTCCTTTTCCCTGGGAAAGAAAAGTGGCCAGCCCAGGTTCCTGATGTCAGTTTGTAGGGTTCCCTTGGGAGTGTCAGGGCAGCACAGGTTTGAGGTGGGGGCAGCTTGGGTCTGGGACACATCCTCGATCGTTTGGATTTTTGGAGGTGTCCGGCCACTCAGGGCCACAGGCCCCTGGAGAAGACGATCAGCTTTTTCCTTGGGAAAGAAAAGTGGCCAGCCCAGGTTCCTGATGTCAGTTTGTAGGGTTCCCTTGGGAGTGTCAGGGCAGCACAGGTTTGAGGTGGGGGCAGCTTGGGTCTGGGACACATCCTCGATCGTTTGGATTTTTGGAGGTGTCCGGCCACTCAGGGCCACAGGCCCCTGGAGAAGACGATCAGCTTTTTCCTTGGGAAAGAAAAGTGGCCAGCCCAGGTTCCTGATGTCAGTTTGTAGGGTTCCCTTGGGAGTGTCAGGGCAGCACAGGTTTGAGGTGGGGGCAGCTTGGGTCTGGGACACATCCTCGATCGTTTGGATTTTTGGAGGTGTCCGGCCACTCAAGGGCCACAGGCCCCTGGAGACATACACCGGTCCTTTTCCCTGGGAAAGAAAAGTGGCCAGCCCAGGTTCCTGATGTCAGTTTGTAGGGTTCCCTTGGGAGTGTCAGGGCAGCACAGGTTTGAGGTGGGGGCAGCTTGGGTCTGGGACACATCCTCGATCGTTTGGATTTTTGGAGGTGTCCGGCCACTCAGGGCCACAGGCCCCTGGAGACATACACCGGTCCTTTTTCCTTGGGAAAGAAAAGTGGCCAGCCCAGGTTCCTGATGTCAGTTTGTAGGGTTCCCTTGGGAGTGTCAGGGCAGCACAGGTTTGAGGTGGGGGCAGCTTGGGTCTGGGACACATCCTCGATCGTTTGGATTTTTGGAGGTGTCCGGCCACTCAGGGCCACAGGCCCCTGGAGAAGACGATCAGCTTTTTCCTTGGGAAAGAAAAGTGGCCAGCCCAGGTTCCTGATGTCAGTTTGTAGGGTTCCCTTGGGAGTGTCAGGGCAGCACAGGTTTGAGGTGGGGGCAGCTTGGGTCTGGGACACATCCTCGATCGTGTGGATTTTTGGAGGTGTCCGGCCACTCAAGGGCCACAGGCACCTGGAGACATACACCGGTCCTTTTTCCTTGGGAAAGAAAAGTGGCCAGCCCAGGTTCCTGATGTCAGTTTGTAGGGTTCCCTTGGGAGTGTCAGGGCAGCACAGGTTTGAGGTGGGGGCAGCTTGGGTCTGGGACACATCCTCGATCGTTTGGAATTTTGGAGGTGTCTGGCCACTCAGGGCCACAGGCCCCTGGAGACATACACCGGTCCTTTTTCCTCGGGAAAGAAAAGTGGCCAGCCCAGGTTCCTGATGTCAGTTTGTAGGGTTCCCTTGGGAGTGTCAGGGCAGCACAGGTTTGAGGTGGGGGCAGCTTGGGTCTGGGACACATCCTCGATCGTTTGGATTTTTGGAGGTGTCTGGCCACTCAGGGCCACAGGCCCCTGGAGAAGACGATCAGCTTTTTCCTTGGGAAAGAAAAGTGGCCAGCCCAGGTTCCTGATGTCAGTTTGTAGGGTTCCCTTGGGAGTGTCAGGGCAGCACAGGTTTGAGGTGGGGGCAGCTTGGGTCTGGGACACATCCTCGATCGTTTGGATTTTTGGAGGTGTCCGGCCACTCAAGGGCCACAGGCCCCTGGAGACATACACCGGTCCTTTTTCCTTGGGAAAGAAAAGTGGCCAGCCCAGGTTCCTGATGTCAGTTTGTAGGGTTCCCTTGGGAGTGTCAGGGCAGCACAGGTTTGAGGTGGGGGCAGCTTGGGTCTGGGACACATCCTCGATCGTTTGGATTTTTGGAGGTGTCTGGCCACTCAGGGCCACAGGCCCCTGGAGACAAAGATCAGCTTTTTCCTTGGGAAAGAAAAGTGGCCAGCCCAGGTTCCTGATGTCAGTTTGTAGGGTTCCCTTGGGAGTGTCAGGGCAGCACAGGTTTGAGGTGGGGGCAGCTTGGGTCTGGGACACATCCTCGATCGTTTGGATTTTTGGAGGTGTCCGGCCACTCAAGGGCCACAGGCCCCTGGAGACATACACCGGTCCTTTTTCCTTGGGAAAGAAAAGTGGCCAGCCCAGGTTCCTGATGTCAGTTTGTAGGGTTCCCTTGGGAGTGTCAGGGCAGCACAGGTTTGAGGTGGGGGCAGCTTGGGTCTGGGACACATCCTCGATCGTTTGGATTTTTGGAGGTGTCCAGCCACTCAGGGCCACAGGCCCCTGGAGAAGACGATCAGCTTTTTCCTTGGGAAAGAAAAGTGGCCAGCCCAGGTTCCTGATGTCAGTTTGTAGGGTTCCCTTGGGAGTGTCAGGGCAGCACAGGTTTGAGGTGGGGGCAGCTTGGGTCTGGGACACATCCTCGATTGTTTAGAATTTTGGAGGTGTCCGGCCACTCAGGGCCACAGGCCCCTGGAGACAAAGATCAGCCTTTTTCCCTGGGAAAGAAAAGTGGCCAGCCCAGGTTCCTGATGTCAATTTGTAGGGTTCCCTTGGGAGTGTCAGGGCAGCACAGGTTTGAGGTGGGGGCAGCTTGGGTCTGGGACACATCCTCGATCGTTTGGATTTTTGGAGGTGTCTGGCCACTCAGGGCCACAGGCCCCTGGAGACAAAGATCAGCTTTTTCCTTGGGAAAGAAAAGTGGCCAGCCCAGGTTCCTGATGTCAGTTTGTAGGGTTCCCTTGGGAGTGTCAGGGCAGCACAGGTTTGAGGTGGGGGCAGCTTGGGTCTGGGACACATCCTCGATCGTTTGGATTTTTGGAGGTGTCTGGCCACTCAGGGCCACAGGCCCCTGGAGACAAAGATCAGCTTTTTCCTTGGGAAAGAAAAGTGGCCAGCCCAGGTTCCTGATGTCAGTTTGTAGGGTTCCCTTGGGAGTGTCAGGGCAGCACAGGTTTGAGGTGGGGGCAGCTTGGGTCTGGGACACATCCTCGATCGTTTGGATTTTTGGAGGTGTCTGGCCACTCAGGGCCACAGGCCCCTGGAGAAGACGATCAGCTTTTTCCTTGGGAAAGAAAAGTGGCCAGCCCAGGTTCCTGATGTCAGTTTGTAGGGTTCCCTTGGGAGTGTCAGGGCAGCACAGGTTTGAGGTGGGGGCAGCTTGGGTCTGGGACACATCCTCGATCGTTTGGATTTTTGGAGGTGTCCGGCCACTCAGGGCCACAGGCACCTGGAGACAAAGATCTGACTTTTCCTTGGGAAAGAAAAGTGGCCAGCCCAGGTTCCTGATGTCAGTTTGTAGGGTTCCCTTGGGACTGTCAGGGCAGCACAGGTTTGAGGTGGGGGCAGCTTGGGTCTGGGACACATCCTCGATCGTTTGGAATTTTGGAGGTGTCCGGCCACTCAGGGCCACAGGCCCCTGGAGACAAAGATCAGCCTTTTTCCCTGGGAAAGAAAAGTGGCCAGCCCAGGTTCCTGATGTCAGTTTGTAGGGTTCCCTTGGGAGTGTCAGGGCAGCACAGGTTTGAGGTGGGGGCAGCTTGGGTCTGGGACACATCCTCGATCGTTTGGATTTTTGGAGGTGTCCGGCCACTCAGGGCCACAGGCCCCTGGAGACATACACCGGTCCTTTTCCCTGGGAAAGAAAAGTGGCCAGCCCAGGTTCCTGATGTCAGTTTGTAGGGTTCCCTTGGGAGTGTCAGGGCAGCACAGGTTTGAGGTGGGGGCAGCTTGGGTCTGGGACACATCCTCGATCGTGTGGATTTTTGGAGGTGTCCGGCCACTCAGGGCCACAGGCCCCTGGAGACAAAGATCAGCTTTTTCCTTGGGAAAGAAAAGTGGCCAGCCCAGGTTCCTGATGTCAGTTTGTAGGGTTCCCTTGGGAGTGTCAGGGCAGCACAGGTTTGAGGTGGGGGCAGCTTGGGTCTGGGACACATCCTCGATCGTGTGGATTTTTGGAGGTGTCCGGCCACTCAAGGGCCACAGGCCCCTGGAGACATACACCGGTCCTTTTTCCTTGGGAAAGAAAAGTGGCCAGCCCAGGTTCCTGATGTCAGTTTGTAGGGTTCCCTTGGGAGTGTCAGGGCAGCACAGGTTTGAGGTGGGGGCAGCTTGGGTCTGGGACACATCCTCGATCGTTTGGATTTTTGGAGGTGTCCGGCCACTCAGGGCCACAGGCCCCTGGAGACATACACCGGGTCCTTTTTCCTTGGGAAAGAAAAGTGGCCAGCCCAGGTTCCTGATGTCAGTTTGTAGGGTTCCCTTGGGAGTGTCAGGGCAGCACAGGTTTGAGGTGGGGGCAGCTTGGGTCTGGGACACATCCTCGATCGTTTGGATTTTTGGAGGTGTCCGGCCACTCAGGGCCACAGGCCCCTGGAGACAAAGATCAGCCTTTTTCCTTGGGAAAGAAAAGTGGCCAGCCCAGGTTCCTGATGTCAGTTTGTAGGGTTCCCTTGGGAGTGTCAGGGCAGCACAGGTTTGAGGTGGGGGCAGCTTGGGTCTGGGACACATCCTCGATCGTTTGGATTTTTGGAGGTGTCTGGCCACTCAGGGCCACAGGCCCCTGGAGAAGACGATCAGCTTTTTCCTTGGGAAAGAAAAGTGGCCAGCCCAGGTTCCTGATGTCAGTTTGTAGGGTTCCCTTGGGAGTGTCAGGGCAGCACAGGTTTGAGGTGGGGGCAGCTTGGGTCTGGGACACATCCTCGATCGTTTGGATTTTTGGAGGTGTCTGGCCACTCAGGGCCACAGGCCCCTGGAGAAGACGATCAGCTTTTTCCTTGGGAAAGAAAAGTGGCCAGCCCAGGTTCCTGATGTCAGTTTGTAGGGTTCCCTTGGGAGTGTCAGGGCAGCACAGGTTTGAGGTGGGGGCAGCTTGGGTCTGGGACACATCCTCGATCGTTTGGATTTTTGGAGGTGTCCGGCCACTCAGGGCCACAGGCACCTGGAGACAAAGATCTGACTTTTCCTTGGGAAAGAAAAGTGGCCAGCCCAGGTTCCTGATGTCAGTTTGTAGGGTTCCCTTGGGACTGTCAGGGCAGCACAGGTTTGAGGTGGGGGCAGCTTGGGTCTGGGACACATCCTCGATCGTTTGGAATTTTGGAGGTGTCCGGCCACTCAGGGCCACAGGCCCCTGGAGACAAAGATCAGCCTTTTTCCCTGGGAAAGAAAAGTGGCCAGCCCAGGTTCCTGATGTCAGTTTGTAGGGTTCCCTTGGGAGTGTCAGGGCAGCACAGGTTTGAGGTGGGGGCAGCTTGGGTCTGGGACACATCCTCGATCGTTTGGATTTTTGGAGGTGTCCGGCCACTCAGGGCCACAGGCCCCTGGAGACATACACCGGTCCTTTTCCCTGGGAAAGAAAAGTGGCCAGCCCAGGTTCCTGATGTCAGTTTGTAGGGTTCCCTTGGGAGTGTCAGGGCAGCACAGGTTTGAGGTGGGGGCAGCTTGGGGCTGGGACACATCCTCGATCGTGTGGATTTTTGGAGGTGTCCGGCCACTCAGGGCCACAGGCCCCTGGAGACAAAGATCAGCTTTTTCCTTGGGAAAGAAAAGTGGCCAGCCCAGGTTCCTGATGTCAGTTTGTAGGGTTCCCTTGGGAGTGTCAGGGCAGCACAGGTTTGAGGTGGGGGCAGCTTGGGTCTGGGACACATCCTCGATCGTTTGGATTTTTGGAGGTGTCCGGCCACTCAGGGCCACAGGCCCCTGGAGAAGACGATCAGCTTTTTCCTTGGGAAAGAAAAGTGGCCAGCCCAGGTTCCTGATGTCAGTTTGTAGGGTTCCCTTGGGAGTGTCAGGGCAGCACAGGTTTGAGGTGGGGGCAGCTTGGGTCTGGGACACATCCTCGATCGTGTGGATTTTTGGAGGTGTCCGGCCACTCAGGGCCACAGGCCCCTGGAGACATACACCGGTCCTTTTTCCTTGGGAAAGAAAAGTGGCCAGCCCAGGTTCCTGATGTCAGTTTGTAGGGTTCCCTTGGGAGTGTCAGGGCAGCACAGGTTTGAGGTGGGGGCAGCTTGGGTCTGGGACACATCCTCGATCGTTTGGATTTTTGGAGGTGTCCGGCCACTCAAGGGCCACAGGCCCCTGGAGACATACACCGGTCCTTTTTCCTTGGGAAAGAAAAGTGGCCAGCCCAGGTTCCTGATGTCAGTTTGTAGGGTTCCCTTGGGAGTGTCAGGGCAGCACAGGTTTGAGGTGGGGGCAGCTTGGGTCTGGGACACATCCTCGATCGTTTGGATTTTTGGAGGTGTCCGGCCACTCAAGGGCCACAGGCCCCTGGAGAAGACGATCAGCTTTTTCCTTGGGAAAGAAAAGTGGCCAGCCCAGGTTCCTGATGTCAGTTTGTAGGGTTCCCTTGGGAGTGTCAGGGCAGCACAGGTTTGAGGTGGGGGCAGCTTGGGTCTGGGACACATCCTCGATCATTTGGATTTTTGGAGGTGTCCGGCCACTCAGGGCCGCAGGCCCCTGGAGAAGACGATCAGCTTTTTCCTTGGGAAAGAAAAGTGGCCAGCCCAGGTTCCTGATGTCAGTTTGTAGGGTTCCCTTGGGAGTGTCAGGGCAGCACAGGTTTGAGGTGGGGGCAGCTTGGGTCTGGGACACATCCTCGATCGTTTGGATTTTTGGAGGTGTCCGGCCACTCAAGGGCCACAGGCCCCTGGAGACATACACCGGTCCTTTTTCCTTGGGAAAGAAAAGTGGCCAGCCCAGGTTCCTGATGTCAGTTTGTAGGGTTCCCTTGGGAGTGTCAGGGCAGCACAGGTTTGAGGTGGGGGCAGCTTGGGTCTGGGACACATCCTCGATCATTTGGATTTTTGGAGGTGTCCGGCCACTCAGGGCCACAGGCCCCTGGAGAAGACGATCAGCTTTTTCCTTGGGAAAGAAAAGTGGCCAGCCCAGGTTCCTGATGTCAGTTTGTAGGGTTCCCTTGGGAGTGTCAGGGCAGCACAGGTTTGAGGTGGGGGCAGCTTGGGTCTGGGACACATCCTCGATCGTTTGGATTTTTGGAGGTGTCCGGCCACTCAAGGGCCACAGGCCCCTGGAGACATACACCGGTCCTTTTTCCTTGGGAAAGAAAAGTGGCCAGCCCAGGTTCCTGATGTCAGTTTGTAGGGTTCCCTTGGGAGTGTCAGGGCAGCACAGGTTTGAGGTGGGGGCAGCTTGGGTCTGGGACACATCCTCGATCGTTTGGATTTTTGGAGGTGTCCGGCCACTCAGGGCCACAGGCCCCTGGAGACAAAGATCAGCCTTTTTCCTTGGGAAAGAAAAGTGGCCAGCCCAGGTTCCTGATGTCAGTTTGTAGGGTTCCCTTGGGAGTGTCAGGGCAGCACAGGTTTGAGGTGGGGGCAGCTTGGGTCTGGGACACATCCTTGATCGTTTGGATTTTTGGAGGTGTCCGGCCACTCAGGGCCACAGGCCCCTGGAGAAGACGATCAGCTTTTTCCTTGGGAAAGAAAAGTGGCCAGCCCAGGTTCCTGATGTCAGTTTGTAGGGTTCCCTTGGGAGTGTCAGGGCAGCACAGGTTTGAGGTGGGGGCAGCTTGGGTCTGGGACACATCCTCGATCGTGTGGATTTTTGGAGGTGTCCGGCCACTCAAGGGCCACAGGCCCCTGGAGACATACAC
Source organism: Vidua macroura (assembly GCF_024509145.1). Taxonomy (NCBI): domain Eukaryota; kingdom Metazoa; phylum Chordata; class Aves; order Passeriformes; family Viduidae; genus Vidua; species Vidua macroura. The sequence goes on along the minus strand of NC_071588.1, from coordinate 8,700,554 downwards.
CGGTCCTTTTTCCTTGGGAAAGAAAAGTGGCCAGCCCAAGTTCCTGATGTCAGTTTGTAGGGTTCCCTTGGGAGTGTCAGGGCAGCACAGGTTTGAGGTGGGGGCAGCTTGGGTCTGGGACACATCCTCGATCGTTTGGATTTTTGGAGGTGTCCGGCCACTCAGGGCCACAGGCCCCTGGAGACATACACCGGTCCTTTTTCCTTGGGAAAGAAAAGTGGCCAGCCCAGGTTCCTGATGTCAGTTTGTAGGGTTCCCTTGGGAGTGTCAGGGCAGCACAGGTTTGAGGTGGGGGCAGCTTGGGTCTGGGACACATCCTCGATCGTTTGGATTTTTGGAGGTGTCCGGCCACTCAGGGCCACAGGCCCCTGGAGAAGACGATCAGCTTTTTCCTTGGGAAAGAAAAGTGGCCAGCCCAGGTTCCTGATGTCAGTTTGTAGGGTTCCCTTGGGAGTGTCAGGGCAGCACAGGTTTGAGGTGGGGGCAGCTTGGGTCTGGGACACATCCTCGATCGTTTGGATTTTTGGAGGTGTCCGGCCACTCAGGGCCACAGGCCCCTGGAGAAGACGATCAGCTTTTTCCTTGGGAAAGAAAAGTGGCCAGCCCAGGTTCCTGATGTCAGTTTGTAGGGTTCCCTTGGGACTGTCAGGGCAGCACAGGTTTGAGGTGGGGGCAGCTTGGGTCTGGGACACATCCTCGATCGTGTGGATTTTTGGAGGTGTCCAACCACTCAAGGGCCACAGGCCCCAGGAGACATACACCGGTCCTTTTTCCTTGGGAAAGAAAAGTGGCCAGCCCAGGTTCCTGATGTCAGTTTGTAGGGTTCCCTTGGGAGTGTCAGGGCAGCACAGGTTTGAGGTGGGGGCAGCTTGGGTCTGGGACACATCCTCGATCGTTTGGATTTTTGGAGGTGTCCGGCCACTCAGGGCCACAGGCCCCTGGAGAAGACGATCAGCTTTTTCCTTGGGAAAGAAAAGTGGCCAGCCCAGGTTCCTGATGTCAGTTTGTAGGGTTCCCTTGGGAGTGTCAGGGCAGCACAGGTTTGAGGTGGGGGCAGCTTGGGTCTGGGACACATCCTCGATCGTTTGGAATTTTGGAGGTGTCTGGCCACTCAGGGCCACAGGCCCCTGGAGACATACACAGGTCCTTTTTCCTCGGGAAAGAAAAGTGGCCAGCCCAGGTTCCTGATGTCAGTTTGTAGGGTTCCCTTGGGAGTGTCAGGGCAGCACAGGTTTGAGGTGGGGGCAGCTTGGGTCTGGGACACATCCTCGATCGTTTGGATTTTTGGAGGTGTCCGGCCACTCAGGGCCACAGGCCCCTGGAGACAAAGATCAGCTTTTTCCTTGGGAAAGAAAAGTGGCCAGCCCAGGTTCCTGATGTCAGTTTGTAGGGTTCCCTTGGGAGTGTCAGGGCAGCACAGGTTTGAGGTGGGGGCAGCTTGGGTCTGGGACACATCCTCGATCGTTTGGATTTTTGGAGGTGTCCGGCCACTCAGGGCCACAGGCCCCTGGAGAAGACGATCAGCTTTTTCCTTGGGAAAGAAAAGTGGCCAGCCCAGGTTCCTGATGTCAGTTTGTAGGGTTCCCTTGGGAGTGTCAGGGCAGCACAGGTTTGAGGTGGGGGCAGCTTGGGTCTGGGACACATCCTCGATCGTTTGGATTTTTGGAGGTGTCCGGCCACTCAGGGCCACAGGCCCCTGGAGACAAAGATCAGCCCTTTTCCCTGGGAAAGAAAAGTGGCCAGCCCAGGTTCCTGATGTCAGTTTGTAGGGTTCCCTTGGGAGTGTCAGGGCAGCACAGGTTTGAGGTGGGGGCAGCTTGGGTCTGGGACACATCCTCGATCGTTTGGATTTTTGGAGGTGTCCGGCCACTCAAGGGCCACAGGCCCCTGGAGACATACACCGGTCCTTTTTCCTTGGGAAAGAAAAGTGGCCAGCCCAGGTTCCTGATGTCAGTTTGTAGGGTTCCCTTGGGAGTGTCAGGGCAGCACAGGTTTGAGGTGGGGGCAGCTTGGGTCTGGGACAGATCCTCGATCGTTTGGATTTTTGGAGGTGTCCGGCCACTCAGGGCCACCGGCACCTGGAGACAAAGATCTGACTTTTCCTTGGGAAAGAAAAGTGGCCAGCCCAGGTTCCTGATGTCAGTTTGTAGGGTTCCCTTGGGAGTGTCAGGGCAGCACAGGTTTGAGGTGGGGGCAGCTTGGGTCTGGGACACATCCTCGATCGTTTGGATTTTTGGAGGTGTCCGGCCACTCAGGGCCACAGGCCCCTGGAGACATACACCGGTCCTTTTTCCTTGGGAAAGAAAAGTGGCCAGCCCAGGTTCCTGATGTCAGTTTGTAGGGTTCCCTTGGGAGTGTCAGGGCAGCACAGGTTTGAGGTGGGGGCAGCTTGGGTCTGGGACACATCCTCGATCGTGTGGATTTTTGGAGGTGTCCGGCCACTCAGGGCCACAGGCCCCTGGAGACATACACCGGTCCTTTTTCCTTGGGAAAGAAAAGTGGCCAGCCCAGGTTCCTGATGTCAGTTTGTAGGGTTCCCTTGGGAGTGTCAGGGCAGCACAGGTTTGAGGTGGGGGCAGCTTGGGTCTGGGACACATCCTCGATCGTTTGGATTTTTGGAGGTGTCCGGCCACTCAAGGGCCACAGGCCCCTGGAGACATACACCGGTCCTTTTTCCTTGGGAAAGAAAAGTGGCCAGCCCAGGTTCCTGATGTCAGTTTGTAGGGTTCCCTTGGAAGTGTCAGGGCAGCACAGGTTTGAGGTGGGGGCAGCTTGGGTCTGGGACACATCCTCGATCGTTTGGATTTTTGGAGGTGTCGGGCCACTCAAGGGCCAGAGGCCCCTGGAGACATACACCGGTCCTTTTTCCTTGGGAAAGAAAAGTGGCCAGCCCAGGTTCCTGATGTCAGTTTGTAGGGTTCCCTTGGGAGTGTCAGGGCAGCACAGGTTTGAGGTGGGGGCAGCTTGGGTCTGGGACACATCCTCAATCGTTTGGATTTTTGGAGGTGTCCAGCCACTCAGGGCCACAGGCCCCTGGAGAAGACGATCAGCTTTTTCCTTGGGAAAGAAAAGTGGCCAGCCCAGGTTCCTGATGTCAGTTTGTAGGGTTCCCTTGGGAGTGTCAGGGCAGCACAGGTTTGAGGTGGGGGCAGCTTGGGTCTGGGACACATCCTCGATCGTTTGGATTTTTGGTGGTGTCCGGCCACTCAGGGCCACAGGCCCCTGGAGACAAAGATCAGCCTTTTTCCCTGGGAAAGAAAAGTGGCCAGCCCAGGTTCCTGATGTCAGTTTGTAGGGTTCCCTTGGGAGTGTCAGGGCAGCACAGGTTTGAGGTGGGGGCAGCTTGGGTCTGGGACACATCCTCGATCGTTTGGATTTTTGGAGGTGTCTGGCCACTCAGGGCCACAGGCCCCTGGAGACATACACAGGTCCTTTTTCCTTGGGAAAGAAAAGTGGCCAGCCCAGGTTCCTGATGTCAGTTTGTAGGGTTCCCTTGGGAGTGTCAGGGCAGCACAGGTTTGAGGTGGGGGCAGCTTGGGTCTGGGACACATCCTCGATCGTTTGGATTTTTGGAGGTGTCCGGCCACTCAGGGCCACAGGCCCCTGGAGAAGACGATCAGCTTTTTCCTTGGGAAAGAAAAGTGGCCAGCCCAGGTTCCTGATGTCAGTTTGTAGGGTTCCCTTGGGAGTGTCAGGGCAGCACAGGTTTGAGGTGGGGGCAGCTTGGGTCTGGGACACATCCTCGATCGTTTGGATTTTTGGAGGTGTCCGGCCACTCAGGGCCACAGGCCCCTGGAGACAAAGATCTGACTTTTCCTTGGGAAAGAAAAGTGGCCAGCCCAGGTTCCTGATGTCAGTTTGTAGGGTTCCCTTGGGAGTGTCAGGGCAGCACAGGTTTGAGGTGGGGGCAGCTTGGGTCTGGGACACATCCTCGATTGTTTGGATTTTTGGAGGTGTCCGGCCACTCAGGGCCACAGGCCCCTGGAGACATACACCGGTCCTTTTTCCTTGGGAAAGAAAAGTGGCCAGCCCAGGTTCCTGATGTCAGTTTGTAGGGTTCCCTTGGGAGTGTCAGGGCAGCACAGGTTTGAGGTGGGGGCAGCTTGGGTCTGGGACACATCCTCGATCGTGTGGATTTTTGGAGGTGTCCGGCCACTCAGGGCCACAGGCCCCTGGAGACATACACCGGTCCTTTTTCCTTGGGAAAGAAAAGTGGCCAGCCCAGGTTCCTGATGTCAGTTTGTAGGGTTCCCTTGGGACTGTCAGGGCAGCACAGGTTTGAGGTGGGGGCAGCTTGGGTCTGGGACACATCCTCGATCGTTTGGATTTTTGGAGGTGTCCGGCCACTCAGGGTCACAGGCCCCTGGAGAAGACGATCAGCTTTTTCCTTGGGAAAGAAAAGTGGCCAGCCCAGGTTCCTGATGTCAGTTTGTAGGGTTCCCTTGGGAGTGTCAGGGCAGCACAGGTTTGAGGTGGGGGCAGCTTGGGTCTGGGACACATCCTCGATCGTGTGGATTTTTGGAGGTGTCCGGCCACTCAAGGGCCACAGGCCCCTGGAGACATACACCGGTCCTTTTTCCTTGGGAAAGAAAAGTGGCCAGCCCAGGTTCCTGATGTCAGTTTGTAGGGTTCCCTTGGGAGTGTCAGGGCAGCACAGGTTTGAGGTGGGGGCAGCTTGGGTCTGGGACACATCCTCGATCGTTTGGATTTTTGGAGGTGTCCGGCCACTCAGGGCCACAGGCCCCTGGAGACAAAGATCTGACTTTTCCTTGGGAAAGAAAAGTGGCCAGCCCAGGTTCCTGATGTCAGTTTGTAGGGTTCCCTTGGGAGTGTCAGGGCAGCACAGGTTTGAGGTGGGGGCAGCTTGGGTCTGGGACACATCCTCGATCGTTTGGATTTTTGGAGGTGTCCGGCCACTCAGGGTCACAGGCCCCTGGAGAAGACGATCAGCTTTTTCCTTGGGAAAGAAAAGTGGCCAGCCCAGGTTCCTGATGTCAGTTTGTAGGGTTCCCTTGGGAGTGTCAGGGCAGCACAGGTTTGAGGTGGGGGCAGCTTGGGTCTGGGACACATCCTCGATCGTGTGGATTTTTGGAGGTGTCCGGCCACTCAAGGGCCACAGGCCCCTGGAGACATACACCGGTCCTTTTTCCTTGGGAAAGAAAAGTGGCCAGCCCAGGTTCCTGATGTCAGTTTGTAGGGTTCCCTTGGGAGTGTCAGGGCAGCACAGGTTTGAGGTGGGGGCAGCTTGGGTCTGGGACACATCCTCGATCGTTTGGATTTTTGGAGGTGTCCGGCCACTCAGGGCCACAGGCCCCTGGAGACAAAGATCTGACTTTTCCTTGGGAAAGAAAAGTGGCCAGCCCAGGTTCCTGATGTCAGTTTGTAGGGTTCCCTTGGGAGTGTCAGGGCAGCACAGGTTTGAGGTGGGGGCAGCTTGGGTCTGGGACACATCCTCGATTGTTTGGATTTTTGGAGGTGTCCGGCCACTCAGGGCCACAGGCCCCTGGAGACATACACCGGTCCTTTTTCCTTGGGAAAGAAAAGTGGCCAGCCCAGGTTCCTGATGTCAGTTTGTAGGGTTCCCTTGGGAGTGTCAGGGCAGCACAGGTTTGAGGTGGGGGCAGCTTGGGTCTGGGACACATCCTCGATCGTGTGGATTTTTGGAGGTGTCCGGCCACTCAGGGCCACAGGCCCCTGGAGACATACACCGGTCCTTTTTCCTTGGGAAAGAAAAGTGGCCAGCCCAGGTTCCTGATGTCAGTTTGTAGGGTTCCCTTGGGACTGTCAGGGCAGCACAGGTTTGAGGTGGGGGCAGCTTGGGTCTGGGACACATCCTCGATCGTTTGGATTTTTGGAGGTGTCCGGCCACTCAGGGTCACAGGCCCCTGGAGAAGACGATCAGCTTTTTCCTTGGGAAAGAAAAGTGGCCAGCCCAGGTTCCTGATGTCAGTTTGTAGGGTTCCCTTGGGAGTGTCAGGGCAGCACAGGTTTGAGGTGGGGGCAGCTTGGGTCTGGGACACATCCTCGATCGTGTGGATTTTTGGAGGTGTCCGGCCACTCAAGGGCCACAGGCCCCTGGAGACATACACCGGTCCTTTTTCCTTGGGAAAGAAAAGTGGCCAGCCCAGGTTCCTGATGTCAGTTTGTAGGGTTCCCTTGGGAGTGTCAGGGCAGCACAGGTTTGAGGTGGGGGCAGCTTGGGTCTGGGACACATCCTCGATCGTTTGGATTTTTGGAGGTGTCCGGCCACTCAGGGCCACAGGCCCCTGGAGACAAAGATCAGCCTTTTTCCTTGGGAAAGAAAAGTGGCCAGCCCAGGTTCCTGATGTCAGTTTGTAGGGTTCCCTTGGGACCATCAGGGCAGCACAGGTTTGAGGTGGGGGCAGCTTGGGTCTGGGACACATCCTCGATCGTTTGGATTTTTGGAGGTGTCCGGCCACTCAGGGCCACAGGCCCCTGGATAAATACACCGGTCCTTTTTCCTTGGGAAAGAAAAGTGGCCAGCCCAGGTTCCTGATGTCAGTTTGTAGGGTTCCCTTGGGAGTGTCAGGGCAGCACAGGTTTGAGGTGGGGGCAGCTTGGGTCTGGGACACATCCTCAATCGTTTGGATTTTTGGAGGTGTCCAGCCACTCAGGGCCACAGGCCCCTGGAGAAGACGATCAGCTTTTTCCTTGGGAAAGAAAAGTGGCCAGCCCAGGTTCCTGATGTCAGTTTGTAGGGTTCCCTTGGGAGTGTCAGGGCAGCACAGGTTTGAGGTGGGGGCAGCTTGGGTCTGGGACACATCCTCGATCGTTTGGATTTTTGGTGGTGTCCGGCCACTCAGGGCCACAGGCCCCTGGAGACAAAGATCAGCCTTTTTCCCTGGGAAAGAAAAGTGGCCAGCCCAGGTTCCTGATGTCAGTTTGTAGGGTTCCCTTGGGAGTGTCAGGGCAGCACAGGTTTGAGGTGGGGGCAGCTTGGGTCTGGGACACATCCTCGATCGTTTGGATTTTTGGAGGTGTCCGGCCACTCAGGGCCACAGGCCCCTGGAGAAGACGATCAGCTTTTTCCTTGGGAAAGAAAAGTGGCCAGCCCAGGTTCCTGATGTCAGTTTGTAGGGTTCCCTTGGGAGTGTCAGGGCAGCACAGGTTTGAGGTGGGGGCAGCTTGGGTCTGGGACACATCCTCGATCGTGTGGATTTTTGGAGGTGTCCGGCCACTCAGGGCCACAGGCCCCTGGAGACATACACCGGTCCTTTTTCCTTGGGAAAGAAAAGTGGCCAGCCCAGGTTCCTGATGTCAGTTTGTAGGGTTCCCTTGGGAGTGTCAGGGCAGCACAGGTTTGAGGTGGGGGCAGCTTGGGTCTGGGACACATCCTCGATCGTTTGGATTTTTGGAGGTGTCCGGCCACTCAGGGCCACAGGCCCCTGGAGACAAAGATCTGACTTTTCCTTGGGAAAGAAAAGTGGCCAGCCCAGGTTCCTGATGTCAGTTTGTAGGGTTCCCTTGGGAGTGTCAGGGCAGCACAGGTTTGAGGTGGGGGCAGCTTGGGTCTGGGACACATCCTCGATTGTTTGGATTTTTGGAGGTGTCCGGCCACTCAGGGCCACAGGCCCCTGGAGACATACACCGGTCCTTTTTCCTTGGGAAAGAAAAGTGGCCAGCCCAGGTTCCTGATGTCAGTTTGTAGGGTTCCCTTGGGAGTGTCAGGGCAGCACAGGTTTGAGGTGGGGGCAGCTTGGGTCTGGGACACATCCTCGATCGTGTGGATTTTTGGAGGTGTCCGGCCACTCAGGGCCACAGGCCCCTGGAGAAGACGATCAGCTTTTTCCTTGGGAAAGAAAAGTGGCCAGCCCAGGTTCCTGATGTCAGTTTGTAGGGTTCCCTTGGGAGTGTCAGGGCAGCACAGGTTTGAGGTGGGGGCAGCTTGGGTCTGGGACACATCCTCGATCGTTTGGATTTTTGGAGGTGTCCGGCCACTCAAGGGCCACAGGCCCCTGGAGACATACACCGGTCCTTTTTCCTTGGGAAAGAAAAGTGGCCAGCCCAGGTTCCTGATGTCAGTTTGTAGGGTTCCCTTGGGAGTGTCAGGGCAGCACAGGTTTGAGGTGGGGGCAGCTTGGGTCTGGGACACATCCTCGATCGTTTGGATTTTTGGAGGTGTCCGGCCACTCAGGGCCACAGGCCCCTGGAGAAGACGATCAGCTTTTTCCTTGGGAAAGAAAAGTGGCCAGCCCAGGTTCCTGATGTCAGTTTGTAGGGTTCCCTTGGGAGTGTCAGGGCAGCACAGGTTTGAGGTGGGGGCAGCTTGGGTCTGGGACACATCCTCGATCGTTTGGATTTTTGGAGGTGTCCGGCCACTCAAGGGCCACAGGCCCCTGGAGACATACACCGGTCCTTTTTCCTTGGGAAAGAAAAGTGGCCAGCCCAAGTTCCTGATGTCAGTTTGTAGGGTTCCCTTGGGAGTGTCAGGGCAGCACAGGTTTGAGGTGGGGGCAGCTTGGGTCTGGGACACATCCTCGATCGTTTGGATTTTTGGAGGTGTCCGGCCACTCAAGGGCCACAGGCCCCTGGAGACATACACCGGTCCTTTTTCCTTGGGAAAGAAAAGTGGCCAGCCCAAGTTCCTGATGTCAGTTTGTAGGGTTCCCTTGGGAGTGTCAGGGCAGCACAGGTTTGAGGTGGGGGCAGCTTGGGTCTGGGACACATCCTCGATCGTTTGGATTTTTGGAGGTGTCCGGCCACTCAAGGGCCACAGGCCCCTGGAGAAGACGATCAGCTTTTTCCTTGGGAAAGAAAAGTGGCCAGCCCAGGTTCCTGATGTCAGTTTGTAGGGTTCCCTTGGGAGTGTCAGGGCAGCACAGGTTTGAGGTGGGGGCAGCTTGGGTCTGGGACACATCCTCGATCGTGTGGATTTTTGGAGGTGTCCGGCCACTCAAGGGCCACAGGCCCCTGGAGACATACACCGGTCCTTTTTCCTTGGGAAAGAAAAGTGGCCAGCCCAGGTTCCTGATGTCAGTTTGTAGGGTTCCCTTGGGAGTGTCAGGGCAGCACAGGTTTGAGGTGGGGGCAGCTTGGGTCTGGGACACATCCTCGATCGTTTGGAATTTTGGAGGTGTCTGGCCACTCAGGGCCACAGGCCCCTGGAGACATACACAGGTCCTTTTTCCTCGGGAAAGAAAAGTGGCCAGCCCAGGTTCCCGATGTCAGTTTGTAGGGTTCCCTTGGGAGTGTCAGGGCAGCACAGGTTTGAGGTGGGGGCAGCTTGGGTCTGGGACACATCCTCGATCGTTTGGATTTTTGGAGGTGTCCGGCCACTCAGGGCCACAGGCCCCTGGAGAAGACGATCAGCTTTTTCCTTGGGAAAGAAAAGTGGCCAGCCCAGGTTCCTGATGTCAGTTTGTAGGGTTCCCTTGGGACCATCAGGGCAGCACAGGTTTGAGGTGGGGGCAGCTTGGGTCTGGGACACATCCTCGATCGTTTGGATTTTTGGAGGTGTCCGGCCACTCAGGGCCACAGGCCCCTGGATAAATACACCGGTCCTTTTTCCTTGGGAAAGAAAAGTGGCCAGCCCAGGTTCCTGATGTCAGTTTGTAGGGTTCCCTTGGGAGTGTCAGGGCAGCACAGGTTTGAGGTGGGGGCAGCTTGGGTCTGGGACACATCCTCAATCGTTTGGATTTTTGGAGGTGTCCAGCCACTCAGGGCCACAGGCCCCTGGAGAAGACGATCAGCTTTTTCCTTGGGAAAGAAAAGTGGCCAGCCCAGGTTCCTGATGTCAGTTTGTAGGGTTCCCTTGGGAGTGTCAGGGCAGCACAGGTTTGAGGTGGGGGCAGCTTGGGTCTGGGACACATCCTCGATCGTTTGGATTTTTGGAGGTGTCCGGCCACTCAGGGCCACAGGCCCCTGGAGACATACACCGGGTCCTTTTTCCTTGGGAAAGAAAAGTGGCCAGCCCAGGTTCCTGATGTCAGTTTGTAGGGTTCCCTTGGGAGTGTCAGGGCAGCACAGGTTTGAGGTGGGGGCAGCTTGGGTCTGGGACACATCCTCGATCGTTTGGATTTTTGGAGGTGTCCGGCCACTCAGGGCCACAGGCCCCTGGAGAAGACGATCAGCTTTTTCCTTGGGAAAGAAAAGTGGCCAGCCCAGGTTCCTGATGTCAGTTTGTAGGGTTCCCTTGGGAGTGTCAGGGCAGCACAGGTTTGAGGTGGGGGCAGCTTGGGTCTGGGACACATCCTCGATCGTGTGGATTTTTGGAGGTGTCCGGCCACTCAAGGGCCACAGGCCCCTGGAGACATACACCGGTCCTTTTTCCTTGGGAAAGAAAAGTGGCCAGCCCAGGTTCCTGATGTCAGTTTGTAGGGTTCCCTTGGGAGTGTCAGGGCAGCACAGGTTTGAGGTGGGGGCAGCTTGGGTCTGGGACACATCCTCGATCGTTTGGAATTTTGGAGGTGTCTGGCCACTCAGGGCCACAGGCCCCTGGAGAAGACGATCAGCTTTTTCCTTGGGAAAGAAAAGTGGCCAGCCCAGGTTCCTGATGTCAGTTTGTAGGGTTCCCTTGGGAGTGTCAGGGCAGCACAGGTTTGAGGTGGGGGCAGCTTGGGTCTGGGACACATCCTCGATCGTTTGGATTTTTGGAGGTGTCCGGCCACTCAGGGCCACAGGCCCCTGGAGACAAAGATCAGCCTTTTTCCCTGGGAAAGAAAAGTGGCCAGCCCAGGTTCCTGATGTCAGTTTGTAGGGTTCCCTTGGGAGTGTCAGGGCAGCACAGGTTTGAGGTGGGGGCAGCTTGGGTCTGGGACACATCCTCGATCGTTTGGATTTTTGGAGGTGTCCGGCCACTCAGGGCCACAGGCCCCTGGAGACAAAGATCAGCCTTTTTCCCTGGGAAAGAAAAGTGGCCAGCCCAGGTTCCTGATGTCAGTTTGTAGGGTTCCCTTGGGAGTGTCAGGGCAGCACAGGTTTGAGGTGGGGGCAGCTTGGGTCTGGGACACATCCTCGATCGTTTGGATTTTTGGAGGTGTCCGGCCACTCAAGGGCCACAGGCCCCTGGAGACATACACCGGTCCTTTTTCCTTGGGAAAGAAAAGTGGCCAGCCCAGGTTCCTGATGTCAGTTTGTAGGGTTCCCTTGGGAGTGTCAGGGCAGCACAGGTTTGAGGTGGGGGCAGCTTGGGTCTGGGACACATCCTCGATCGTTTGGATTTTTGGAGGTGTCCGGCCACTCAGGGCCACCGGCACCTGGAGACAAAAATCTGACTTTTCCTTGGGAAAGAAAAGTGGCCAGCCCAGGTTCCTGATGTCAGTTTGTAGGGTTCCCTTGGGAGTGTCAGGGCAGCACAGGTTTGAGGTGGGGGCAGCTTGGGTCTGGGACACATCCTCGATCGTTTGGATTTTTGGAGGTGTCCGGCCACTCAGGGCCACAGGCCCCTGGAGACATACACCGGTCCTTTTTCCTTGGGAAAGAAAAGTGGCCAGCCCAGGTTCCTGATGTCAGTTTGTAGGGTTCCCTTGGGAGTGTCAGGGCAGCACAGGTTTGAGGTGGGGGCAGCTTGGGTCTGGGACACATCCTCGATCGTGTGGATTTTTGGAGGTGTCCGGCCACTCAGGGCCACAGGCACCTGGAGACATACACCGGTCCTTTTTCCTTGGGAAAGAAAAGTGGCCAGCCCAGGTTCCTGATGTCAGTTTGTAGGGTTCCCTTGGGAGTGTCAGGGCAGCACAGGTTTGAGGTGGGGGCAGCTTGGGTCTGGGACACATCCTCGATCGTTTGGATTTTTGGAGGTGTCCGGCCACTCAGGGCCACAGGCCCCTGGAGACATACACAGGTCCTTTTTCCTCGGGAAAGAAAAGTGGCCAGCCCAGGTTCCTGATGTCAGTTTGTAGGGTTCCCTTGGGAGTGTCAGGGCAGCACAGGTTTGAGGTGGGGGCAGCTTGGGTCTGGGACACATCCTCGATCGTTTGGATTTTTGGAGGTGTCCGGCCACTCAGGGCCACAGGCCCCTGGAGAAGACGATCAGCTTTTTCCTTGGGAAAGAAAAGTGGCCAGCCCAGGTTCCTGATGTCAGTTTGTAGGGTTCCCTTGGGACTGTCAGGGCAGCACAGGTTTGAGGTGGGGGCAGCTTGGGTCTGGGACACATCCTCGATCGTTTGGATTTTTGGAGGTGTCCGGCCACTCAAGGGCCACAGGCCCCTGGAGACATACACCGGTCCTTTTTCCTTGGGAAAGAAAAGTGGCCAGCCCAAGTTCCTGATGTCAGTTTGTAGGGTTCCCTTGGGAGTGTCAGGGCAGCACAGGTTTGAGGTGGGGGCAGCTTGGGTCTGGGACACATCCTCGATCATTTGGATTTTTGGAGGTGTCCGGCCACTCAGGGCCACAGGCCCCTGGAGAAGACGATCAGCTTTTTCCTTGGGAAAGAAAAGTGGCCAGCCCAGGTTCCTGATGTCAGTTTGTAGGGTTCCCTTGGGAGTGTCAGGGCAGCACAGGTTTGAGGTGGGGGCAGCTTGGGTCTGGGACACATCCTCGATCGTTTGGATTTTTGGAGGTGTCCGGCCACTCAGGGCCACCGGCACCTGGAGACAAAGATCTGACTTTTCCTTGGGAAAGAAAAGTGGCCAGCCCAGGTTCCTGATGTCAGTTTGTAGGGTTCCCTTGGGAGTGTCAGGGCAGCACAGGTTTGAGGTGGGGGCAGCTTGGGTCTGGGACACATCCTCGATCGTTTGGATTTTTGGAGGTGTCCGGCCACTCAGGGCCACAGGCACCTGGAGACAAAGATCTGACTTTTCCTTGGGAAAGAAAAGTGGCCAGCCCAGGTTCCTGATGTCAGTTTGTAGGGTTCCCTTGGGAGTGTCAGGGCAGCACAGGTTTGAGGTGGGGGCAGCTTGGGTCTGGGACACATCCTCGATCGTTTGGATTTTTGGAGGTGTCCGGCCACTCAGGGCCACAGGCCCCTGGATAAATACACCGGTCCTTTTTCCTTGGGAAAGAAAAGTGGCCAGCCCAGGTTCCTGATGTCAGTTTGTAGGGTTCCCTTGGGAGTGTCAGGGCAGCACAGGTTTGAGGTGGGGGCAGCTTGGGTCTGGGACACATCCTCAATCGTTTGGATTTTTGGAGGTGTCCAGCCACTCAGGGCCACAGGCCCCTGGAGAAGACGATCTGCTTTTTCCTTGGGAAAGAAAAGTGGCCAGCCCAGGTTCCTGATGTCAGTTTGTAGGGTTCCCTTGGGAGTGTCAGGGCAGCACAGGTTTGAGGTGGGGGCAGCTTGGGTCTGGGACATATCCTCGATCGTTTGGAATTTTGGAGGTGTCCGGCCACTCAGGGCCACAGGCCCCTGGAGACAAAGATCAGCCTTTTTCCTTGGGAAAGAAAAGTGGCCAGCCCAGGTTCCTGATGTCAGTTTGTAGGGTTCCCTTGGGACCATCAGGGCAGCACAGGTTTGAGGTGGGGGCAGCTTGGGTCTGGGACACATCCTCGATCGTTTGGATTTTTGGAGGTGTCTAGCCAGTGATCTGTGTGTTAGACCTTTTCCCTATTGCCTCCTGAGCTGCTGGGTTACAAAGCAACAAGGCAGTATCTATTACAGTGCTGAGCTCAGACATCACTTTCTCTGTCATCTCCATTCATAATTACATATAGTTACATATGACATGCAGATTTATTTTCAGCTCTACTTGGCTTGCCTTTAATCCCACTTTGCAGCTTTCCTCTGGACTCTGTAAATACAGGAGCAGGATGAAGCCACCTTTTGTCCCTTTGGGCCAGGAAGACATGCCAAACATTAATGTGGATTTGTTCCTGAAGACCAAACTGCTTTCTGTAAGTCTGGTCACAGACTGCATAATCCATCTGTTTTCTGTAAAATGTAGTTATTTTCAGCAAAGTCCACAAAGTGCAGTAGCTGCTGTTTATGTTGCTATTTCCGATGAGGATCAATATTGTCTATTTTTTATTATATCTCAATGCTGCCTTTAATTGCTTCTTTTCAGCAGATTTATGTATTATCCCTGCCGGCTGTTCACACACAGACTTCCCCTTACTTGGCAATCTTCCAGTCATTCCTTACTACAGAGGTACTAAAACAGCAGAGCAGTTGATGAGATTTAAAATAAAACTACATTATGTTGTACTCCATGGCCTACAGATGACTGACCAATTAGGCAACAGAGCATCTGAGACTCATCGGAAGTTTTTTTCCTTCTCTTGATTTTTCATTTTATACTTTTGGGCAGGTACAAAAAAAAGGTGGTAGAAGCTTAACAAATGTATCTTGAAATGCTATCTAATGCCTTTATTTATCACTATTCCAGGGAAGAGTATGTTGGAATTAATGATTCTCTCAAATAACAAACGAAAATTGTTCTCACAGGAATCAGCTTCATAACCCTGACACTTGAGACATGTGGGGAAACAGAGACATTTCCTGGAGATCTACTGGGGTCGTTAACACAGCCAGGCTGACTCAGCAGTACATCTACATGTGTCCAACTGCAAAGATACAAGGAAGCTTAATGGTTTTAATGTGGTGCTCAACATAAATACACACCTATATCCTAAATAAGTACATTCCTAATTTAAGGCTCCAGTGTCTTGCTGTTCAATGCACCCAGACCCCACTGCTCTGTCATTGCCAGTAGCTGCTGGTGTCCAGTTACACATGGAAACCAGCAATGTGGGGCTGTGTCCCACAGAAGAGCTGCTGTGATTGTGCTCTTCACCCTACCTCACCTGGGCACAGGTGAAGCCCTCAGGCTTCTGGCAGGCTGCCACTGTAAACCCAGCACAGCTGGCTTGAGTGGAGAGTAAGGCCTTTCAAACACTGATTAGTAAAGCAGGTGATTGAAAAAAAAGGTGTTTGTTTAGCTTATGGAGATTGTGGAAAAGAAAACAGCTCCAGAAATCCAAAGCTGGAAGTGCTACAGCAGTCGGGTACATGGGATTCCTCTGAACGAGCTTCCCTTCCTCCACCTTTAGCTGCAAGGATGAAAGTCTTTCTCAGACAAGTGCTCGACAAGCAGCTGAAATCCAGCTCAACAGAAAGCCATTCAAAAGGGTCAAGAGCAAGGATTCATGCAGTAAACTAAATACCTGGAGATGGAAAAATCTTTCTCCGTTTTTCCTCCCATGTGTTTTGGAATTACTGTGCTAGGAAATTATTAAATCACACAAGTTTCAGTACTGGATGTTTTGCTTGGATGGCATGGAAAATTGCTGAGGGATATAGCTAAGGAAAATAACCATCCAAAGTCAGTGACAAAAGATCAGCTAGATGAGCAGGACTACAACTTATATGGACTTCTGAAAATAGTACTAGTATGGGAGGATATTCTTCAAATTAACCCAAGTGAGCATTAAGAAGAGATATGTGTGTAAGAAGCAGAGGAATCTTTGTTCAATATTTTCTGCTGTCATTCAGCACAGAGGTTCCCAGTGATATTTTGGTTTAACTGGGAAGACTGACACCTAATAAGAGGGACAAATCAGAGCTGCTAAAGCACTTCTGTATCTAGAAGGCCATTTTGAATTTTTGAGACAAAGGCTACATTTGCAGTGCCAAAAATGCCATTTCAGGGCATGCCAGAGTTGTTCTGTCTTAAGAAGGTAGGTGCCTTCATAAGAGGCCCCTCACAAGCTTGTTTTCTCACCTGCACTTTGCTTAATGTTGCAATTCAGTTTTAGGTCATTCGAGAAAAATTAACCCATCACTGAATAATTGCAACTATGTCATTTAGGAAAAAACACCTTATCTCCATATGGTGATACAGTATGTACTGATGAATATTTTCTACCTGTCTTAGTCACACCTGCATAGGGAGCATGAGGAGAAGAGGTGGCAGTGGCAGTTTGGCTGCAGCAAAGCAGGCTCTGCATTGTCACTGACTGTGCCTGCCTTGCATTCTGAGCACGTACAGGGAGGATCCCAAAGGCACCCACAAACCCTGCTAGCTCCTATCCATGCTGTGTAACTGTGTGGAGCTTTGGGAACAAAATTAAATGCCAGAAATGTCAGCAGCCTATAACAACAATATACAATGAAGCAGATAAAATAACTCACAGGTCTTCTCTGCAGTGCTGTTAGCAGCCTATATATTTTCAGGGCAGAAAATAATCGGTAATTGTCTGAGTCTCCATCAAAATCCTGCCTTTTAAGAGTTCTTAGCTTTCCCTAAAAGTCAAATTATAAGTAGTAAGTCTTTGGGCATTCAGTCCTGGTCACCCTACTTGCATTATTCTAGGAGAAAAAATACTGAGAAAGAAACTGATGTCTTTCCTCACAAAGCTTTCTCCATGAGCAGGTGCATACAATTGGGTTTCAACCTTTGCTTTATTACATTACCTAGTTATATCAAACTGCTGGATTTTTTGGCTGC
This sequence comes from Vidua macroura, assembly GCF_024509145.1. Lineage (NCBI taxonomy): Eukaryota > Metazoa > Chordata > Aves > Passeriformes > Viduidae > Vidua > Vidua macroura. The sequence goes on along the minus strand of NC_071588.1, from coordinate 8,684,211 downwards.
CTCTCTGCCCAGTCTTCACTCAAAGAGGGAAAGAACATCGTGTCATCATCATCCAAGAGGATCAGTGGGCTGACATGTAAACAGGTTGGCCAATCCAGGCACAAGGAAATGGTGAAAATAGAGCCATAAAGTTAAGACTTTGAAGACTGAGGTTGGGAGCACTGGTATGCAGTAACCCAGCACTGGATCCATGTAACTTACCCTGGATGTTATTGGGAGCCAAGAGCAGACTGCATCACCACCCTTTGCAGTTGCTTCACACAAGGCAATCCCTGCAGGAATTTTTCTTCAAAGGCACCCACTCAAGAAACATTACATGCAAACAAACAGCACAGAAATTCTAAGAGAAATTTGGGGCTCAAATTGTAGGGTAAGCAGGTCAGGTTTTACTACCTACATAATTAAAACTCAATTAGAACTGGCAAAATCAATACACCAGTGAGGGCATACTGAAGAAAAACTCTTCCCTAAGCTGTCTTCCCCATAGGTAGAGACTGGGTGAATTTAAAGGATGAAAGAGCAAGGAAGAAATTGGGAAAGACATTGGAAATGTTCAGTGATAACTGATTTAATACCTTGTCTAAATGTAGGGAGAGATTAAAAGTCAGGAATAAAGAAACCAGACTTTACCAGTTTGCAAAATACATAATGTCAGTAAGAAATTTTGTGAAGTAAAATCAAAGGAAGACAAACTGTAATTCTTCCCAAGTGCCCTAACATGTTAGATCTGAAATTATGAACTCTTTTGGGCAGCGGCTCCCGCTCTAGGGCTGTCAGCACCTGACATACCCATTCCTACCTCTCATCTTTCTACACTGGAGGGCTAATGCCCATATAGATAGTGGCACAGGTGCATGGCCTTGGTGGCACACTCCATACTCTTGCTGCCCTCACTGGCCCTGGCAGGCTGTGAAATACCCCAGGGCTGGCCAAAGGTTTGTTCAAGCGACAGAAATTCAGCAGCTCTTCAGTGCTGGCCGGGGGTAGAGCTCAGCGCTGGCCAGTGACTGCTGTCATTAACAGAGAGCAGATTTACAGTTAATGTGGAGGAAAAAGGAGTCATCTTGGATGGAGATGCCAAGGAGGCCCACTGTTTTCCACAAAATATCCATAACTAGAGCTGGAAGCCCATTTTCTAGAAGGTTCTGCCTCACCAACAGCAAAGTCACAGTTCATCTAAACTTTTTATAGTGGAGGCAGGGCTGCACAGTCACTACTTAGTAAACCGTGCCTGGCATTCAGGGATCTTCCTGATTTGGCAGCCTGTTTATTCTAGGGCACCTCCCTGCTTGCTTTCAACGAAACCCTACCAATCCTTCAATTCTAGCCCCAGTGGGGTTTTGCTTCATATTTTCCCAGTTTGGAAATTTGCAATAAATTTATTTGGAAGCAAACAAACCAACCAACCTACCAAAATGAAACAAAAATTGTAGAACTCCCTCTTAAAGCCAAACCTCTTTTCAGAAGCAAGGAGAGCAGCAGGCAGAATTATGGGGTCCTTCATTCCAACAGCCCCTGCTCTGCCTGCTGTTATGTACTTGGATGAGCATCCTTTACCTCCCCTTCCTCATTCATTCCCCAGGAGGGCAAGGACTGCACTGTAAGCCAGGAAGTCCTTGAGAGAACACAAAGGGTTGAAATGCCTGACCAGCCATAAACAAACAGCTATGTGAGAAATATCCTTAAGACTCTGAAACTGATTCACATGCCAGAGAGCAAGCAAACTATTAATATTCCTAGCAGAGATCCAGAATCCACTGCACTGCTCCATTCTCTGTCATCTCCTACTGTGCTCTTTGTGCTATTTTGATTTCTCTATATGTAACAATTGAGTGCAGAGATGGAAGCACTCTCAATTCCCATTTGTTGAAGAACTTTCAGCAAAAAGGCAGCAAACCAAAGTTATCTGAATTTAAAAAAAATATATGTCAGCCTAACTTTCCTTTTTTTCAGAGTTTTTGTAATAAATAGCACTTTTGAATCTCTGTGTTACAGTATCAAACAAAATTAAACTCTACTGCAAAAAAAAATCAGAAGCCAAGTTCTTCCCTTCACATACAAGTAAGATCCTAGCTGAAGGTCAAGACATTCACAAGTTTTCTACCATCACACAAATACCACAAGAAAGTTTTCAAAAAGGTTTGTATATTTTTTTGCCTTACTCCTGTTTCACCTGTCCCATGTTCATGCATACATCCAGTTATTGATATTCCTGATAATACCAAATACTATGGCAAGGTTACTTTTTAAGCAACATCTGGAATTATTTTATCATCACAAATTCTTTTGCAAAAATAAATGCTGGTTTACATTCCTCTCTCAGGATCTAACAGAATCTACTCAAGAATAACATAGAAATGTCATACCTTCTTTTATTCCCAGAAAACAAAACCCAGCAGCTGCAAAATTATGTCCATGGTGGTACAAACTTAACAGAGTAGGTCTTGTGTTTTAACAGATATTATGGGGGAAGAGTATCAATGAAGCTGTGATTAAAAAAATGTGGGAAATAAATGCAACAACTCTTCATTAACAATAAGCACCTTTTATTGAACTGTCTTACCACTCAACACTCATTCCAGTCAATCTCTTCAAGTGCTGAACTATAGTCCAGTTTAGCGTTTAAATAAAAGATAATGCAATTTGACTTGTACAAAAAGTGTTATACCTGGGTGGCACAGACTTAAAGTTCTATTTTAAAAAGCCATAGACACAAATAATCACTACCTGTGATTTGAAAATTAAGTCCTATGTATTTCAAAGTAAAAATTAACACATAACTTCCATCTGATGTTATGCTTGTAAAAATGCCTACAAAATATTTGTTCAGAAGGCAGACTGGTTGGAAAGTATTTTCTATTTCACCATTTAACAAATGACATCACAAAAACTACTAGGCAGCAAAATATTTCAGGTGAATTTCACACATTAAAAGAACCCCTGACATCATCATTTCCCAATGATATCAGTAGGGCCCATACAGCTCAGCACAGCAAAAAAAAAAATCTGTGTTGTACAGTCTAAAATTCAGCTACATGTCATTTGTTACAAGATTTAATTCAATGCTCAGGAAATTTAAAAATCAAATACACCTAGGAGTCTAGTCATCAGATACTGGTTATTCCACTTCTTTCTCCTTGCTGCTTTTAGAATTTTGTCTGTGTTCTGAAGGGCATATGCTGTTTCCCAGTGTTTAAGATCTCTCCAAAATTGATTAGCAAACTTTTTGAGAAACTGGCGAATTGCCTTGTATAAAGAATACTTAATTTTTTTTTTGCCATTTTCTTATGACCTTATTAAATTTCTACCCAAGCCAATAAAGTTAACCAGAGCTATTTTACTGCAAGAACACCAGCTTATATGCCAACATGAATATGCAGGCAAAATAATTTATCAAAAATTAGCATACGAGTGCAAATTAAACTTCTTCTGAAAGTCCTGGACTCTACAGAGTTTAAGTTTTTCAACAGTATCCAAGAAGAAATAAAACTCCATCTCAGGAAACAGTAAGAAGAGCTACTGAACTAAATCCTTCACTATACATGCAAAATGGCATTTCCTGGAAAAGCAAAAATCATGGGGTTATTTTCCTTTAAATTTCCTTTTCCTGTAGGATGAAAAATTATTCCAAGAGATAAAAACTATCATCACTATTATAAAATAGTGGTGTCTCCTCATGTCAGTTAGACTTAAGTTTGTTATTAGCAAAAATCAATATGAAAGCTGACACAAGCAATTCAGTTTGTATCAGAAATTCTTTTATATCCATGCACCATCTTTTTCCCCCTGCAAAGGAAACCCAGTGTGGGAAATGATCCTTTAAAACAAGGCCATTAAAACCAAACAAAATAATAACTAGAGTAAGAAAACCTAAGCAAAGGCAGACATACATTACTGAGGCAGTGAATGGGATTGTTACACAACATGAGGAGTTAGACCTCTGTATAGATTCCACATGGCTGAGATCCACATGGCTGGGTTTCTGCTCTGCTTTTTCTCAAAATACAAATAGGGATTTATTTTTTATTCCCTAAGCAGAAATAGGGATTTCTTTTTTATTTCCCTTCCCTGCCTGTGTTTTTAAAGGCATCCAAGATATCCAGGATGCATTGAATATTTCATAAGGCAAATATAACTAAACATTTGCTCAAAAACTTGAGTTAATTCTGTGAAGTAATTCAGACTACAAATGGAATAGCTTACATCAGAAAGGCAGCACAGTTCACCCTTAAATCAAATATTTTTGCTTGGATTCAAGCTCCAGATTTCTTACTACACATAACACAACCAGATCCTGCAGTGACATTTTTCCTCCATTTGCCTTAACTTAGTCAAGAAAGTCTCAGTGTCCATCCTTGCTATCGGAGCAAACACCGAGTTGTGACACAGTTGCTTACAAGTGAAGGCAGATTTCACCCTAAAAGGAGTGTTATTTAAACCAATAAGAAACTAAACCAGCTATAATCAAAATTTTGATCTTCCTTCACTGTGGTACTTAACATATGAACACTAACAACTATATAATTCACTAAATAAATGTATCAACTGTCTTGAGACATCAAATTATATAATTAATAAATATTCTAACAGAGTAAGATAATTAATCATGGTATAAAACCAATTAGTAAAATGATATATTAATATTAATAGGCTATTTATAATTCTTTATGTGCATAAATGATACAAACTGAAAAATTAAAAAGCAATTAAAGGTATTCAATTGCTCTTGAAGTTTTATGTCCCTCCAAAAGAATTGTTTTGTGGGGGGGAGACTGAAATCAATGCCATCAGTAACAACGGGAACAGAGTCTCACCTTAAATCTAATTCACAACTCAACCCTGTCTGTACGCCAGAAATAGTATTTTTTTCCATAATACTATGTCCAATAAGTGTAGCGTTTTTAGTGATTTATTTTTCTACAAGTGAACTTTCTGGAGACACAGTAAAACAAGAAAGGCTCAGTTTCTCTTATCTCCTTGACAATTGGATGCACCTTGTGGCAATGAGCTCAAGGTAACACATCCCTTGAAAAAGGAATGGGTGGGGTATGAATGTGGTATCTGTGAAGGGGACAAGCTAGACAGCCCCAAACACCAAAGTCTTTCTTTAATTCATAAGGCAATGTGGCACTAGTTCAAAAGAAGTAACAATCTCTTCCTAGCCACACACTGTCACCTGTGATGTTCCAATATTGACACAGGTCCCTTGGCCCCTCCAAACAGGAGTACCTTGCTTGTTTTCAAGACAGACAGCAAGTTCTCGCTGTCATGTCTTCAGGCTGAAGCACAATTGTGATTTTGTTCTACACTGACCCCTACAAAAGAACAAAAAGTGAAAGCCCAAATTCTATCTGGAAGACTCAAAAATGGTTTTGGGCTTTTCTTCATTTGCAGGAATTATTCACACCTGCTAAGCCAACACAGATCCATGTGAACCATAGTGGAGTTCCTTAACAGTCACATTACTTAGTAAAGCACAGCATCTGCTCAATCCATAATCACATCTGAAATAAATGCTAAAGAAAAATCTTCTACAATCTGTTTGTGCACTACCAAATCAACTCACCATTTCTAAAATGGAAGCTGTTTTTTCAAATAACCACCTAAATGAATAAGCTGAGAAAGAGCAGAAAATTAAAAACAGATGGTGACCATTTCTGCAAAAGAATCTTTAAGAGCACATACATTTAAGTCCTGATTTTGTTACCCAAACCTTTTGGGTCACTGTCAATGAACATTTCTTGCACACCATAAGATACCCTTAGAGATCTTTACTGACAAGACTGTGAAGGCAAAAGTATTTAGTTACCCAAACATAAAAACCACAATTTGTGGATGCACCATTTGGGCAAAGTCATCTTAGGAAAGGGAACACACACAGGATATTACCATTACTGCATGACACCCTTGATATTTTACAACTTCCACAGAACAGTTCATTCCTTAAGCCCCAGAAATGCCGCAGAACAGTCACTTAAAAATATTTTTACAGCTGGAAATCAGCATTTTTTCTGAATTTAACATATCTGTAGGTAAACAGAATTAGCAACATTTCTTCTGAACAAAGCAGCACATTCTGTTCTCCCTGCCCCCTCCCCAAAACAGAGGCAAAAATGCCGTTCCTTTTCTCATCACAGCTCCCAGGCCAAGGACACTGCCGCTCTGTGGAGTGCCAACTCCTCCAGGCACGTGACGCGGTTACACAACTGAGTGGGGCATCCTGACCCAATGCTGAGAGATTTTACTCCACATGCACTTTTCTCATGTAGACTAAGAGGAAATGTAAAGTATTGTGCTGACTTAAGGCTATGTAATTTTAATGACAACAAAACCAGTAACACAGCAGAAAAAAAGGGAAACGGATATCGCCCAAGATTTTTTGTAAGAGATCGGTTGAGATGAGGCATTCAGGATGAACCAACACTGAACAAAAGAAATTCTAAAAATTCTTTAAAGCTGTCGGACTTTCCTATCAGTGTTTTTAATGTTGACATCCAGTGTCTCTACTTTCTTTGTGAGCCGATCCAACATATCATCCTGCTCTTCTATTTCAGTCTGCAGGCCAAGAGCAAGGCTTTTCAGGCGACTTAGCCCAGAAGACATCTCATCTGTCAGGGTAGAGAGGGACCATAAGGAATCAAAGTGCTACAACACAGGCTATCTAAATGGACACTATCAGGATTCCTTCTTCTCCAAAAGCCTGGGTTAGAAAACGTTAGATACAATTCCTCAAGTGTGAGCATTCCTCTGGAATAGAGGAAGCATTGGTATGTTCACAGTTGTACTGTTACTACCAGAAATGGTCACTTCCTCCTTTTTTACATTTTACATTTGGTGTTAAGCAAATGCTTAACACCAAACTGGATCTTTACCAAATTACATACCCTCTAATGTAGTTTTTACCTTTTTTTTTAAGGTATGTCATAGAAAATTTGGTACATATTTTCTCTGCTCAGCATACACAGCTCACTACCTCAATTGTTTTTCTTTAAATTTCAAGCAGTGATAATACCAGTGCACTGAAGATTTAAACAGTTATTTATCATAGATTAAAAACTCCCATTTCTAGATTTTCCAATTGACCAAAAGGTGACAATTTCATTGCATGATTGATTGATATAAATGCTTCTTGAAGTTAATAAGTTTTCCACAGCTTGTGAACAGAAAAAACGGGCTTCCACTAGCTCTAATGACTCACCATTTCTTTTTGATTTATTCCTTTCTGATTTTTTTCCCAATCTAAATAACTAGGCCAGCTACACAGTGACAGATGTAAGCAAACAGGCACTTTGTCTATATGCTACAGAACAAAGAAAGGCAAACTCACCTGAATGGTTTTGAGAAGTAATAAAAGAAATGCAGTAAATCCACAAGTTAAATATTTGGTGCCTTTCAATTCTTAGCAATTTTTAGCAAAACATGTATTTCAAAAGCTGTGCATTGCTTTAAATTATTCGGGTCTAAACTGATGTACCATACAGATAGTTTTGAAATGCAAATACAAGCAAATTATTTTTAAAGTTATCATCAAATTTTACACGATAACTAAACAAAATAGTGTTGGCTATATATCACTTAATTATTTTATCTGGCTTAGGAATCAGAAATTCTCAATTGTATCACATCAATCAGCTTCAGTTTCCTCACTCACCTAAGTTGGTATCAATTTTCTGGTGGTAAGCTCGCAGTTGTTGGTTCTTTGGATAGGCATCCTTTTGTACTGAAGAAACTAAATCTGCTTTGTTGAAGTCAATGTCTGTTAAAAGTATAGAGTACAGAATATTATATAATGAAAGAGCATGTGAGAAGAGGTTTTGAAGTTTTAGAAAGGCTGTTAAAAATTAGTTTGCACACAGCTGCCAGGTAATCTCATAACCAGAGTACAAGGACTAGTCCACGACCATTGTCTATAGCCAGCTCTCAAGATGAACACTTAAGCTACAATTATTCTCTCTTGGGCTGCCACTTGCAGTTCTGGCAGGGAGCTGGGGGAGAAAAGCAAACCGAGTGAGTCCCCAGCGCGCATCCAGGCGGGACCAAGGGCTGGGACGGTGACCGGCAGCCGCAGGCAGCGGCCGCAGCCGCTCTGCCCTCTGCTGGACAGAGCTCGGCACTGCACGCAGCGGGATGGGCCCCGAGCCCCCAAAAGCCTTCGTTGCGTTATTCACACAACAACATCACCGGTATCCTGCTGCTGTCCCACTCCTACCGTGCTAAATAACCCCGGCTCACTTTATAAAGAAACAGTTATTTAGTATGGAAAAGCCCTCATAGGAGTTAACAGATTGAGAGACAGAGGAATGAGGCCAAACTCCATGCACCACCTTCTGAGAATCAAGAAATTACTTCAGTATGAAGAGTTAGAATCCATGTCTGAAATAACAAGGACAATGTATCTGAAAACTATGACAAACAATGGTTAAAAGGAGAACCTCTGAACGTGTAACATTTTGGCAAACTTAGGGAAACCATGTCTGCACACTGTGTGCACTCCCTGCAAAATATAAGCACTGGCCGCTTTTAGTCTCTAGCAGGTATAACATCTACACTATGGCTATAAAGACATTAATGGAAACAATTCCCTAGAATTCAAAGCACGAAGGCCGGGATACAACCTCCAGATGTTAGGCAGCAAGGTAAGTCAGCAGCTGGGCAGGCTGAAGGGTCTCTGCCTTCATCACTGCAAGTTTGCCCCACACAGATGACAGGCATTCAGTGTAAACTAAAGTTAACAAACCTGAATCATCTAGCTTCCTTAAATTTGGATGGCTTTCCTGGTATTTTGACTCTTGTTCTTTACTAGACATCATTGCTTCTTTTAACCTAGTAAAAAAAAAATAAAAAGAAAACATTGTTGTTGACCTCAGCATTAAAGAAAAAAGGTAACTAGACCACCTCAGGAGTTTACAGGAGTTTCAAAGAACCAACAGATGTTCTCTTTTCTGGTGACACTTCAGAGATGCTATGGGAGACAAGTCCCAAATAAAAAGTTCATGTTACTTACCTGCTGTTACCATAATATTCAGGGGCTCCATTCTGCTCTGGTTTGCTCTCTGGTGGTTTGGCTTTGAAGTAGTTTACCAAGCCCCCCCAAACACTCTTGATGCTGTTTATGTGCCTTTGACTCGTTTTCAAGTCCTGGTCCATTTTATCCACCATCTGCTCCGTGCGCCTCAGAGCCTCTCCCTGACGGACGAGCTCCTAAGGGGCATTGACAGAAAAACAGATCATACAGCCAGGATGAACTGAGACATCAAACAATTAACACTGAAGGAGCCACTCTGAAGAAAAATAACAGCATTTCTTCATCTGTGCAGATTATTTCTGAGGGCAAACAGCTTTTTCCCTTGCTCCCCCTTCCTCCAGGGTACTTCAATCAACAGTTGCACATCAGCCACTGCATTAACCAGCTGTAAAATCCTCATCCCTGTGACATGCCGGGCTCCTGGCACCTACCACAATCAACATCCAGTTTTCTGTACTAGTCTTTTTTGTCAAGCTGACATTTTCATCTATGGCTGGCCACCAGATGGGTGATGTGGTGGAAATGCACAGGTCTACGGCAGAGGAATGAGCAAGCAGGGCAATTTCTAGTTATGAATGGCACTTTCATTGGGAAGGGATTCTATTTTCACCTTACTGGGACGTTTCTGATTATTTAGAAATAGAATAACCAAAGGAAATAAACAGAATAAACAAACAGAATTTCCTCAGACTTCAGGAATATTTTAGTTAATTTTAGCAGTGCAGGATTTAGAAATTTTTATATATTGAAGTATGTTATTTTCTAATTCAGCAGCACAAGCACTATTCCAAAGTAATCCAAAGATTAATGCTGGCAGGAAAGTTGCCTGCAGCTACCACCAGTGCAAAACAAAGAACTTGTGTTCGTATTCTTGCTAAAGTCTGGGAAATTTTAGTTGAATATTCTTTTTATTACCCTCTCAATAAAGCACAAACACACAGACTTCAAGTTTTACCACAGGTCCTGTGTCAAGCCTGAATTCTTGATTCCTCACTTGTGATTTCCTGGACAAACAAATCACGAGTCTGAAAGTTCACAGAAGTCCCACCAAAAACTCTCTGAGCATAAGGACTGGCTGCAGCCTGGGGATGCTCTGGGGTTAATTCAGACAACCACATCACCCAAGGAACATCCCATTACAGCAGGTGACACAATGGACAAGACCTGAGCCCGAGCACAAAGTGCTGAAACAGAGCCTGAGGAATGAAGGAAATGATTAATCAAGGTGAACCGAAGCACATCACAAACAACTAACAGGGAAGGCTCTTCGTCTAGCCAAGGGGACTGCTAAAAACCTTATAGTCAGCTAAAAATTAATAAGAACTGCTGAAAGCAGCTGAAAACACGGCCCAGTCCCAGCCTCAATACTATTCAGACACACAGGCTGTAACTGGGATTTTCCCTCAAAACCCAAACGCCACCACCCCAAAAACACAGGGACGGGTTGGCTGAAAAACCCCGAGTAAAGAGGGACTTTTCAGGAAACTCTCCGGGGGACAGGGAGAACCCTTCTCCCCTCCCGGAGCTGAGCGAGGCGGGGGCGTCGGGCCCTGCGGCCGCTCCTCCCCAGCTGCCCCGGGGCGAAGGCTCCGCTCCGGCGCCGACCCACCTCGGAGGCGGCCACGCCGATGCGCTCGGACTCGTAGAGAAGCGACAGGGAGCGGGTGGTGCTGTCGGCGGTGGCGGCGGAGCGGCGCAGCACCTCCTGCTGCAGGTACCGCTGCCGGTCCGCGCCGTCCGCCCCGCCGGGACCCGCCGGCGCCACATCCTCCTCCTCGTCCTCCGCGAACGGGTTGTAGCTCCTCGGGAGCGCCGACATGGCACCGCCGACCGCGAGAATGTCCGCGGGGAGTCCTCGCCCCTCACGGAACCCCCCGAACCCCCTCCTCGGGCCGCGGCCGCTCCGCTGCTTCCGCCCACGGCACCGAGCGCCGGGCGGAAGCGCTGGGCGCAGCCACCGACCGCCTTCCCCCCCCGCGGGCGGGGTGAGCGCGCCGCAGCGCCACTGGTAGACAGGGGGCTGCTGGGCGGAACCACTGCGGCGGGGGGAGCGGGAAATATGCGGCGGGATGGCTGCGCAGGGAGGGGCACGGGCAGGGAGGGCGGTACACCGGGCGGAAGTGAAGCCGCGCTGGGCGGTGCCATCTTTGTGGCGTGATTGGTGCGCCGTGCTCCCGCGGGAGGCGCCGATCTCGCGGGCGGGGGCGGGCCGGGCTGGCCGGCGCCGTTCCCGCACAACATGGCGGCCGCGGCGGTGGCGGCGGCAGCGGCGGCTGCGGCCACGGCGGCCACGGCGGCGGCGGCCGGGACGGCGGCCGGCGCGGCCGGGACCGCCGCGGCTCCCTCCGCGGGCCCTGCGGGGCGCGGGAGCAGCGCGGGCACCACGCGCGGCTTCTACTTCAACACGGTGCTGTCGCTGGCGCGGTCGCTGGCGGTGCAGAACCCGGCGCCTCTGGAGAAGGTGAGGGGCGTTTGCGGCGAGCGGCCGTCAGGCGTGGGGCGGTGCGTGTGTGCAGGCTGCGGGGTTGTCACGCGTGGAAGCCGCGTGTGGCGGGGGGGCCGTGCGGCGGGAGGAGCGGCCGCTGTGTGCACAGGACTCGCGAGCAGCCCGTGTGTCCGTGCCGTGTGAGGGGTGTCCGCCCGCCCCCTTGGCACTTCCACGCGTGGGAGGCGGGCTGGGGGCAGCGGGCGCGCCCCCGGGCCGGGAGATGCCCCGGGGGGCGCGGGGCTGTCAGTGGGCCCTGAGGGGCTTCTGTCAGCCCAGCTTCGTCCGTCCCTGCGTTCGGGGCAGCTGGGCCTCAGGGATGCTCGTGTGGGCCAGCTTGACCCAAAAATTCAGATCAGCAGCGCACCCTCGGGGCAAGGAACTGGATCTTGCTGCGTGTCCCCCAAATCTGTAGAATACAGTCTTGTGGGAATAATTAGTCTCGACCTAATTAGGGCTGGTTGCTTTCCTCCACGAATCTGGTTAAATCCAGGCGACACAGTCAGTGCCGGGTGAGATGAAGCTGTGCTGAAGGGAGAACCGCGGGGATCCGTGTGTGGGCAGTGCCCCCGAGGGGCTGCCCTGCTCCCCGGGCAGGTGCTGGTGCTGCTGCCCGCAGCAGGGATGGACAGCCTGGTGTGCTGGGACTGGGCACCAAGTGACAGCACGTCCAAATTACTTCAGGCGGTAATCGTGACTAAATAGCTGACAAAAGCACCGCTCTGTGCTGATGAAAACTATAGTGCTTGTTCTGGGCCAGCTGTTGCAGCCTTCTTTTCTTATGTCTTGTTCTGGAAATGTTCCGCTGGTGTGGCAGCCAACGGTGAATAATTTTTCTGTGCCCTGCTCTTGGTTCACAATTATCTAGGGGTTTTATTTTTTTTTTTTTCCAATTTGGCAGAATACAGCAGTTCAATGATAGTAGCAGCTCATATCTAGCCAGAGTTGCTCACTCATGTTGTTGTAAATGTAACCTGATGTGGAACACGTGTATCAGCAGTCATCTTCCAAAGTTCATATTTCCTCTGCTGTATTTTATAATGAGCAAGAGGATTATCTGTGGTGTACTACATGTCTTGAAATTAGGAGGTCTTGCAGCTGAAGGACCAGAACCTTGAATTCCACTGAGCATCCAGTCAATTTTTCTAATTCTCTAGGAAGGTTGTTTCTTGCTTTAGAAATTTCAAGGTGGGATGTTCAGAGAGGTATCTAAGTAGGAAGTGACTTCACATTCAAACACAAGTGAGTCGAACATAGTTATTTATTAAGAAGGCCCTTTCTAGACAGTATTTATTAACATCAAGGAAATTTATAAAAAGACAACATGCTTGTTGCATTTTCCCGTTCGTTAACAATTCTGTAGAAGAACAAAGTATTTGCGAGGTTTGATGTAGTCTTTAAATGTGTGTTTGTTAAGTATGGAGTAAAGTAATAGGTGAATAGTGGGAAAATATTAATTCTGTAAACTTAATCTGTTATGTTGAAAGGATTTGAGCAGGAGTCATACACAGGTTGGCAACAGTTAATTGTTCAGTGCTGTATATGTTGGAGGCATTGGTGCAGCTGTAATCAAAGCTCCATCCACCTGTTTTTTGTTTACAGGAATTGAGTAAATACAATAAAAGTGTCTGCTGCACATTTCCTGCACACCTAAAAGAGAAGTAGTGGAACGAAGGCTTTATCATACTTCAGCACTTTGATCAAGTGTTGAAGAATACCTTTAAATTGACTTATGTTGTAGTAAAAATGTTTGACATCTACTTGAGATTTTTCTGCCTTTTTCTGGTTTCTGTCATTCCTCACTCTTTCCTCGCCCTTGCATGTTCTCAGTGAGATGGATGACTGAAGGAGGGTAATGTTGCCAAATGTGTTCCAGAAGGTGGAGAGACCACTGTGCACTTCAAACAAGCTTCAATTTGGTTTCCAATCTTGTTCCACTGTTCTTTCCCTCTGCTGTTTCTCAGGTACAAAAGCTGCTCTGTATGTGTCCAGTGGATTTCCATGGGATTTTCCAATTGGATGAACGTCGCAGGGATGCTGTTATTGCTTTAGGAATCTTCCTAATTGAATCTGACCTTCAGGTATTTTTTTCCCACTTAGGCTACCTATTTACCTTCAAAGATCTTGGACTAATTTAAGTTTAGTTGTTCAGTGAGTGAAAAGTTGGTATTTGCTTTTCATAAAAGTAGATAAAAAGATCAGAGATAAGGGATGGATGCTGTCAGGGGAGCAAGGAAATACTGATAAGTGTGATGGGCAGTAGCCACGGCCAAACTACTGCTGTGTTTTCTGGTCATCATGGCTTAAGCAGAGAAAGGAAAGAGTATTCAGCAGGATTTACTCTAACCAGGTGTGTCATTGCATGTTCTTCCCCACATGCTCCTGACTGACAGGGATGCTCTGATGCACTCCTGAAGGCCAGGTTTGCAATAGGCCCTTTCATGCCAGGAGAAACAGACAGGGCACACAGGCTGCATTGTACACAAGCATCCCTTCTGTGTCTGCCAGCAGGGCCAGCACAAGCTGGTTCTCTTCCCTTTGACTGCTGGGCCTGGTATTGTTCTGCGTTGAGGAGGGGAAGCATGGAGTCCCAGGTCCAGTGCTGTTAGGCCTCACTTTAAATTCTGTCATATTACTAAGGTTTGCATCAGGCCTGAATTGCCTCCTATTTAGTACCCATGTGCTGTGGTACAGCTTGCATGGATATTATTGACCTAGTTATTTTTTCTTTTTGTGTTTGTTTGGGGATTTTTTTATAAGGCAGCTGTACTGTGCTTTGATTTGCAGGTGAGGGAGCTGAAGTGTTACTTAGATGTGTTAAGTGGCTTGTGTAAGGCCCTGGGATGCATCACATGTACTGAATTGGCACTGGCACTCTGAATTTCTAGCTGTCTTAAATTTATTTTGGGAGCTTGCTGTCAATTAATAAAGTGTTTGGGGTTAGGTACTGTTCTGGAGCTTTCTTCTCCAGCTTTTAGAGAGAACGAACTGTTGCCTGGAGTGAAAGGCTTGGATTTAAGGTGCTGAATTGGGTTACTTTCATTTGCTTGTTTTGAAATCAGTTTTGCAATAGTTAAGAAGCCTGTGGAGTAATCATTAGAAGCAAGTTCTGTGTGTACTAATGTCATTTTAGAGTATCTCTAAAGTATCTTGAGATTATATGGTTCAGCTTTTTTCCTCTGTTTTAAATAGAATATTTTCTTCTTCAGCACAAGGATAATGTGGTTCCTTACCTTCTGCGACTCCTGAAGGGCCTTCCCAAGGTCCAGTGGATAGAAGAAAGCAATGCACGGAAAGGCAGAGGTGGTGTTTGCATTTTTTGATCTTTGTCATGGAATGCCAGCCAGGAGATAGAAATAGCAAAGGTTGTTCAGGACATGGTTCAAGGGGAGGGGAGAAGTCCTGCTATGTTCTTACTTAGCTCCTGGCTTGACAGCCTTTAATATTGATTTTCTTTAGAAGCCAGAGAAAGTTGAATAGATCTCTGTTTTCCTGCTTTGCTGCTTTTGATGAATTGCACTTTCCAAATAGTTCTGTGTTCAATATATTTTGTTACTAAACTGCAGAAGATTGTGTAGTAGCTAGAATAGGAGAGTGGAACATGAGATTTGTTGCTCTACTTTTAGCTTTGATGCTTAGTTGCTGTTTAAATCACTTCATTTTTTGCTCCCTTAGTGTAAGAATACTTTTATACAGTATTATATAATTGGGGTTTATTTCTGATAAGTTGAAAGCCTGGGAAGGTTTTTAATTCTGATCTTTCTTTAAACATTTATGCTGAAATTATGATGGTTAGAATGCTTCTGAATTTTGTATGTAATAATACTTTGTCTACAGTCTGCCTCAGAACTTTATGACATGGGAGTCACTTGTGTCTTCTTGCTTTGTTATAGTTTGCTCTTTCTTTGTTGGTTCTCTCTATCAAGGCTTAAGTGGCTGATTTTCTCTCCATTACTTTGCAGGTTTGCTTCCAGTGGCAGAAAACTTCAGCTTCTGCTTAGTGACGTTGTTATCTGACGTGGCTTACAGGGATGCATCTTTCCGAGAGCAGGTGGAGTTCAAGTTTGTGCTGTTGTATTACCCAGTTCTCCAACGCTGCAGTCCTGGCAAATGTCTGGAGAAGAGCACAGCTGCTCCCTGTCAGCAAGGGGCTGATTGCTTTAGCGTGTGCACTGATGCATTAATTTGCTTGTGTTAATAGTCAAGTACCTAGAGGATATTCATAGGTCTGCAGTTACTTTTGGGTGTCAGTTGCTGAGCCCAGAGTTTTAAAATTCCAGTTTTGATACTGAGGTTGGGAGTGCTGCAGTTTCATTGTGTAGTACTTGCAGCTCACTGCAGACTTTACAGGAGAAGCTCTGTAACCTGAGTGCAATGTAATCTTTTAGTCCCACAACATTAAGAAATCTTCACAGAGGTGCTTGCGTTAATGTTTACAATTTTCAGTAGTTATAATGATCTGGTGTAAGATAATGATATCTCTTTACCAAAAGATATTTTTGTATGTCTGTCTTGATGACTTTAGATTTTGGATGCAGTCCTACAAGTAATGCAGTTCCTGTTGGGAATGTGCCAGACACCACAAATGCATGATAAAGGTAGTGATAAAATTGTGACTGTACTTGTAACTCCTGTCCTCTGAACTTCTCTTGTGTTTGTTTGGTGGTTATCAGGATCAATCCTGAAAAGTGAGTTTTGTCTTTCAGCTTCCCTTAGCACTTCTCTGTTCTGTTTGTTGTTGACTGGAAAATACGGAAGCAGAATTGTAGTAATTTTTGATGCTTTCATAGTTTTTTCCTCTGCTTGTACAGATCAGTTGTTGTAAAGCAGTTTAGGCTGAAACAGTTTAGTGAAGTGGTAGCAAAACCATGAGGAGGAAGTTCTAAGTTACTATTAATTGTTATTACATCTGTTTTTCGTTTCCAGAATATTTATGCAAGTATGCAGTGCCCTGCCTGATAGGAATTTCTCGAGCCTTTGGTCGCTACAGCAATTCAGAGGAGGCTCTCCTTTCAAAGCTTTTTCCTAAAATTCCCCCACATTCCCTGAGAGTTCCAGAAGAGCTTGAAGGAATTCGCCGTCGATCCTTTAATGACTTCAGATCAATTCTACCAAGTTCTCTGCTCACTGTTTGCCAGGAGGGAACACTGAAGAGAAAGGCTAGCAGTGTATCCAGCATCACCCAGGTTTGTATGACTTGCTCTGTGTTAGAGTCAGCACTGAGATGATTTCTTGGTCTCAGTGGAGTTAAGACTTAAGCCTGGATATGCAGAGAGTCTCTTAACACTTTGTTTGAGCAGATACAAATGTCTTTATTGTGGTTCCACAGCTGAGTTTCAAAATAGTTTTGTAGTTTCTGAATTACAGAACAAGCAGTGGCAGTTAAAGTAGCAACTGTACTAGTAAGTCT